>NC_056741.1:1036172414-1036491164 GCF_019279795.1 Protopterus annectens
GCAAAGGGGGATTAAAGGTACTAGCTTTCTTCGGTCCACCAATAGAGGACGTGTGAGAAGGAACCAACACATCATGCATAATATAACTTAAAGTGAGTTTTCTCAAATACAGTCTAAAATCTATTAACAATTTCCCAATATTGACCTTATTGTTCGGAATAAAAGAAAAACCTTTTTTTAAAACATTTACCAAATCAGTAGACAGAACAATACTATACAAATTCATTACATTCATGCAAAATTCCACAACCTGTGGAAAATTGTTCACTTGTATTTCCTCTGGTTGGGGTGTTTCCCTTTCCCTTTCCCCTTCCATTTGTTGTGGAAATTGTTGTTCCACTTGTGAGTCTGTTTGTTCACTGTCCAAGTTGACCGAAAAGGGCCTTGATTCTGTGTCTGTTTACCACAAGCCACTGCTTGAGCATAATTTGTTGGTAACTGGTTAGTTGAACATTGATTTGAGGATTCAGAAATGGTACCACCCTCAATGTTGTTATTCATTTTGTTCTGTCCAATGTTCTTGTCAGGAACCTTAGTTCCAACATGAACATCCACTGATACAGGTGATGCTCTGTTTGAAACCTCTTGGCCCCCATCATTGATGTCTAGACATATTGTATTACTAGTACCATAGGTACCATTAGAAATCTCTTTCAAATTATCATGCAGTACATAGGCCTGTTTTAAATGATAGGCTAAAATATCTCTTTTAAGTTTGTTCTGCTTTCTGGCCACAATAGATGCCCGGTGCCTACCGGCCTTCGCCTCCACACCATTGTATAAAATCACATAGTCCTTAAAACAACTAAAACTTTTTATTTTTTTTTTTTTAAATATGCTTCATTGTACAATAGTTTGTTTGATTTGATGGTTTTATTCATGATTATTATTATCATCATTTTTTATTTTTTATTGACATTTAGTTTATGTGTGCATTGGTTAAATAATCAAAATCAATTGACATGAGGTCATTTCCTGTATTGTTAGTATTTAAGGAACTGGGTTTGTTATGTAAGTGTTTCTGAAGAAGTTCACGCATTAAATTTGTGGATGAAAGCGCTAATACACTTGTTTTTCTTTTGGTCTCCTGGTTCGCTCACCAGTTCTAGTTTTCAATGTTTAAAATGTGTCCCTGGTTTTTGGCCTTTTGTCCCTCCCCCCCAATAAATTTTGGCTTTTTCCAGATATCTTGTGCTGCAAAGTTCAGAGATACAGCTGAGTGTCGAGTAGATTTTACAAGGAGCTGAGAGCTGTAGGGGAACAAAAGTTTGGTGCTGCTTATGCTAAGTCTGTGTGCATTGTTAATAGCACAACAGGTAGTGTACTTGCTTTTGATGCAGAAGGCTGTGGGTTCTACTCCCACAGTAGGTTGATGCATTGCTGATACTGTACTGTATTGTAAAAGGGATGGATGCTGCAGTCCTTTTTGGCAAAGATGCCTAGTAACTATGAACCTGTTATCAGTTTGCTATCCATTCCCTATTGCGATATTACTAGCTTATCATTTTTTTAATGCATGCAACATAGGCAATTTATTCTTCAAGGGCAACAGGCACTTTATTTGTTGATGAAACAATGACATATAAAGTTGTTTGCTAGTAGCAACTTCTTTATTAGTTGCAGATTTCTTTAATGTGGATTTTACTACTTCAGAGATTGTGCATATTTACTGATACTAGTGGACTATAGAAGGATGAGTAGACGTTTTATGATGGAAATGTTATGAATTTGGCAGTTTTGTCATTGGTGCATGTATTTTGTTTCATTGTTTACTGGAAAAATGTTCAAAACAATAAATTTAAAATGCCCTCTAACAACTGTACTGTATTGTACAAGGAATATAATGTAATACAGTCAGGAAGGTATATCAAAGAGCATGTGTATGTTTCATGTTCAAGGGGCCTATGATTTTGAAAACAGCCCAGAGTTAATCTTTGTCTGCCACTGGCAAAATGTATTTTCTTTGAATGTGGGTTTTAATGCTGTTTCAATGCATGTGAGTTTCAAGGGCAGAGAAGTTTTAATGCTAAGTCTATTTTCATTGTGAGACTGCATTGCTTTGTTTAACAGATATCTATTAGGGTTTGTGTGTAAAATGCAAAATAAAACTTTCAAATGAAATCTAAATCATCGCAGAAGTAAAGCAGTATGCACATTACAGTGTTTATGGTAAATGGGGCAAAATAACCAAGGAATGGGACGTTGGAATGGCTGCAGGGGGGAGGCTCCATTCGACCATGATTTTGTGAGGGGAGGAGGGTAGCAAACTCAGGCAGCCCCGGTTAAACTATACCTCTTAGTTGTACATATTTTTGCAGAATGAATAGATATTTGCTTCTTATTTTTGGTTTGTTCCTCATAAAATTTGTGGTTTTCTAGCAAATCATTTAGGAATGAAGTCACTAAATGACAGACATTGAGTTTCAAACGTCATAACCTTCAGAAAAATGCATGCTAATGCAAGACCTGTTATTCTATCAACTGTCTTAAGTTTATATAAGAGCAATTTTTAGTAGTGTTTGTATGTTCCCCCAATATATTTGGCCTTGTCCAGATTTCCTGCATTAAGAGGTTGAGAGGTACGTGCAAATCACTTTGTAGAATTAGGAATATCCAAACCTCTCAATTGTCCCCAATTTTGGCTCAAAATGTTGCTCTCGCCTAATAATCCCTCCTCCAAAATGGCAATTTTGGAAGAAAATGTGGAGGGTTTACAATTATATATAACTGTAATGATCAGAGTTATAGATTACTTTTATTTCAGAAATGCATGTAGATGCTCTTATTTTGTTAGTTGCTCAAGTTAACAGTGTTAATATTAAAAATGTGTCCCTTTTTTGACAGGTTCCCAGCTGTATTGTGTGGCAACTTTATATTTTTGCATCACATTTTTGGTCTGTTTTTCATAAAATTGTGGTTTTCTGGCAAATTAGTGGCAAGTCATTAAAGACTGAAGTTAGAAAATAATGGCAGACATTTGAGTTTCAGATTTTATACCCTTCAGAAAATTTGTACTAATGCAAGATCTACTACTGTTCTATTATCTAAGTTAATAAGCACAATATTTAAAAAGTGTCCTTATTTTTTGGCCTGTGTCCCACTTCTAGTTCTATGTATGGCTTTGTCCAGATTTCTTGCTCTGAAGTTGAGAGGTATGAGTGTCAGAGCCATCACTGTCAGCCAGAGACATTTGAAATTATGACATACTTGTTGCACCCCACTCCCCATTGTAGTGGCTCTGGATGTGTCCATGGAAGGCAAAGAGCAGTTATGCAGTGTAAGTGTGCAGAGTATTCCCCCATCCAAGGTAGACCACAAGTACGACCGTGGCTTTTCATCTGTCCTTGATTTTGCAGAATGTTCTGGTTTTCTGTCAGATTTTTATACTGTTGATTTATGCTTCTTATTATTCAGAAAATGCATGCTGTCACAGTGCCCTGTTGCTCTGTTTAAGTAGCAATGATTTAATGAGCATCAGGTAAGCTTGTCAGAGATTGTAAGATGCAAGTAAGCTTTAATAAGCATACTGTTAAAGAATTACCAGCATTGAAAGCCTTTTCGTTGTTGCCATGCAGAGAATATTTACATAGCTAGATAATGTATAAGCCTTGGGTATTGAAATGCATATGACAGTATTTGTAATAAAAGGACAGGATTACAATATTTTCAGAAGCTCATTACATTTATTGGAGACTTGCAGTCATCTTTTGTTGGAGACTTGCAGTCATCTTTGCAGGCTTACCCGTAAAATAAACAGAATGCCAATCTATCATGTGCGGTCCATAACTTGTGCAGGAATCCTTTAAACAATTTATCTTGAGCTTATTTCTTGTTTGCTGTTCATTTTTTACTTTGATCATGTCTTCCCCATGAAACAAGTAGATAGTTGTGTCAGGCAGCAGGTCTTTTTTGGATAAGAAATATTTTTGCAAGTTGGGGGTATCACAGAGATTGCTACTTTCAGCATGTTACTTGGTAATTTTATAAAGTTGAATATAAATTATAATTAGAACTGCAGTGCAAGGAGTAGTGGTTTGAGTTGAGTGCTGCTTGTTTTTTATACTTGATTTTGACTGGCATTGCAGTAATGTATTTAAAAAGTAATTTATTTTTTCATGCCTCACAACCTGTTTCCATCTGGATATTAAGTAAGTTGTCATGTAGCCAATGCATTGAAATATTTTTTTCTTCTACACTTCATTTTGTCTTGATTGGGCTCTCGTAATGACTGTTTGGCACCCAGGGCAACATATTTAATTAAAGTTCCAGTTGTTGTGGTTTTGAGCATAGCTCCACCCTTTCTGGTTGGCCACACCCCTTCCAATTGGCCCCACCCATTCAGCTGTCTCCTGCAGCCCTCCTTTAATTTGAAGTCACCAGCCGCCACTGGTTCTATCATGGTGTGGATGGGAGGAGAAATGTTGTAAGGGGTTATCCTGAAGGAACAGTATGCCAAGAGTGTTTTTGGAGATGAAAAGGATGTCGGATAGACTGATGTTAATGAATCTGGAAATTGATGGCGCAATGATACCTGATGTTAGTGCATATGCTCCGCTAGTTGTGTGTGGGATGGATGAGACAGAAAAATGTTGGAGTGAGTTGGATGAAGTGGTGATGACTGTACCCAAGGGTGAGAGAGTGGTGATTGGAACAGATTTCAGTGGGCATGTTGGTGAAAGGAACAGAGGGGATGTGGAAGTGATGGGTAGGTATGGTGTTAAGCAAAGGAATGAAGGTGAGATGGTGGTGGAGTTTGCAAAAAGAATGGACATGGTTGTGGTGAATACATATTTTAACCAGATAGACGAGCATAGGGTGACATACAAGACTGGAGGAAGATGCACACACGTGCATTATCTCCTATGCAGGAGGGCCTGTTTGAAGGAGATTGGAGACCGTAAAGTAGTGACAGGGGAAAGTGTAGTTAGGCAGTATGGAATGTTGGTCTGTGGGATGACGTTCGTAATCAAGAAAAGGAGGAGGAGTGTAAGGGCAGCACCCAGGATCAAATGGTGGAAACTGAAAAAGGGTAATTGTGAGGTTGAGTTCAGGGAAGAGTTAAGACAGGCAGTGGGTAGCAGTGCAGAGTTACTGAATATCTGGGTAACTACAACAGAGCTAATAAGGGAGGTGGCTAGAAAGGTGCTTGGTGTGACATCTAGACAGAGGAAGGGGGACAAGGAGACCTGGTACAAGGAGATGAGGTGCATGGCAAACAGAGAGGTAGCAAAGGCTAAGGATGTGACATATGAAGGGTTGTATGAAAGTTTGGACACTAAGGATGAAGAATAGAACCTGTACTGATTGGCTAGACAGAGGGACTGAGCCATAAAGGATGTGCAGCAGATAAGGGTGATAAAGGATAATGAGGGAAATGTACTCAAAAGTGAGAAGAGTGTGTTGAGCAGATGGAAAGAGCACTATGAGGGGCTGTTGAATGAAGAGAATGAGATAGTGAAGTTTGTATGATGTGGATATGATGAATCAGGAAGTGCAATGGATTAGTAAGGAGGAAGTAAGATTAGCTTTGAAGACGATTAAGAATGGTAAGGCTGTTGGTCCAGATGACATACCTGTGGAAGCATGGAGGTGTTTAGTGGAAATGGCAGTGGTCTTTTTAACCAGATTGTTTATGTAATCTTGGAAAGTGAGAGGATGCATGAGGAGTGGAGAAAATGTGTTTGGGTACCAATTATAAGAATAAAGGTGATGGGCAGAGGTGTAGTGACTACAGAGAGATAACATTGATCAGTCACAGCATGAAGTTATGGGAAAGAGTAGTGGAAGCCAGGTTAAGAAGGGAGGTGAGGATTAGTGATCATCAGTATGGTTTCATGCCAGGAAAGAACAGTACAGATGTTTGCTCTGAGAGTGTTGATGGAAAAGTACGGAGAGGGTCGGAAGGAGTTGCGTTGTGTCTTTGTGGACTTAGAGAAAGCATATGACAGGGTGCCTAGAGAGGAGTTGTGGTATTGTATGAGGAAGTCAGGATTGGCAGAGGGATCTGTAAGAATGCTACAAAATATGTACAAGGGTAGTGTGACATTGGTGAGTTCTGCGATGGGAGCGACAGGTGCATTTAAGGTGGAGGTGGGATTACATCAGGGATCAGCTCTGAGGCCTTTCTTATTTGCAGTGGTGATGGACAGGTTGGCCGAAAAGAAAGTCCCTATTGACTATAATGTTTGTAGATGACATTGTGATTTGTTGTAAGAGTAGGGAACAGGTTGAGGAGACCCTGGAGAGGTGAAGATATGCTCTAGAAAGGGGAGGAATGATGGTCAGCAGGACTAAGACAGAATATATGTGTGTGAATGGGAGGGAGGACAGAGGAATGCGAAGATTGCAGGGAGTAGAATTTGCAAAGTAGATGAGTTTATTTTTAAATACTTGGCATCAACAGTTCAGAGTAATGATGAGTGTGAGGGAGAGCTGAAGAGGAGTGTACAGGTAGAATGGGGAGGATGGAGAAGAGTGCCAGGAGTGATTTTTGACAGATGAGTACCTTTAGGTCTAGAAGATGGTAGTGATACCAGCTATGTTATATAGCTTGGAGACAGTGGCATTGACAAAAAGGCAGGAGTCAGAGCTGGACATGGCACAGTTAAAGATGTTAAGGTTTGCACTGGGTGTGACGAGGGTGGACAGGATTAGGAATATATATGTATGTTTGAGGGGCAGCCCAGGTTGGATGGTTTGGAGACAAAGCCAGTAGCGAGATTATGTTACTATCTCAGGCGCTGGCTACAAATGAGGTAAATATGGGAGCCGCTTCCCAAACTGATGACAACCTTAACAACTTATTGATACAACTTGAGAGAAAAGTACAAACATTTAAGAAACTCCAATGGCAGCGGCTAAGCTTTTCAGCTTATTTGGAGTTTAATATTGTTCCTAGAGGGTTGCGTATTCTAAAGATGCCAGCGTATGCAAACACATAACCTGAACTCCTGAAAGCTTGGCAACAGTTAAATTTAAACTTGAGTAGAGACTATATGGTCTTAATGAACAAGTCTTTTGCAAATATTGAGAAAGAACTTTCGGATGAAATTATATGTATGGAGAATTAATTAACTGGGTCTGCTAACTTCACAAGCATAGCTGGCTTATATCAGCTGATGTTAAATAGAATGAACACTTTAGACAATAAAATACAGGCTACAAAGCAGCGGAAGCTGCAACGAGATATTAATGACTTTAAAATGGGTCACATCTTCTCTTGGCCAAAATTCTATATATTTAATAAATTCCATCCTAAAGGACAGAAAAAGGTCAATAGGATGGATGAATTAGATACTTTTTCAGAAGCTGGTCAAATTGAAAATGGCAACAAACTTTTTACCAAAGACGCTCCTCATAATAGCGATGGGCGTATACAGACAATGGTACAATCCAATCATAGTAGAGAGGATAACACTGTGAAAGAAATGGTTGGCCAGCAAATTAATATTAACCCGGTGAATGGCGCTAACTCCTCCATGAATCTGGCAAGTGTAACGAATGAAAATGGTGTTGCTGAGATGGTGTCTGCATCGACGGAAATAAGAATACAGAAGTTTATCTAAAATGAACTCAACCGATAGTAGCAAGGCTGCCAGAAAAGGTGGATGTCAGCAAGCGCCCACAATCGAGAGAGCGTTCTCAACAATGAACAAGCTTGGTAGCGGGCAAAAGGAAGAATGACAACCTGCTATCTCAGAACAAGCAGGGTCGCAAGTGACTAGCAAGCCAAAGAACTCTATTTTAAATATGTGAAGCCTTGAACTTACACCAGCAATGGAAAGTTTATAAAATAGAGGACTGCAATTTATTCCTAGTGGTAAGGACACAATTGTTGAAGCCCTAACTGACCTTAAGGTCTTTGATAGGAATGTATGTTTAAAAATGCTGTTTAAAGATGTGAATGATGAACGATGGTCTGGTTTTAAGAAAAAAAGTGTTTTCATTCCAAATAATTGCCCAATATTGAATGCCTTTAATATGATTTGTGAAGATGAATTAAGACAACTGTATAATAACATTTCATCTGGTAAAAAAAAAGTTAAATATTTCAATATGACCTATGCTGAATCTTTAGCTTGTAAACAATTGTGTGAGAATAAGAACATAATAATTAAACAGGCTGATAAGGGGGGAGTGACTGTCATATTTGACTAACATAGATATATAGAATTTATGAATGACTTCTTAAACGATGAAGTTACCTTTAAAGAAATTTCTTTTAATGATGTGAGAAAAATTATCACAGAAATAAATATGTTTGTCTATGACTTACAAACACAAGGAGATATTACATTGGATTTATTTAACTATTTTTCGGTATCATGTCCAGTCATCCCAGTAATTTATGGAATACCTAAGTTACATAAATTCTTAACAAAACCACCCATGAGAACTATTGTCTCAGGAAGAGAATAGGCCACTGAACCATTATCAATATATGTACAAAAAATGTTAAGTAAATATTTACCTATATGCCCAAGTTATATAAAAGATACTGGAAAATTTTTAAAGAAATTGTACATGTAGTACAAGAATAATCAAGAATGTGATTTTGTATTTGTAACTTTAGATATAGGTTCATTATTTACTGTCATACCAAATGAATATGGAATAAACGCTATTCGTAAATTTTTATGTAGTAACACAAACATGATGGGTAAAGAAATAGAAACCCTCTGCAACATAATAGAAATTGTTCTGGATAAAAATATTTTTCTTTTTAATGGGCAATTGTGCTATAAAGATTTTGAGGTGAATTTAATGAACCCAATGACTTTCAATTATGGCACCACTCCTTCTTTTAATTGTAGTTGCTGCAATGACATCTGCGATAAACGGGTCTTCAAGCATCCAACAAATAAAATAAAATATGAGATAAAGTATCAAGCTACATGTAATATAACAATAATAGTATATTTAGCAACATGTACCCAATGTGATGGATTTTATGTGGGAAAGTGTTCGAGGCGACTTAAAGATCGTATAATTGAACACAAGTCTGAGATAAGGAGAGGTGTCAAGTCTAACCAAACATAAAATTGATAAAGGGATGTCTCACAATTTTAAATTTAAGGTTTTAGAGGTAGTGTATAAAAGTTTAAGACAGGGTGATATAAATAATAAGCTGGAGATGGCTGAGTATAAATGGATTGTTAGACTTGTAGCGGATAGGGCACCAGGATTAAACAATATGATAACTGTCAAACCTGTCTTAATAGCAAAACAGAAGCAATATAAATGATGACTTATAAGTTAGTGATGAACATCAAATGTTTTTAAAAAGTTCAGTAGCAATGTAAATAGACCTGAATTTTAATGTTAATTATTTTTGAAATGTTAATTACTTTTGAAATTTCATTGGTTGCTGTGTCATGTGATATTTTATATAAAAATGGTGATTTTTGAATGTAATGTTTGAATACTGAAGAAAGGTTATCACCCGAAAGCTTTATTATTGTTGTTAATAAAGTGAGCATTTTCTACTCATTCATCTTTATTGCTAACATCTGATAGAATCAACTACAGGTGATCTGCTTTCATTTGTACAAATATGAGGCACAGATATTGTTATTGTGCATAACACTAGACAGTTGAATGGTATGAGCTCAGTCATATCACATGCAGTTCAACACACACATCTGCAACAGTATTTTACTATGCAAATACCCTGTATAGATCTCTCACATTTCTGAGACAAACATGTATATCATAGTTGTATTCACAATTAACATATGGATATCTACAACATCCCAGTAGCTGGCCTAGCAATGTCACAGTCAGCATTGTTCAACACACTCTCCAGTAGTAATCATATGTGAGCCATCCTTTCTTGGGGTGACTCAAGGGCCTGAGCTGTGATCTGTGTCACTGCAGATAGACCCAGATGCTATGGCCATAGGTTCCAATCAGCAACATATCAGTACAGCAAGTCTTGTAGAGACATATTTGTTAAACTTCCTATTTCCCATTATTACATACCCCCTACTGCATTCCATTACATGCTTACTTGTTTGACATACCTTTTTTTTTCCAAGTATGGTTGGTTGATTCCAATATGTGTTGTTTGTTGTCTTTGTCTGTCTGTCTGTCTCTCTCTCTCCCAGATGTAGAGTATATATCTGATTTACATAGGCAGCAGCTTGCCTTTTGTAGGTGATGCTCATGAGCAGCTGATGGCCTTTGAACCAGTTGGTGTCCCCACTTGCTAATTGCATGCACAACAGCTGTGGTGTTATTCCTATAGCAAATGGCATGGCAAGATTATTGCTGATTCCTTCTGTGTAGATATGCACACATCGTAGAACCAATCCCTGGATTCAAACCATGTCTGGGTGTGCAAAAGTAACACTGAGCTACTGGGGAACTGCTGTTTTTTTGTTTCAGTGGTTTCTTCCTAATAGTCTATTGGTTAGACAGTCTGAACTTGTAATTCTGTGATGCATGAAGGACAGATAGTTATTGTATTGTGCATTACTCGTTTGGATTACTACAACCTGGAAAGCAAAGGTTAACATAAGGCAATGCTGCATGATACACACATTGATACTTGACAAATTACTGTTCAGGGTTCAGAGCTTAGTGCAGTATATATTTCACATTTCATTTATATCTCATTTTATAGCTACACCACCTACGGTTTCTCCTAACAGCTTGTTCACAGATGCACTTCAGTTAATGTATGCTGTCACAGCCATATTTGCTGTGAAGAATCTGTATACATTCTATATATATCTACAACAACATACCAGAATAAACAGAACATTTTTTAAAGGTCTTTATTGGACTTCAATATTCATCACTCATACTTTTTTTATTTATTCAGTTCACACAGTAACAGTATACCTACTAGCAGTAAGCAATGTACTCCATCATAGCTATTTTTACTAAATACTGCAAAATAGATTTGTACTCACCAGCCTATCAGCACAGCCTCAGCAGTCTGTCACCATGGGCTTCAATGTTCACAGCCCTCTCGCTGCAGCTATAGCGGAGAAAAACACACATTATGCATATCTATCATATTCTCAGGCTAGTATTTGCTACAAACTACTTGATAGCGATACTTACACACTGCTAGAGCATTCTGGGTCCATCCATCTTGGATCCACTGGTCCAAGAGCACCCCCTTCCTACGCTTTAGGTCAGTGTAGTTGTGCCGTAACTGTTCATCAGTCCAGGGGATGCTAGTAGCACTGGTGAGTTCACATGCAAGATGGTTCCAGGCCACTGCTTTGTATTGGGAGCCCTGGTACTGGCCCTGCAGCACTCTATCCTCATTGTTTTTAACTAGAAGTCCAGCCATGACCCTGGACTCCCAAATGCTCTAGTGTTGTACCCGAAAGTGTACTCTGTCTCCTATGCCAGCCATTGTATCTGCACATATGGACTATAACAGATTATGGCTGTATTCCTGCCTGCGCCATTTAAATAGTGCAATATTCCCAGTCTTTGCTGTCATTGGACCATTTTGAAAAGATTAAGCTCTGTTAAGCATGCGCAAATCCGCTAAGCTGGTTTTCACACTGCTTAATGGGGAAGCTGTTGAGCAGTGTTTAACTATGCACAAATCCACTTAGCTGAGCTACACGCTGCTTAATGTTTACGTCTTAGCAATGGTTACACCTGCTAAGCATAGCTGACCATTGCTAACCATTGCTCACTTTTAATTTTTTAAACATATCAGAGGACTGATTTCATTTATTAAGTGTATGTGATATACTTTACATGATATCCCTGTATGAGCTTTTCTTACATTGGCAAGGGGTTGACTATACTTGTATGGGGCACTTGTGTGTGCATGGGTGTTTTCACATGTTATATGCACTCACATTTACATTGTACACCAGCTACACTACCCTGGCTGACAAAAAACAGTTGCTACATAATTTAAGTTTACAAAAATAATTTTAACACTACTTTTCCGTATAAAAATAAGTTGCCTGTTTTGGTACTCAGACTGTGAACGTCTGCATGTAATGCCAGGACTCTAACCACTACACTATTTTGGCTTGAAAATTTCACCTGTATATTTGTATTTATCTCCTATGGGATGTTTAAGCTATGGTAAGCGGAGGGCCATAACCCGCACACCCGCTTAGCTATGCTTAAATACTCCTTAGCCTAGAAAAAAAAATTATAATATTATTATTATATTATTATGTTATTTAAGTGAGTATTGTGGTGTTCTGACAAGTCATTGAGGACTACAATCAGGAAATAATGGAATACATTTGGCTTTCAGATTCTATCCTTCAGAGATTCCTCCTAATACATATCCTATTTTCTATCAACTTTCTAAGTGTGTGAGGGCAATTTTTCAGAGGTGTCCCTATTTTATTGCTGCCCCCCCATTATTTGCACCTTTTTCTACATGGACTGCTGTCAGGGAATATTGGCATGCATTTGCTTTTAGACCTCTACCCTACAGTAATTCATTGTAATGCTTTACCTGTTTTCTATCAACTGTTTAAGTTTGTGAGGGCAATAATTTTGATGTGTCCCTTTTCAGGGATTTATGCCCCATTATTTGTGCATTTGAACACATTTCCTGCTTTAGCAGGTTGCGGCGATGTCATACGGCACTTTTATGGCACTTTTACAATGCAGGGGATGTGTCACACATGTCACCCACCCCCTGCATAGCTTTCCTGATGCCAATGTGTATTTCAGTGTCAGCGGACACTGAAATGATCATTTATTTCGTTTCAGTGTCTGTGGACACTGAAATACTAGCATGATATTAGAATAATTCTGCAATATTATGCCAGATTCTATTAGAAAGTGCCGTACTGCACTTTCTGAGTGCAGGAGGCATGTTCAATGTCCGTACACTACTTGAACACATCCCCTGCACACGTTCATGGCTCGCATCCATGTAGGTTGAACAGCAGCATGCCTTCATGAATATGCAAGGCGCATTGCTGTGCTATATGGACATGAACCACTCCGTGCAAGAATAGTGCTATTCTTACATGGAATATTTTAAAAACTCAATAGTAGAATCGATGAAATCAATAAATTCTAAAAAAAAAACAGGATTCAGTAATATTCCAGGGGTCCACCAGGATAGCTTGTTTTTACAATTTGACCTGGGCTTATTTCAGTCTGCTACTGCCATTTTTATGCAGTTATTGATATGTCATACTGGGCTTCTGTGTATGCCTCCTCATAGGCTTCTGTGTTTTCTGGATTTGGTGAAGTTTGGAAACTAGCTATGCCATCACTTACTAGGTGGTAGTTTGCCTTAGAAAAGTTCTTAAAGTTTTTGGTGTTTTATGGGGGGGTCCAATTTTACCTTTATTTCAAGGGAGACCTCTTTGTATTCTGAATTAACCAATGAGGACATCACACTTGGAGGGGGGGGGTCAGAGCTCTCCCATAATTGAAATTAACAGGTCCAGGATATGTGTACCCCTAGTGGGAGTGGAGAATATATGCGCTGGGGCATTTGAGTTTATAAGGTCAAGAAATCTTTTGGCCTACATGTTAGTGGTTATAGAGGGGTAGTTAAAATCACCCATAAGTATGGTATTGGGCTGGATGATGAGGAATTCTAGTAACTTCAGGTATGATGTATGGGATTCCTGGCTCATGGTAGGGGACCTGTAGCTGTCAAGATTATAGTGATGGATTTTTCCCATGGCTAATTGGACATGGAGAAGCTCAAGCATGTCATATTGTTTGACCAGCCGTGAGGTGTGCTTATCCTTTAATTAGATAGATACACCTCCACCTTTTGCTTTTTTATGTTCAGTCACCAGAAACCATGTCTCAATAACTACACAGATGTCAGTATTAACCAGGGTGAAGAGAGCTTCTAGACAGTGTGGTTTCTTGTTGAGATTCCTAGCATTGAGCAGTAACACATTTAGCTTGCCCTGAATAGATTTTGCTATATTAGAAGGTTTGTCTGTTTGGCAATGCCTAAAAAAGGCACTATAGGGGTGGTTAATGTTAATATTCAAAAGCCTTGTGGTGACAGATGAAGACCATCCCTGGCATAGCAGTGTGAACTGTCAACCAGGTTCTCCCAGGCTGGCAGGTATTGGACCACTTTAGAATGACACCAATACCTAAAACAATTGTGGAAGTCAGTCATTTTCTGTTGGTATTGTGGCATCATGCTTGAAGATGGTAGAATGCTTCTCAGTGCTAGGTTCATACCTGCTGGTATTGTGGCATCATCCTTGGAGATGGTATGATGCTGTTCAGTGCTAGGCTCATACCTGCTGGTATTGTGGAATCATCCTTGAAGATAGTAAAATGCTGCTCAATTCTAGGCTCAGACCTGCCTGTGACACATATTCTGAGAGCTCAATCATATCGCTCTTCATATAGTCCAATGAGGTATATCTCAGGTCATTTATGCCCACATGCACAATGACTGAGTCATACTGGTACTTGGGGTTAAATTACCTGAGTGCTTGTAGGATTTGGTGAATCCTAGCCCTTATCCTTCCTGGTAAGAGGGACATCCGTGTGTCTCACAATAGAGTCTCCTATGACCAGAATATTGTGTTGTGGGGTGATTTGCCTTCTAGGCTTGGTAGTTGAGACACAATGAGATGTGGCTTTTATGTGTTGTGTTGGGAGTTACCTTGTTTGTGTGCATGCAGTGTTTCTGAGAACTATGCTGGAAAGGCCTTTGAGGTGTGGGTAAGTTACATGTGAGCACCTGCACATATGTGGGTCTATGTGTTTGGTCCTTTGTAGGTGTGGTGAGTGGTGTGTGTGTATGTTTCACTGACACTGTTGTTTTTTGTGTCTGTATGTGAGTGTCTAGCCTCCAGTGTCATTGTATAAGTCTTATTTGCGGACTCTTTCTCTTTAACAAAGCAGTCACCACCCTGAGGAGGAGAGACTGTGCTCAACCAGTCCCTGTTACAGCTTGGAAGAAAGACCGTCATGCTTGAAACTGCTGTTTGTTCTGCACTGGTTATGTTGACATGTATTTTATACAAAATACAAATAAAAAAAAAAACTTTGTAATGGCTACAGTGACTCGACTTCACTGTATGATGTCACCTATGTGACATACAGACAGCCTTACTTCTTGCACAAAGAACTGGCTAGGTATGCAAATTAATGTCCTGTCTTAAGCTAACAGCACACATGCTTACATCCTCAAAGGTGGTATATCCTCTTATTAGAGTTAAGGATATGGAGTTCCATATCACATTCATGACATGTCATTCATGACGTATGAAATAATGGTAACAGGTACAGGGCCTTGATGTCAGTGGGATTGTTTATTCTCTTAGAATGAGGTAGATCTACATTGTAGAGGTAATCTATACTTCTCTGGAAAGAAACGGGTATTCTAGAAGAGATGATCATGTGTTACATCAGCACACAGGTAGCCGAGAAAGAGGTAACAGAAATTTTCAATTAGCTATCAGTCTCTATTTTCCTAACATAAGAGCTGTTATTGATAAATTGTTGGAGGAGGAACAAGATCAGAAAGAGATTAACAATAAAGAGAACAAATTAATGATAAGTTTGTATGAGGCACAAAGGGAAACAACAAGAAAATGGAAGGTAAGAAGTTTCATTGTTCAAATATTAGGCAAATAAGAGTTTGGAGAACTAGAGTCTTTTATGGAGGCATACTGATCTCCTTTGTGGAAGGAACAGGATCTGGATAGGATGCAAAAACAGAAAGTGGTTGTGGTTTTGCTGTAGTGTAATGTCTATGAAATCATTTACCCAGCTGGTGTTCAGTGTCAAGACTACGGGCCTGATTCAGAAAACTTTCCTGCAATGCTGTAGGCAAATTTGCTCAACAAGTGGCTATGTGCAGGGTGTGTGTGATTCAGAAACACAAGTGCCAAGCAGCACAGTTGGATGCAGAATATACTAATGGGCATATAATAATGCAGTAATGAGAAACATTATTAGAATAAGCATCTTAGAGCATAATGTGGCATAACAAGATTGTGGCGTGATTCATAAATGTTTAGTTGCTGTGCAATGGAGCTGTGCCAGCTGTATATTTGAAGTCAGATAAATGTTCATCTGCATGCCAAGTTAACCACTAAAGAATTTTAGGAGTTGCATTCACTGCCACTTGCCCTCCTCAGGAAAGTACTGGATTAACACCTGCAGCAGGAAGCAACAGTGAAGGTGGCATATGTGTAATCTCTGGCAGCTGCAGGAGATGCAAGGAAACATTATTGATGAATGACTGGATTCTTGAATTAGTTATCTTGACACCCACCTCCAGTGACATGTGGAGTTGCAGCCATGCCCTGCAGTAGCATTAACATCATAGTTAAGACCCAGGAGCCCAAGGTTAGGAATAGTCTCCCAATAGTTCACAGTGGGCAGGGAGTGCCATTTCCCCTTCCAAATGTTCCTCTCTCATTTGTGTCCATTCCTGGCCTTGTTTGGTGTTCAATCCTTCCCACAACTATTGCCTTTTCTCAATGTGCCTGATGTTTCCTTCTCAATTGTCTTCTCCAACCCAGATTGTGTCAGCAACTCACCTATCAGTCTTGTATGTCTTCTTTATTTGTTTGTATGCCCCTGCTACCTACTGTAAACCTCTTCCCTTCATTTTACTTCCTTTACTACCTTCTCCAACTTAACTTCTACTCATATACATAAAATCGGAATCTGAACCCCATAACATCTCTCTTTCCCAACCTACATTCTGATGATTCCTTATTTACTTGCTTATTGTTGTACTCTGTGCTTGCTTCCCCTTTTACAGCACTTTCTTGTCTTCTCATTTACAAGTATTGATTTTGTCAAAAAATATATTAGTACTCTAGTTTTATGGCCCTTTAAGGCTGCCAGATAACTTGTTCTTACCACCACTGTGCACACAGTATAGCACAACAACAGCACATGAATGGCAGATGATCGCTTCTGATATTCGCAGTTACTCACAGCCACACCGTACTCCTACTGTCTGATCTCCCAGAGTAGTCTGTACCCACAAGACTGATATTTAACAGGCAGCTGTTTATGCACACTTGCTTCAAAGTTGCTTCTAAAGGTTTCTCAGGTATTACTCCATGGGAATGGATTATTTGCTTTTGTCTGTACTGAAGTTTGGATTTCTTATTAAAATATTCACTTATTTAAGATGCTTGGCATTTCAGATCTATATAATAAAAACAATCAAATAAAAAGACCAAATAACAAAACAAGAAAAAGAGGAAGTATTGTGTTTCATAATGGCAACTGAAAATTGCAGCACAGTCCACACAGCTATTTCAGATAGATGTCTAATTTTGAGGTTGAGGAGATAATAACATACAAGCTGGTGTTTTTAAATTCAGAGGGGGAAATTTGTATGCTAGGTATCTGAGCATCGTCACCATAGTCATACCAAAGAACAGGACAGTTCTTGAGGCAACAGACCTCAAATAGCAGAAGTAAAACCAACTAATCTACTTAAGGAGAGATGGGCTTAAGAGTTCTCAGGTGATGTGGATGGAAAGGTGTTAGGTAATTTCACAGTCACTGGAGAACATATTTATCAAAGAATCTGGCTGAATATTAATCATCGAGTTTCAGTCAGATGAGGGTATTTGGCATTAAAGTAAAACAGAAATGTTAAATCAAATTTGTCATCATAAATTCAAGATTTTTTCTGTGAATCAAATGGGCAAATCAAAAGGAAGGTACAAAACTATTGTAGTTCTCAGAATAGGTGGCGTCACTTATGAGACCTATACACTATGGAGATGTTAACACTAGGAAAACAGAGAAGGACAGCAAAACTAATATCACGGAATGCAAAAGAAAACAGGAAAGGGAGTCAGAAAACCAAGGATACAAATGTATGTGTTTAGTTGCTTGCTTACATTTTGTTGCATTGCTTAGTCTCACTAGGCCTGCATACATTTTCATCATTATTTTATTTATGGGCATGTAACAATCACCCTTCTACTCACTGACTCAGGCAGATGGGACATCTTTCTAATACTTTACATGATGACTCACGTCTAGAGTGCAGTCCATTTCCAGTGCTGTGCAGAACTGTCATTAGTGGAATGTGTTTGAGAACATCTTGCAAGGAGCTATAAACCACAGCTTTCTGATTTCCCACATCAAAGTAGAATATGTTACTTTCTGACTGAGAGACTGACAGTGCAGATAAAGAAATAATATGACTTCAATAAAGAACTGACAAGCTTTGGTAGACATCTAACTGTGTGAAAAAAAGACAAAAGGAGGAAGAACGAATCAAAATTAATGAGAAGAAATATGTGAAAGGGCACTTGGGACTCAAGTCTGCTAAATTAGACTTCAGTATTCCTGATAGTAAATTCACCTGCTATAAGTACCTATAAAATACATAATTGTTTCTAGTCCTTTTCCATAAAAAAAGAGTAGAAAAAGATCTTTACTAACATTATAGTCTAAGGGTATCCAGACAGGTTTCCTTTCTCCTTGTATTTAGGTATGCTAACCTGGTCTTTCAATTCCTTTGCATTTTTGTACCTGCCCAGAGCATTAATTTCCAACCTATAATAAACTTAGCACATAGTCAGTGTTATTTTTTTGTGCTTTTTATTAATTCATGTCTTCTTTTCCAACATTAGTTTTCTTTTGGTTCACCATTGCTTGAATATATATACAGGCTTTATAGCATAAAGTTAAATTGCTATTTATATTCAGTCCATGACAAATGCCATTGAATAAATATGCTAACAAATCATGGGAAAATGGAAGTTTTCCTAAAAGACAGGAACAGGACAAATATGACTCACCTTCACCAGAGTGGAATCCAGAAATAAAATGCTACCTGCTCAAGTCCCATAATTCTTAATTATGACATATGCCCTCAAAAGGATACATGTTCTCTGGACCACAGAAAACAAAAAGCAGACTTGATCTGCAATGAAAGATACAACATGCTCTTAATGTGTCATTTTCACAGCTTACAGCACTGCAAGACTTTTCAGAGTATCCATTTAATTAATGGTGTGCAGGTTAATAATTTGTCTGTTCTCATGGCAACCTGCATTGGGTAGACTGCTTATTTATAACAATGTCCTTTCTGTACTGTTTATGCCATATTATACTGCTTATAAAAAAAAGCAAAACTAACATTAACGTTAAAGCCAAATGCAGTTTCCACTACAAATGACACAGAGTAACAGCAGAGGCCCTATATATGCTTATATTGCAGTTGTTAGAACCGTTTTTACATTTTTATAGATCTGGATTATATATATATATATATATATATATATATATATATATATATATATATATATATATATATGTATATATATATATATATATATATATATATATATATATATATCTATATATGACTATGCATTCTGTATGGATGAACAATTACTTGTGCAGAGATTTTCTCTCCAGGCCTTCACTGGAAAGGAATTTTTTGTCCAGCCAGACTTTCCCAGTAAACAAAGACCCCCAAACATAAAACACAGACACACACAAATATATCTATACATATATATGTGCATATATGGGATCACTACATTATCTCAAAAGTTTGAAATATTGAATTACAAACTTTTGAGACTATATAACTGAAACCTCTATTTACCGAAAGACCAGAAGCGCTAATTTCATAATCCCGATAATCAGTGATGTTGAAGTAGCGCTTCTGGTGTTGTGGTATGGTGGAAGGTCACATAAGTATTTATGTTTAACTGTGTTGGTTAGGGGTTTAGTGTGTAAGTATGTGTTGTGACTGTGATGTGTGTGTGTGAGGGTAATGTAGGTGCGTGGTGGTGTTTTCGTGTGTTTGTCTGTGTAGTGCAACATGGGAGTTAGAATATTTCAATGGGGGTGTGTGGGGGGGGTTGCAGGGGGGCTTGCCCCCTGCTTGTCTGTAGTGTAGGTCTGTGTGTTTGTGTTCTGGGGGAAGGTGTGTGTATGTGTATGTGTGTGGTGTAAGTTGAGTGTAGTGTTCGGGAGTTTGAATTTCGTGGTTTTGGTGTTTCAGTCTTTTAGTGTTTCTGATGTTTGATCTCGGGATTCTGGGCATTGGTAATTTAAGCGTTTGGGCTTTAGTAGTGATTCGGTATATATATATATATATATATATATATATATATATATATATATAATTATATATATATATATAATTATATATATATATATATATATATATATATATATATATATATATATATATATACATACACACACACACACACACACACGCACACACACCAGTGGCAGCTCGTGCTATCAGACTGCAGGACTGCAGCTCCCCCCAGCTGTGAAGAAAATAAAGTTTAAAAAATAAAAAAAATGATAAATTAATTATTTGGCTGCAGTGCTTTGCATAGCTGCAATTCCGACTGACTCGCATAGTCCCGGAACTCGAACTGCGCAATTGCACATGCTCGGTGAGTTCCAGTTTTTTTTTTTGTTGTTTTTACTAAATTAGTTTCTGTAAATCTGGACTGCTGCAAAAGTAGTCCATATTAAGGAGAGAAGGCATCAGTGTGAGGCCCAGAAGTCTATGCGGTTTAACCGTATGGTAAAGTGGAAGGGGATTGGATTGCCACATCTGCAGTCTTGTACTTGATGTGGATGGCTGGATGGCTACTGATTGGTTGTCACTCTCTTCCCAAAAAACAGAGCGAGAATCAATCAGTAGTAACACAGTACTTTTTCTACTGTACCGTTGCTGAAACAAATTGTTTCTGCTTTTTGCTGATAGAGTTGAACTTGATTGATTCCCATTCTAATAATAACTTCGTGATTGTCAGACAGATGGAGACTGTCAAGTCACTCATTTAACTTTAAATTTACAGAGGTAGGTGTCCGACAGATATATAATGCTCTAGAATATATTTCCTTTGACAGAGAAAAGGTATTTCACAAGTTGGGGCTGTCCCTCTACAAGTTGTTAGATTAGATTTCTTTACCCATTCAGCAAAAGTTCTATTTGAGCTGAGCATCTTGTGAGTTCAGACTATTTGCAGTTCTCAGTCAGTGCTCTGTCCTTCTGGTTTGTAGCCCAACAGTTTAGCTTGGCTGATGCAAACTTATCATACTTTCCCTCTCTCTTTTGGGCCCATATTTTCTTTAGAAGTGGTGAGGAGATTGCTACATTTATGGCTGATTGATCTGTTAATGACATTTTTGTCCCCTTTATTTTTGTCTGATTCCTGAGCAAAAGTGATTAGAGTTATGAAGCTCAGTCTTGCTAGCCACACTACTACTTTGAAAACTGTGAGAGCAATCAATACTCATTCCATGGGTTGAAATAAGCAAACAGCAAAACTAGCAAATAATAATTAGCATCAGGCTGACTTTGCACATCACCTGCATGATTTCACCACATAATGGAAACAGATGTGCACAAGTCTGTATGTCCAGAATACTTGTTGTAATAGGTTGAGAGATATGAGTCCTGAGAGTGGAGCTAATGAAGGCAGAAAGCAGTAGTTGATCATGTAAAGTGGTTTGCCAGCCTTGCCTACTCAAAGCCCCAGAATGTCTATCAGCAGTGCACCCCTCACTAATTGATGTACCACTACCAGTGGTGACTCAGGACTACAGCCTCTCGGAAACAAGGCCCATTCATCTGGTCACAATTTTACAAGTTGTACCAGGTCCATAACATGTCTCCTTAAAGCTGTGGACCGTGGTAATCAAAATTCCACAGCCAGTGACACACCCAGTTGTCAAAGCCTTGCATGGAGAAGCAGCATCGCCAAATTATATCTACAGTAGTGTGGACCCGTGGACCCGTGGCATGCTGACCAACATCGGGTTCCCTTTAAAAGTAATATGCAACCTGGCCTGCTGTTAGGTATTAATAAATTAGGGGGTGTGTGAATGGTGGGATGTGTGTCAGAATCATCTCAGCCTCTGGGGACAGGTTCTTCAAAGAAAGTCCTCATAGCTGTTACACTTTTTGCCAAGACTTGGACATCCAGATCTGTTTTGGAAAGTTACATTTAAAACTCCTCTTTTCTGTGGATTTGTCAGATCATATTGTGAAATGGCCAGAAATACAACAGCAGATTAGAAAGTAGGGTAAGACTTTTAATTAGTCAGGCGTTCCTTACCTTGTTGGTGGTTGCCTGTGTTCACCTTCTTACAACTAACGGTAAGTCACTAAGTGATGTAGCTGGACCATTTCTAATTTCCTACTAGTTTTGGAAAGGCATTTTCTCCTTTGCTACGATGCATTTATAGGCGACCGTGAAAATGTTTCCTTGTGTACTTGCACACACAGTTCATCGGGTTTACTATGAAAGCTAGACTGGCTTCTGACAAGGATTTAAGCTTAAATGTACGCTGCACACCTGTATGTGTATATTCTACTAGATTTAGTCTTCTAATATGAAATGCATTCTGCAGTGCAGTATGAAGACTTGATAGTTTGTGCATTCAAATGACTGACTTGATGAATCTGTGTTTAATCTCTCATACTTAAATATCGGGGATAAGAAATTCTTTACTTCTATTTTTTGAAATGGGGGCATGCCTGTTTTTGAAGGGTTCCCTCTAGGGAGGAATCTTAATGGTAATTGTAAATGAGTCAAAGATTAATTTCTGCAACATGGTATAGACGAAATATACTTGGGTACAGCCACAATATATATATTATATAGATATAGATGTTTCTTGTAAAGAAAATGCTGGTATTTGGGATTACACTCCCGTTTACAGCTATGACTATTCAGTATGTTCTTTTTTGTTCAGTATGTTTTGTTCTGAAAGCTGGCAGGGATGACACTGGGAGTGAGGATTCTTTCACTTCCTAGACTGCACATTAATAAGCAGGCAGACCAGCATGCAAATTATTATGGTAGTTTAGTAACCCAGCATAATTCTAACGTTTTAAGTATCAGCAGCCATTTTTCAAGTGTACTGTATTATTTGGGACTAATGTACAGTAGTAGTCTATTTCTTTGTACCACACTATTTTCTTTCTATTCCTGGAATATATTTTAGGTACAGATTTTCACATCACATTATTGGTCCATTTTTCATAAAATTGTGGTTTTCTGTCAAATTAGTGGCAAATCATTAAAGATTGAAGTTAGAAAATAATGACAGACATTTGAGTTTCAGATTTCATACCCTTTGGAAAAGTCATACTAATGCAAGACCTACTGTTAACTTTCCAAGTTTGTAAGAGCAATATTTAAAAATTGTCCTTATTTTTGGGCCTTTATCCCACTTTTATTTATGGCTTTGTCCAGATTTCTTGCTCTGAGGTAGAGAGTATGCCAAATGTGTCAGGGCCATCACCGTCAGCCAGAGACATTTCAAATTGTGACATACTTGTTGTACCCCACTCCCCCATGTAGTGACTTTGGATGTGTCCAAGCAAGGCAAGGAGCAGTTATGCTCTGTAAGTGTGCAGACAGAGTATCCCCCCATCCAAGGTACACACAAGAAGAGTCGTGGCTTTTCATCTGTCCTTGATTTTGCATAATGTTCTTATTTTTCTGTCATATTTTTATACTGTTGATTTATGTGTATTATTCAAATAACGCATGTTGTTGAATGCCTGCTGCTCTGTGTTTAAGTAGCAATGCTTTAATGACCATCAGGTAAGCTTGTCTGAGATTTTAAGATGCAAGTAAGCTTTAATAAGCATACTGTTAAAGAATTATCAACATTGAAAGCTTTTTTCTGTTGTTGCCATGCAGAGAACATTTGCATAACTAGATAACGTATAAGCCTTAGGTGTTGAAATGCATATTACAGTATTTGTAATAAAGGACAGGATTCCAGTATTTTCAGAAGCTCATTACATTTGTTGGAGACTTGCAGTCATCTTTGCAGGCTTTATCCATAAACTAAACAGAATGCCAGTCTATCGTGTGTGGTCCATAACTTGTGCAGTAATCCTTTAATCAATTTATCTTGAGCTTGTTTCTTGTTTGCTGTTCATTTTGTACTTTGGTCATGTTTCCCCATGAAACAAGTAAATAGTTGTTGTCAGGCAGCAGGTCTTTTTTGAATAAGAAACATTTTCACAAGTGGGGATATCACAGAGATTGCTACTTTCAGCATGTTACTTGGTACTTTTATAAAGCTGAATATAAATTATAATTAGAACTGCAGTGCAAGGAGAAATGGTTTGAGTTGGGTGCTGCTTGTTTTTTTTTATACTTGATTTTGACTGGCATTCCAGTAATGTATTTAAAAAGTAATTTATTTTTTCATGCCTCACTACCATTTTGTATCCATGTAGCCAATGCATTGAAATATTTTTTTTCTTCTCCACTTCATTCTGCCTTGATTGGACTCTCATTATGATGGTTTGGCAATATATACATATATATATATATATATATATATATATATATATATATATATATATATACACACACACACACACACACACACACACACACATATATATATATATATATATATATATATATATATATATTTTTTTTTTTTTTCTACCAACATCAGCATAATATGGTTTGAAAAAGTAATGAGTCTTTTTAGTGGTTTATGCATAGAGAACATTGCTTGCAAAAGATTGCCTCATAATAATCACTATCATTAACACAAAAGAAAATGAAATACTGAGAAGGAATGTTGCCAATTTGCAAAAAGCATGTGCCAAGCTGACAAGAACTGCAACCAGTGGCTACAAACTGTGTATTACCATGGGGCAGTGATGTGTATGTGCCTGCTTCATGATGGTTACGTGGCATCATGTGTAAGTGGCAGCATGTGAACAGTGATCCCCAGTGAAGTTTCTGGCACTGGTCATAATGCATAATATTGTCATACAGTTGTTAGCGATCTTTAGTATCACTTATCTGAATGAAAGCTATACCTTATACCAGGATAGATCCTCGGGCAATAGCATTACAGTAGCATTCAACATTATATAATGGCACTTAATCTTCCTTTGCCACAGTTACCAGATTTCCCAGCTGTGATATTCCTGTTTTGCCTTATTATCTGTGTATTTCTCATAGTCTTCTCATTCTTACAGGCATTGTTCATGATGTCCTAGTTGCAGCAATAGTCAAATTTTATCTTCATGAATTATGTCATTTTTTAAGAACATTATATAATCTGACTTCCTAAGTGTGGCAACAGTCTGATTTCATACTCACGAATTCTGTCATTTTTTTAAGGCCAGTATATAATCCGACAAGTGTGGCAACAGAATGATTTCATCCTCATGAATTTTTAAGGCTATTATATATTCCGACTAGTCCTCAAGACTTTATGTAACTTTCATTATGCAAATTTGAACAACAGTATGTTTTTGTAATCTCACATTGCATTAGTTGACCCCTTGTTTCATGGCAACAGCACAGCTCCTCAAGCCAAAAGGCACTTCCATTTTGTCTGTAGTTAATTGCTTTCCTTTTCATTCCTCCAATCCTTTTGTCTTATTTTTTCTTTGCAACCCGAAAGAAAGCAAATAATTATTATGTAATGTTAACCCTCCTGGAAATGTAAGGAGTAAATACAGTTTCCTCCAAACTGTTCAATTTTTTCTTTCAGTTTGCATGGAAATTTTCACATTCTTATATCCCTTTATTGTTGTAGTCCTACTACTGTACAATTTACTGACCATGCTACACGTTCTGTCATCTTTTAGTCATGGAAGTGAACTTATAATATGTCAAGAAACATACAGAAATTGACTGATTATACTGGTGTAATATCAGAGAAGGTAATTCAGTGAGATGGTTAATCAAAGATTATCTAAGCTGAGAGGATATCCCCTAACCGTAAACGGAGGAATTAATGGTAATACCACTAACCTGCTCCACCTGAAAGAATCACACATAGTTAATCCACTGTAGTAAATCTGGCTACATAACCTGTGCTTATAATAAGCAGCTCAGTCAGTCGTGATGTCAGTCACCTACAGTCTTGGTCATTTGGAAGCTTAGTTAACCAAAGGTCATGATTCCCGGTCTGAAGATTGGAGAAGTAAATGCCACTTGTTACTTTCATACCTTCTTTTTTCTTTTTTTTTTTTTCAAAACAGGTTTATTGTTTTAACATACAAGAGAAATATCATAACAATTTTATACAAGTAATTAAAAATAGATATGATTATAACATTCAACAAAACAACTAAAGTATTTACAAAGACATCCACTACAATCAGATCAATTAATTAAACTAAAATACCATGCTATTGAAATTAGGATTTTTTAACAAATTTTGTAAATTATCCCATACAATATAATAAGATGTTTTTCTAGTTGTTCTTGACCTAATTGTGTTTATTTCCATATGGCACACTATATTCATAACATTTTTAAATTCATTGAACGAAGGAGGTGTATCTGAAATCCAATTTCCGGTTATTATTTTCCTAGCCACTGCTAGAATAGACCATAACAAGGGAAGCTTAACCTTTTAACACTTTGAGGTACAGGTGTGTTGAATAATATAAGAGATTTAGAAATAATGAAATTATCTGTAAAAAGAGCCTGCAAAAATTCATTAACTGACTTCCAGTATTCTTTCAATTTTATACAGTCATAAAACATATGAGCCCAGTCAGCATTAATTTCTATATTACATCTCTTACATAGATTATCTTTATTATTTATTTTATTCATCATCAAAGGTGTATAAAAAGATCTATGTAAAAATGTCCATGTATAAAGTCTCCAGACAATGGAAGACGTAGTTCTATAGGCAGATTCCAATATATATTGTTTATCTTGTTGATTCGGTGGGTCCTCATTAATAGAAGTGAAATAATTCCAGTATGTATCTACACTGTAAAAAGTTTATTGTCTGATAATTTTATGTATGTATGAAAGTTTACCTTTATCATAAACTTTATGTTGTAAATTTAATATCAAGTAATCAATCAGTGTTGGAGTAGATTCTTTAACTCTTATAGACATTAGATCTATTCTATCAATGAGATGTTGTCTAAAGGTCTGAACCTCTAACCAGCAAGTTTCTCTTAGATCAAATTCTTGTTTTAAGAAATCTAGATTTTTAACTTTATTATCAGATATCAACTGATACCAGTACTTTAGATCATTATCTATAGCTAAATGAGTTCCTTCAGAAGTAGATGACCAAAGCATACCCTGAGTATAGATTATAGGGAATATAATAAAATTCCATTCCCTATACTTAGGGTGCATGAATATAAAGTTACGATAGCTAATAATAATATTTAATGGGTAACAAACCATATGTTTAGGTGTAATAGGTGAAGTACAAAATTTCTTTAGTAACCATAACATGGAGTTATTTACAATCATATTTTTATGTGTTAAGGAGATTTTCATGAAGTGCATACTAATTAGCTCCCAATAATCTTTCCATTTTGCGACATATGACTGCTCTATTAATAAAGTAATAACTTTTACAATAGAAGAGATAGTATATAAATTAAAGTCTGGAAAAGAAATACTCCCTTGAGACCAGCTATTAGTATGTTTCTTTAATGCAATCCTAGGTCTACTAAGTGCCCATAGGAAATTTAACATTAGTATATTCAGTTTCTTGATAATTATTTTTGTAGGTGGAAGTATTATTGATTGTATTAAGTATAAAATCTTGGGGAATATTATCATTTTAATAATTGTAAGTCTCTCCTCCATAGTAAAAAACATATTATTCCAGGTATTAAAAAGGTTTTGTATATTAAGAAAACAGGTATTATAATTATTATATATAATAGATTTAATATCTTTAGATAGTATTATACCTAAATAAGTTATCTGACCTGAATTGGGTACATATTTAGTAAAATCACTAATGAGAATATTTTTTCGTGTATATATAGGTAGTATTTTAGTTTTTTCTTCATTGAATATTAAACCAGAAATACTTTTAAAATTCATCATTTTATCAAGTAGAGACTGCATAGAAGAATTAGATCCTGCTGATGTAATTAGAACATCATCTGCAAAAGTTGAATTTTGGATGTTGTATTTTCATCTATTTCAAAACCCTCTATGTCAGTACTGTTTCTGATCAAATTAGCCCAAGGCTCCATTACTAAAGTGAATAATAGTGGAGAAAGTGGACATCCTTGTTTTGTACCTTTAAGAATGGGTATTTTTTGTGAAACATATGTTCCTACCTTAATATAAGCCAACGTTCCTTTGTATAAATGCTCAATTAGATTTACAAATGCATCAGAGAAGTTTGTGCACTTCAGTAAGGTAAACAGATAGTCCCAACTTACTGAATCAAATGCTGAACTTATATCAAGACTAATAAGTGTTAAATCTTTCTTTTTCCTATTTGCAAAATCAATTAATGTTAAAGTTCTTCTTATATTATCAAAAGTATTTCTATTTACAATGAAGCCTGTCTGATCTATATCTATAATGCCAGAAATGATTGTCTTCAATCTATCAGCAAAAATACTCATAAACATTTTATAATCAACATTAAGTAATGAGATGGGCCGATATGAAGTACATCTAGTTGGATCTTTATTAGGTTTTAAAATTGGCGAAATAAATGTATATTGCCAAGATGGGGGGGTTATTAACTCAGTTTGGGTCAAAATAAAAACCTTATGTATTAATGAATATGTACTTTTAGAAAGGATTTTATATATCTCTGGTATAATACCATCATTACCCGGTGCTTTGTTTGATTTAAGCTTATTTATTTGTGTAATAACCTCTGTATATGAAATACTTTTGTCCAATAGTTTAATCTGTTGTTTATTAAGCTTTTTATTCATGTTTGTGGTTATAAACTCCTTTATTTTATCTTTAGGTTCCATGTTAATGTTATTATTGTTAATATTGTGAAAGTGATTTCTAAATTCATCTAGTATTTCTGGTAGACTAGAAACATTCCTCTTTTTCCTTAGAGAAAAGATTTCTTTGATATGGTTTTGTTTATTCAACCTTTTTGTTTTATTTTTAAGTCTATGTAAGTATTTGGGGCTTATTGAGTAAGACAAAAACTTGTATTTTTCTAGAGTTATTTTCACTTTATGAGTTAAAATTTCTTTGTATTTCTCATTTAGTTTGTTTATTTCTTCAATGACTTTCTTATCCTTAATATTTTCTTTATTATTATGTTTATAAGAGTCTAATTTACTTTGAATATCTAACAATTCATTATCCCAAGATTTCCTTTTATTAATATACCATCTTATACTTTGTCCATATAGATATGATTTTAAGGCATCCCAAACATAGACAATGGAGACTTCAGGAGTATTATTTATGTCTAGAAAATGTTGTACTTCTGAAAGTATATATTCTTTATAGTCTTTTAGTTGAGTTAAGTATGCTGGTATCCTTTTGATCTGAACATTATGAGTATTTTTTATCATGAATTCAAAAACAATTGAATTATGATCAGATATAGGACATGAAATGATTTTGGAATTAATTAAATCTGTTACCATCTGGTTAGAAATAAAGACCCTATCTATTTTTGAATAAGTTTTGTATCTGTTAGAAAAAAGGTGTATGGTAATGATTTTGAATCTATCTGATTATTAATATCATTCAAATGATAAGAATTAGCAAAATCATTTAAATGTTTTGCATTAGATGTAATTCTTCTTTTTCCTATAGTGGTAGTATCACTTTCATGTAGTATACAATTAAAGTCACCAGCTAAAATAATATCTCCTATAGAGAATGATATGATCTTCTCAAGATGATGTTTCACTGTATTAATACCAATTCCAGGTATCCAATATACATTAATTAAAGTGTAAGTCTTCCCATTAATTTGTATTGTAACCATACAAAACATTCCTTTGTCATCCTGAAAAGACTTAATGGTTTTAGGAATGGGCATACTTTTATTCCATAAAATAGCCACTCCTCTTTTTTTCTGAGTGTGCTCTGAACTAACCAGTACTGTATATTTGTTTGTGACTAGTTTATCAATATCTTTTTTCAAGAGATGGGTTTCTTGCAGGAAGACTAAGTTGGCCTTATGTAAATTAATGTATCTTATTAGGCTTGCCCTTTTACACGGATTATTCAATCCATTAATGTTTAAATAAATTCCTTTTAAAGATGTCATTTGGTATTTTTAAAACTTAAGAATCTTATGATCAAAATAACAAATAACAACATAAGTAATGTTACATCTCCTCCTTTAGGTGTAGCTTTAAATATATCTGTATTTATTGAATCTCTTATGGGATTTTGTATAGGATTCAATTTTGTTTGTAGTGACAATGAGTGTACAAAATATATTGTGGATGTCAAAACTATATACATATAACAATGAACAAGTGAAAATAATGTAAGGATTAAACCTTGCATCCAGCCTGGAGTTAAAAACTCCAACTTAGAGTAGTATTTACCACTCAAGTTAACCCCCTACCCTAAGCAGCAGTACCTGAGCTACCACCTTATCAATTTAATACTGGTTATATTTAACTTAAATTAACAGCTTTCAATTCAATTATCTAGCAAGACAAGACTACACATTTGATAAAACAGCATCATATAAACTAAAATAAACTTTTTTTTTAAAAAAACTATTCATACGACTATATACATCTATGTAATATAATACACTTGTATTCAAATAGCATTCAAACAAACTTGATATTAGGAGCCAAGAGGAGAGAGAGAAATAAAAGACGTGAAAGAGGGAGAGAGAGTGAAAGAAAGAGAGAAAAAAAAAAAAAAAAAAAAAAGGAAGGCATATTTACACATTAATTTATTCAAAGTATGTAAAAATAAGTTCTAACATTCATTTAAATCAAAAACTTTGGCTAATATGGTTCAGACATTACATATATTAAGATGCATCTATTTTCTGTCATGTAAATGCAGTCAACAGCTTCCAAAAAAAACCTTGAATTGCTTGTAAATGAGCATTTTACTCATACTCATTATTGTCAATAGAATAAAATATTATATTTATAGAAATTGTTATAAATCATACTGCATAGTTATGCAAGTTCTCAGAAACACTTGAATTAATGTAAAAAAAAAAACATCTGTATTTTGTATGTCTATACTACTGCTTTAAAATATATCACATGACAATTTCTTCCAGTATAGAGTTATAAAGTTATTTGTGCTTGTCAATCAGATGAATTAAATGAGTTATAGTAATGTATATGTTTGGAACATAAGTTTTCAACACAGATTAGTATGCAGCAGTCAAGTAGATTTTCAAAAACACTTGAATAAATGTTTCATTTTCTATGCCTTCTAAAATAAGACATTTACTTACTACAAGAAACTGCATCATTTAAAATCATTATAACTGACATATTTTATGAATTATAACATAGATATTTAAGTAATTATATAAAATAACTCACATTTAAATGTCAAAGAGTTCATTTTCTTTCACATAGTCACATTTGCATCAGTTCTACTTCCTGGTAGAGTGTTCTTCCTGAATCTGTGCTGTGTCAGTGTGATATCTGGGTCAAAGGTCAGATTGACTGCTTTCAGCTTCTCTGTGAGAATTCTGAGAGTTGAAGCTTTTGAAACAGCTCATGGACACTGTGCATGAGGTAGCCCACATCCCAGATTGTCTCCCTTAACATTTTGGCGGGAAACTTGTTAAAAACTAGTGACAAACATTCATTTAGCAGTGTAAATGCATCTAAACATGACAAAACCTTTGCGATGTATTTTACAGGTTATTACAGCCTCTATGTAAGTGAAATTAAGCCCAAAGTTATTAATAAGTAATAAAACTCAATATATTTGTCCCAACTCAATTTTTATGCAAATCTTATTATTTACTGTGTCTATATGATCAAAAGCATTTCTATATATTAATATGAGAAAAAAATAAAGAGAAAGAATAAAGAAAAGAAAAAGAGTAGAAAATAAAAGAGTGTAAAGCAGAAATAAAAAAATGTAAGAGAAAGCTATAAGAAGTATATACAATGGAATATTACTTACTGTTTATATTAATAGAGTTAAAAATAAAACATATTATTTACTATTATTAAGTTCTAATTATTATTAGTTAAAGCATGACAGATTATTTACAAATAAGCATAAGCAGTATAATCAAGAAAATATAATTAGGAATAGCATTTGAAGAACATATAAACTTTTTACAAGGAATAAATATGTTATTATTCCATTTATCATATTTTCATTACTCTTCTCTCCCTGCCCTCCCCCACCCTTTACCCACTACATAATCTAAATAGAATGTCATTGTTTAAACAAAGAAAAGAAGGAGAAAAAAAAAAAAAATGTATCAAATTACTGACCTTACTTCTCTTTTTTCAGAAAGAGAAACAAATTGAATGATAACTTGTTATTAGTTCCTCAGATATGTTGACTGGTTATGAAACAAAACATTTCTTTGCACACAGAGAATAACTTTGATTAATCTTTTTCAGAACATTTGTGGCTTACTGGAAATGCAGGAACTATATTTAAAAAGATTAATAATGAAGTAAAATGATGAGAGAAAAAAAAGAAAAAAAAACATAGAACAAATCATTTGTTCTTTAGTCTCTTCTTCTTCTCTGAAGTCTTCCACAAAGTTTCAGTTGCCAGTCTCTTTAATGAAGGACTAGCCCATTCCATTTCCTCTATTTTATCCAAAATCTTATTTTTTTTGATAAACAGTAAAGCAGAGTCTAAGTCATCAAAGATTTTAGGACCATCAGGAAGGAAGATTCTTAGCTTGGCAGGAAACAGAAGGTATGTTTTAAACTGTGCTTTTTTAAGCTCCCTTATTAGTGGCAGAAAAACTTTTCTTTTAGCTATTACCAAGGAAGAATAGTCATTGTCAAAACGCACAGTTGTCTCATTAATTTTAACAGGAGCTTTAGCCCAAGCAGATTTAAGAACCATCTCTTTATCAAAAGATGATAGAAATCTAACTATAACTGATCTAGGATAGTTTTTGTTAGAGTTAGTATTAGCTATAGATCTATGTGCTCTTTCGATACCAAAAGAGAATGCTTCTGGTAAATCTAAAGTTTTAGGGAGCCATGTTGTTAAAAAGAAGTAATATTGTTACCTTCAATATTTTCTGGCAGTCCAAAAATCCTAATGTTATTGCGCCTAGATCTATTTTCCAAGTCATCCAGCTTTGTTTGTAAATGTGTATTTTGTTTCAGCAGAAACTCAGTGTTGATTTCCTCTTCTTGGATTCTATTTTCCATGTCATTCACAGCTTCTTCTATGCCTGTCATCTGGATCTTCTGTTGTTGCAGGTCTATATGTAACAAGTCTATTTGTTTTGTAGTTTTTTCTATGAAGGTATCAATTTTAGTATCCATTTTATCCATCTTAGCAGTAAGTTGCTGGATTATAGTTATCAGAAACTGAAGTTCTTTCTTGATGCTGGAGTCTTGAGAATTTGTCTTACTGGAACTCATTTCAGACTGATAAACTGACAGGAAAATTTCCAATGTGATTTCTGACAGGAATATTGTTAAAATTTCCTTTCTTTTTTAGATATAGTTCAAGAACTATATAAAACAAACATATTTAGAAAGAAAATTACTTCAAAAATTAATTTTTTAAGTAATTAATTCCTGTCGGTGTAATGAAATTGGTGGAGCTGAAGAAATCTGCTGCTATCCTGTGTTCATCCTTGGCCACACCCCCACTTTCATACCTTCTGAGGATATATCTTCCACCTTAACTATGTTGGTTATAACTTTCAGCCATTTAGTTACCTATCTTACCACAAATGGATCTATTTTAAGGCAAACAGCTTATTTGCAATGCCAGCATGGGGTATAATTTTAAATAAGTTCTTCCAGATCCACATAAACTATGTGAAGAGATTAACCACTATCAACAGCCTGTACAGCCTTCTCAGAGAAGTTAACTAAACTGAGTAGGCAGAATCTCCCTTTTTCAAAGAGAAACTGATACAGGTCTAATCTGATAATTTTTTTCTGATATCATAAGTTGTAAAGTCAAATATGATGCATTCCATTTTTAGACAAATGGCACTAGTCAGACTTTAGGATAATGGGTCTATAGTTCCATAGGTCAGAGGTGGGGTTGATCTTATATAAGGACACCAGCACATCAGTTTACCATACTCCATGTACAAATCCTTTCAATAAGCTCAGTCACACAGTTATAGGAGGGGCATAGCAAGGGCACATTTGGTGCCATTTATTAGGCATCCAGGTAAATTATCACGACAAACTGAAGTCGTATTTTTGGTTTTAGACAGAACCTTCAGTGCAAGTTTCTTTGTGATATTAGAATATATAATGGGATTTAGGAATTTGTGGAATTAAGATATTTGTTACAGTTTACACTAAATTTACATGTTAGTATATTTGCTATGTCTGCTGGATCTGAGTGGGTAGTACCATTTGGGGTAATTCAAAACACTGTTTGGTGCTATTTCTTTGTTTCTTAACATGATTAAAGAAGGACATACAATTATCTTTAGCCTTAGAAGCTAATTTAAGTTCATGATTTGCTTTATTAACCCTGATAGCAGCTTTTACTTCCTTACAGACATTCTTAATGCAATCATTAATATGAGGAATTTTAGATTCCTTGTATGATCTAGGCTATGTTCTCTTGTTTAGAGTTTATTTAATCAGGTAGACAATCAGGCAGTTTGTTTTTAAACTTCCCATTTGATTTTGCTATTGTGGGGATGGCCAAATCTAAGAACGTATATGTGTTAGAATAAAACTAGTTTGTCTAAATAGCAACCATGCTAGTGTTGAGTCTAGTGATGTAACAAATTAATTTGGAGAGCTCATCTTAGAGTTTGTGGAGTTTTGTGTATTTTGAAATCATTGAATTTGCAATTATTGATTCTAGGGATTTTGAAATTTTTGAAAGATAAGGTTACAAGTTTATAGTCAGATTGAACCAAAAATGGAGAAACTTGAGGAATAGGACATGTATTGGCTATATTACTTATGACCACATTGAGAATAGTATGTCTGCTAGTTGTTTTGTTAAGTATCTGTTCCAATGAATTGTATTTATTATATCTAAGAATCTCTGGACATACCCAACTTTGGAGGAAGAAGTGCTGCCGTTTATCAAGGGGTAGTTGAAATCTCCCATTATAAAAGTGTTTTTGGTAAAATGTAGTTCCTCATGCACTCTTCAGAATCCCATTTGGTCATCAGGAGACATGGAAGAAGTCCTGTAGAAGACTCTAAGTTGACAGTTTATCTTGTTCATAGTAAGTAGAAGTTTAAAGAGTTCATCTGTAGGTCCATAGGACTCTGTCTAGTGGTTATGTGGTCCATTTTCACTATAATGTCCAGGGGCAGAAATAGCTGTAATAATTGATCCATGGAAGATTCTTAGCCATTTCTTGGATTCTGAAACTAGAATGTAGTCAGTAAGGTGCTTAAAGCTAAGAACCTAATAACGTGGGACTCTGGAAAGAAAATATAGTCTCTTAGGTAAGGTGCTTAAGCCTAATGACCTAATAACATCTAAGCAGTACACAATTACGTTAAATAGAATGAACAGGAAAAATGTCAATCTTGACTGTGACCAGTCAGAATTAACCATAATAGATACCTCTCTGCAAGGGTGGACTTCCGGGGGACTTACAAATGAAGTGTTCAGTCTTAAATGGCCAAATCAGGAAGATAGCCAAATCCACAGGAAATGTCCAAGATAAGTAAAACATGCCAACCTGATAGGTTCATAGATAAGTAATGGGATAGCTGTCCTTGTGGGCAATTTTAAACCTAGCCAATTTCTCTTTTGGTGCTTGAATTAACCTATCCTATTTGGTGTTAGATTGGCCTTACCCCTCTCATGGCAATAATTATATATTACTCCTAATGAGAGTAATTGAGATCATGCCATAGATAATATGAGGGGACCCATACATGGAATATAGCATTCAGGAACTGCTTGTGTCCATTGGTAGTACAGGGGGCAGTTCTGGGGTAAATTTTCTATTACCCACCATAGATCCAAGTTACAGTTGAAATAGCATGTATGAGCTTTGTTTTACATGATGGGGAGAATATTCCAGAGTAGTGGCATCCTCTGTGTGATATATTTGTCCCTCCAAACATTCTTTTGATGTGCAGTGAGGTTTAGCTCTCTAGGCCAAGTATTTTTGAAGTCATCTGACTTGCTGATGAGTTGTAGGTCCATCAATATTCGATCTGAGATTGCCTTGTATGCCAGGCCCAGAACACATCTTAGTTGTCTGTAGGATACTGAGTATAGTGATAGGGTTTGATTAGGTCCATATAGTTAGGACTTGTATCCTTTTAATAGGGTATTTGTTGTTGGATATGTCGGACAGTGATACATGCCAAAGGGAGCATAATACTAAATGAGTGACGTAATGGGGGCTGACAAAAGGAAGACCGTGACATCTTTAGATCTACAAACAATCCCTTTCTTTATAGGCTGCTCAGGTGTAGAAGGACTTTCTTATGACAGTGGACACATGTTGATCAAAATTTAGGTTACTTTCCACATAAGTTCCCAAATCCTGCCTTGGGTTTAAAAATGTAAATAGTTCTACATTTTATTAAATATGTGGAATGTAGAAGATATTCCTTTTAGTAGTGTGATATTGTTTACTCACTGCTTTCTCTAGTAGCTGAGTTATATCATCGTGAAGTAGCACTGACTGAATATTCTGCAGCTTGTTTCCAAATGAAAGACAGATTCCTTTTGTGTCTGAAATGTCTTTAACCAGTGTGGACTGTAATGTAGCTGGGTCACTGTTGTCCTTTCTCCTTTCTATCTGTATACAACTGTTATATGGACTTAACATTGAGGGGTGTACTTCAACAGATTCACTGCTGTTTCATTTTTATTTGTCTGGGACTATATATTTGGACTTTAGGGAATGTTAAATTATATCAGGATGCTTGGAATTTAGACTTATTTGACTGTATTTACACCGAGGTTTCAGTAATCAACTAAATACTTAAAAGCATCTACAGATGCAGCTGGGGTTTTTCAGTTATTAGACTATCATATGACCCCTAACCGGGAAAAGCCGAAAGATACAACAACAGACTATCATATATGAAATAATTTTAGTTAATTTCTCTGTGTAACTGAAATACTACTCTGTATGAGAAAGTAGATCATATTTAAAGTAAAGGGTTTCCATTTGTTTATTTGACAAAGACCATGGCTAATGCCTTATTCTTGTACTGAAGGGTATTGTCACAACATTGGAATGACAGTTGCTGTTTACTTTCTTGAAGAGGAAGGCTGGCCATCAGCTGTGATAACTTAGTGATAGCTGGCTTAGAAGCATGATCAGTAACTGAGGTCTTGCTAACAGATTAGTAATGTAATTGGTGGTAGTATGTGGTAAACACAGTGAAGGGGTAAAACCACTGGCAAGGTATCAGTCGGTCATCTTGGGTAATAGTGTAAATATGTATGTGTATGAAAAACACTTTGTTTAAGTCTCACTTACGGTTAACAATTTAGTACTGGAAGGCAATGTGATCAGACAGAAGTAGTTGAATTCCAAAGAAGTCAGTGATTATAACCTTATTCTGTCAGTGACAGAGTACAGTTTATTTAGATATGATAGGTGCTCGTCAAAACCCAAGGCAGCAGTGGACATTTGCTACAAGGTCTTAAGCCTAATCACCCAATTACTTACATACATACATACATACATGCATAAGTGGTGGTAGTGGTACAGATTTAGGCTCAGTAACCCAATGTACCCTTGTCACATGTGTAATAGTGGTGCAGGATTTCAGGCTTGCACCCCTGTTAGTGACAATTGGTATAACCGTATAACCCATGAGTCTCCAAGGTCAAAGTATCGGATATATAAAACACCTGTAGACCAAAGGTTTTCTGACTCTTACAGCAAGCCTTCCTCAAACTACAGAAAATTCCTGAGTATGAAAACTTACTTTAAGCTTCCCTAGTACAAAAAAAAGAGCATGTTGTACTGCTCAGCAGCAGAATGTTCCCCATAAGACACCTCAACATATAATCATACATGCATGTGCTTGCACATATATGTACATAAAAATAACTATGATTTGACACAGAGTACAACTATTAACTTAAAATCAGGTACAAATCTTTATTGATTGTACTCCTTCCCCATTTATCTTGATCCAGCACTACAGAATAGCTAAAACGTTAAGTACACAATTTAACCTGCTCTACTAAACCCTTAATCCTGACACATTCTAACATCTAGCACACAAACAATTTTTCTTAAAACATCATCAAACAACTTAAGACAATTTCTCACAGTCTACCCTCGATCTGGCTATACCTACAACTGAGCAACACTGCACCCCTTATGGTTTGTCTGTGCTATAAACTAAACTCTGGGAATCAAAACTAATCTACCTAAAGAGATCTTCCCTTTGAACTGCAGTTAAGAAATATCTAGCTTACTAATTTATTTTTTCAGTATTTGTTGACTGGGTTAGTCCCACTAGGCAAACAGCCTCTTTTCATGGATAACCCAAGATGGCATTCATACTAACTTGGAGAAATTTGACCAGGATATCAGTGAACCTCTCCTATTCTTTTCAATAAATGTCATGAGATCTTTTACATCCACATGAGCTATCACCAACTCAGGCAGATGGGACCTTGGGTTAATGTCTCATCTAAAGGACAATACACACCCTATTGCAGTGACAGAAAATTAATCCACCTAGCTGGTGTGGGAATAGAAGCCATAGCTGTTAGCCCCAAAGGAGAATATGCTACCAGCTGAGCTACTGAGACTATAAGTAAATCTTATACAAGCTTCGTGCCAGTGTATCCAGTCTCATCACTTGACTTATATCTTATTACATTTCATGTCTCTTTTCACCCCTTCACTTTTATTTAGTCATCCTGGAAACTCCTCTAAAATCATTACTCATACTTTAATCTCCATTACCTCAACCTCTGTTTTTATTTTCTCATTTCCTATTAGTAAACTCTCCTAGTAGTTTCATTAAGCTAATTAATTAAGCTTGTTTAAAACAACAAGCTTTAACAGAATCAAAGTGACAGCATATACATTATTTGCTCTTGCATCTTCCTTGTTTGTAATTTGCCTATCAATCTGATATATGCATAGAGTGCAGCACAGTGGAGCAATGTGTAGTGATGTCAACTTGAAGCAAGAAGTTTCCTGGTTTGATTGTCTGCTGGAGTGCCTTCTTTGTGGAGTCTGCAGCCCTTCGCTGTGTCTGTATGGGTTTTCTCTTGGTGGTCCAGTTTTCTCCCAATTGGCCATACGTGTCAAAGTGTGCATGTGTGTGACATGAAAGAACAACCATAGCAGGACTAGCCATTCAGCAGTGTGGACCTTAGCTCTAGATAATGGTTACTGTTGATGTGATGATGAAACCCATGTGCAAAAAAAAGGTGGCTATGCATGGATGTAAGTTTGTATTAATCTCTAAAGTATGTATAGCTTTCTGAATCACACTGTATATAGCATTATCCCTTCTTTACATTGTGATATAATTACACGGGTTGTGCATCTAAATGGATCACTGAAATCAGTGCACTACCCCAGTAAATACATGCAAAATAAAATTTAAAAAAAAACCCTTGAATGAGTTTCCACTAAAACAAGTCAGGACTTCTTCTTGATGCGTGGTTTCGCCATCAGAGAAATATTGCTACGAACACCACTAAATGAAAAATGCTGTTAAGTCAATCTTCTCTACTACTAGGTGTTGGAAGACATTCAAAACTGTTGTCAGTTTCATTACAGAGGAACAAATGCAGCAAATGAGACCTGTCCCTCACCTCTTTTAATGTAGCTTGAAATCCATTTCAATTACTTTGAAGTGAACCCCCAAACATTAGAATTAGGGTATGTGCAGACAGGCACATGCATCATTGTATCCTGACGCTTTTGTTGTGGCTGGCTAATAAAAGCACAGGATTTAAAACTTTCTTGATTATTGATATAGAATCGGGGCCAATAATAATTGCAAAGTAATTGCACTTTAAATGTATATAACAAAATGTAGGTTCCTACAAGTTGGCATTAACTAATAAGTTTACAAAAATGATTCATGGATTACTCCAGATCCCCTTTAAAGCTGCAAAAAACTCAGTTAAATGGAGTAGAATTTCACAGCCAGAAATGTAACCCAAGTTTATTGTTTGTTGATCTGGGACACTCCCCCCAGTCCCATCTCTTTACCTCATTCTACCTAATAGACTCCTTCTGCACTTGTTTTTAGTCATTTTTAATTTAATTGCATTTTTTAAACTGTTTGGTCTAACAGCTACATACTCAAGTGTGCTAGCTTGTACTGCATTTGAATTGTTTTTACTGCTGTTTTAGCTACTTTTCTGTATATATATATATATATATATATATATATATATATAAAAACAAAAAAATATATATACCTTTCCTGTAACTAGTGTAGTCCAGATTCAGATTTGCTGTATCCAGGACTGTATCTAAGCTTCTGAGCCCCCCCACCCCAATCTTTCTGTGTTGGAGAGAAGTCTTCTAGCTTATCAGTTGTAGTGGTAAGTACTAGGTAACCTATCTACCACATAAGGAGTGGTTCTGGCCCAGAAGTTGTAGTTATTGGCCATTTGAGCAGTTGTTCCATCTCACTCAACTTTCTGATTTAAAAGCCCACATTTGCAATTGTTTTCCCCCTTTCCTGTAACTAGTTTAGTCCAAATACAGATTCTAAGTTTTAGCACTTGAATTTGCTTATTCGTGATCAGCACTTGTTCAGAACTTGTAAGCACTAAATAACCTACTAATTACTAAAGCACTCACCCTTCCTGATTACCTAGAGGAAAACAGTTTTGGTACTTACTTTCCTCACTTGCTTAGAGAAAAGCAGCTCTTGTACTCAATTTCCTCACTTATCTAGAGGAAAATAGTTTTTTATTCAGGCATGTCCAAGGGTCAGCTCCCAGTGTTCTCTCCTGTCTATCTGATGAATCTGGGCATCTTGGTGCAATGTAGAAATTGCCTCATGTACACAGACAACCCTCTCCTCCTACCACCCAACACTACAACCTGTGAGAGATGCACTTATCTAGCCAAACTGGAGGTAAAGCTCTCTCCAATCAAGACTGAACTTGACAGTCAAGAGGAGAAGGTAAACACTTGCACCACACCACAGTCATCACATAGTCTCACTAAATCTACACCACCAAAATTCACACATAGAAACATAAAAACATTTGTAGAGGCTCTCAATAATAATCTGCTCAAGCAACAGAGACCTCCAAAGCAGAAATGCAGGCAACCTCCACCCCCCAACACAACCCAAATGACACATAGCCCGCAGACTCAGTGTGCCACTCAACCTCAGCCAATAAGGCAAAACAATGTACCCAACACACTAGTCATAGGTGACTCTATAGTCAGGTACACTGATGTCCCACTCACCAGGCTAAACAAGGAGAAGGTTACTGTCAAGTGCCAGGATCCACCACATATCCCACGCACTCAGGTCACTCCACAACAAGTACAAATATGACTCTGTCATTGTCCATGTTGGTGTGAATGACCTGAGATGTACCTCCGTGGACTACATGAAAAGAAACATGGAAGAGATCTCCAATCTTGTAGCGCAGGCAGGTATGATCCTAGCCCTGAGTAGCATGCTGCCATCACCCAGAATGATGCCGCAGTACAAGGACAAAATGATCAACTTCAACAATTGGCTAAGCTTCTGGTGCCATTCTAAAGGGATCCAGTATCTGTCTTCCTGGGATGACATGGTAGACAGACCATGATGCTTTGCCAGAGATGGCCTGCACCTGTCAACCCTGGGATTCCGGATACTGGCTAAGGTTCTTGCCGCCCCTATAGTGCCTTTTTTAGGCAAGGTTCAAATGACAAATTCACCACCGTAACAGGAACAGGCAAGAAAAAACTGAGGGTGATGATACTCAATGCTAGAAGTCTAAATCTCAAAATGCACTCACTAGAGGCACTCCTTATAATGGAGAACATCGATATCTGTGCATTGACTGAGACCTGGTTCAAGGATTCAGAGAGCACCGCTGCACTACCAGGCTATAACTCATATCACACTTTTCGGTCATGTAACCTGGACCGGAACACCAAAGGCGGAGGTGTGTCCATATTCATTAAGGATATCCACACCTCCAGGCTAGTTGCTCAGCATAATGCGGCCGAGGTTATCCAAGTGCAACTAACTCTGGGTAAAACTGCAGTCCAAATTGTAGCTTGCTACAGATCACCCACCATTCCCCAGGATTCCCACTCCTCTTTTCTTGATGTACTGGAAAATATTAGGATTCAACCAAACACCCTAATAATGGGTGATTTCAACTACCCCACCATTAACTGGGAAAACTACTCATGTACCAACTTCTTCGCTCAATGCTTTCTGGAATTCATAAACTCCAATGCCCTGGATCAACCTATCCACACCCCCACCAGGGGCAACAATATCCTAGATCTAGTCATTACCAACATGAGTGACTGGTGTTCCACACCTGAAGTCAACCCCTGATTGGTCCGATACGACCATAAGCTAATTACCCTAGATATCCACATCCTGCCTCCACCCCCCATTAAGAAAACTATGGTAAAAAATTTCTCCAAAGCCAACTTCATGCTTCTTAAGACAGAAGTGCTGAACTTCATGACACCCATGCAGATGGACAGTACAGTTATGACTACTGAATCCTACACAATTGCACTTTATAAGCGCTTACATGAGTGCATGGATTGTGCTATCCCAAACAGAACCAAGACGGTATCCTCCAAAAAAGGAAGCCTATCTGGTGGTCCCCTGCCATAAACAAACTGTACAACAGAAGGAAGAAACTGTTGCAAAAGAGAGTAAAATCCCATGAGTGGAGGAGCTCCATGGTCAGCCTCAGTAAGAAGCTGAGATCCCTGATAAAATCCTCCAAAGCTAGTTGCGTAAACAAAATCACCACTAATTCTAAAGACAACCACAAAGCATTCTATAGCTATGTCAAAAATCTCAAGGCAACACTCAGATCTGCTCTGAGTTACAGCACAATGGCACTAAATATACAGACCCAACTGATATTGCCAACATCCTGGCAGATAGGTTCAGTGCTAACTTTACCCCCCTCTCACCCCCTAAAGAGCCCATCTCTATACCGGAAGAATGCAAAGTTTCTGTAATCACAGCTGCACAGGTAAAAACCACACTCTCCAAAGCCAAGAACACAGCATCCATTGGACCCAACAACATCCCAGGCTGCATTCTACATGAACTACAGAACGAGTTGGGTTGGGAGGGTGTCCTAATGGTTAAGGTGTTTGCCTTACAAACACAAGGTGCAGGGTTTGAGTCTCACAAGGGATAATTGGCTAGGCTCAAAATGGCTCGCAAGGGCAGTTAGCTTAGTATGAACCTATGAACCTATGAACGAACTGGCACCCCACCTAAGTACCATGTTCAATCATAGCTTCACCTCAGGCTTTGTGCCTGCTGAATGATGCACAGTGACTGTTATCCCACTCCACAAGGGGGGAACCACCATGGACCCCGGGAACTACCATCCCATTAGCCTGATGAGCCTGGTCTGCAAGGCCATGGAACTTATAAACGAAGACATTGGTAATCTCCAAACTCTGGACCCCACTCAGTTCGGGTTTGTAAAAGGCAGATCATGTCTCCTAAACCTGATAGACTTCTTTGAAGCAGTCACCAAAGCCGTAGACAAGGGTAAGGTGGTTCACATAACACCCTCCCCCACTCTGGAATTATAGATAAACTCACTAAAATAGGTATAAATCCTTATGTCACAAAATGGGTTGTCAACTGGCTCACTGACAGAACTCACACTGTGAAAGTAGCAGACTCAAAATCTGACTTCAGACCAGTGACAAGTGGAGTACCACAGGGTTCAGTCTTGGGTCCTCTCCTGTTTGGTATCTAATTCTCTGAAGTACAGGCTAACACAGAAGTTCTTAGGCTAACAAAGTTCACAGATGACTGCAAAGTAGGAGCCATAATCAAAACTCCTAACGATGTGGATATCCTACAAAAGGGCCTCACTGAGACAGATGCCTGGTGTCAAAGCCATGGCCTCAAGCTCAATGCCAAAAAGTGCATTGTCATCCCCTTTGGTAAAAACTCTGTACCCATGAACTACAACATAGACAGTAGTATACTTAACACCGAAAGTGTGATAAGAGACCTAGGGACACAGGTGGACAGTAGTCTCAACTTTGATATTCACATCGCCACAGTAGTCAGGAAATCCTTCTACGTTGCACACCTCATCATAAAAGGTTTCTTATCCAGAAAAAAATAGGTCATTGTTCCCCTCTACTCATCACTCATTAGACTCATTATAGAGTACAACTTCCTTTTTGTTATTTACCTCACAAGACATCTATAACTGGAAAGGCCGCAGAAATACCTCACAAAGAGGATTACCAGCCTCAAACAGATGCCCTACGCAGTCCATCTCAAAAAACTCCAGCTTTACTCTGTCGCATATTGCCTACTCAGAGGTGATCTCTGCCTAAGATACAAAGCTATGTCAATCCCAGAGCTGTTGGACATGCTCCACTTAAAGAAATCCCAATCCCTCTGAGCTACATGCTCTAGGGACCTACACCTTGTCACCACAATAAACAGAACATGCCGGAGGGATAGATCCTGTCCCAGAGACTTCCCATACTCTGGAATAAACCACCTATCTATATCAAACAAAGCTCCTCATTAGCACTCTTCAAGAAAAATCTTGATGATTGGATGGGAAATAGGAAATTCACCCTGGGGATCACCTCTGTGGCTCTGCTCAACAGTGGCACAGGAAAATAATTTTCTTGGGTGGCAAAAGCCAGGGTACTTTTTTGGCTGGGCTTGTATGGGCCCCTGGGCCGATAGCCTAGTACCTACCTATGAACATATGAAAAGAGTACCTACCTATGAACATATGAAAAGAGGTACAGCTGCCAGAAATTTCCCAAAAATTCAAGACATTTACACAGAAATGGAACTCATTGCAGCAAGTCAATGGTTCAACAGGTAGCACACTTATCTTTGATGTTTGAAGATCAAACTGCAGTGGGTTCTGTTCCTATTTCAAGTGCCAGGATTAATTTTCCACCACTGACACCGCAGAATTACCACCTCTCCCTCTTTGTGCAGAACAGTCCTTATTAGGGCAGTTGTGTCCTGCAAAAAATATTGAAAAAATGGCAAATATCCTAAGATTTCTGGACAAAAAATATTTCCTACATTTTCTTTACTTGTTGCATACAACAATTTTTTTGCATCTGAAACACCAAAGTGTTATCTGAATCAGCATAAGTAGACCAAATGCTATAAGAATGACCTTTTATTTTGGCAACAAATTTTGAAGTCCAGTCCTTTGCAATGACCGTGTTTATGGTTTGTCCTGCAAAATTTTGCATTTCTACAAAAATGTCACTCTTTGGGGATTTGGAAAATGCGGCAATCCTATGACACTGTAGTGCAGAATTAGGGGGCTAGTACACTCCTAAGTATAATATCCTTCAGTTGAGACATTAAACTGAAATCCCATCTACCTCAGATTGTGATAGCTCAGGTAACTGTAAAGGATCCTGTAGCACTTCTGAAAAAAGTAGGGGGTCATTATTTTGTACAAAAATTATAAAGGTAACCATACCATCTTTGCATATTTAAAACTGTGCAAATGAAATATGTACAATGCATCCAGTATTGTTATATTATGAAAAAATGAGCAATTTGTTTCACTGCAACCCTTTCACCATTAAGAAAAGTTTCATGTTCACCACATTTCACATTTTGCCATTTTCTAATTCATAACATGTTGCTTTCAAAAGAAACCAACAAACAAAATATATCCTTTCTAACATGCCAAGTGGAGAAGAATTAGTACACAGATATTCACCATATGGAGTCACACTTATATATGGAAGTTCCCATACCTCACAACTGCCCAGTTCTTTCAGGGACCCCTTAAATTGCTCTTATGCTTTTGCTAAATCCCTCCTAAAACTGGAAAGTTTTTTGAGAAATTCTGAGTTAATATCATCAAAATGTAAAAAAAGTGTCCCTAATTTAGGGTATTGTCCATAATTATTTGTTTGCTTTGTACACAACTCTTAAGGTAAAGTGGAACTGTAAGAGATTTCCAATACTTTGCACTCTGATCTCAGTTTTTTAGTCCTAGAACTAAATACAAATGAGACATAGTTTCCTCACCCAAACATAAATTACTGTTTCATTCATAAGTTAGTATACATTTTAAAGCACTTTTAATTTGTAATTCATTTAACATGAGTCTCCATAAAAAGTCATGACATTCACATTCTTTTAAATCTGTTCCTTCTATCTAGCTTTTTGTCTTATATGAAAGCTCATTTCATGGGTATATGTAAAAAAGTGACCATGAGCGGAATATACCATAGTTTCCTGTTCTGGAAATTAATTCTGTATTGATAAAACCCAGTCTTTCATTTTTGGCATATTCAAGTAAATCCCAATCAATATTTAACATCTGTTCCATAACATATTTAGGGAATTCATATAGTGTAATCATAATACATGGATAATTAAGTGGTCTGTATTAAACAGTTGATATTGTATAACTCACTGGGAGATAAACAATGGGGTTACCACATTCGCTGTTTTCATTATATATATTACATTCCCACTTTGATATGGTTTAATTCTGAGCCTGGAATAATGCTAAAATCAGTTCTAACATATCATTTTGATGTGCTGGAAACATATATTCCTATGTATCATAGGATCATGGGAGGATACTAGGCTAATGGCCCTGGGACCCTTCAAGCCTATCCAAGAGTTTATCCTCAATAAAGAAACCTCAGTCAGCACCTGTCACCCCTGTCAATGAGGGATAAAGGTGGAACCCCTAGGACAAATTTGTGGTTTCCCATCCACTCATCAAGACTGCGCTTGAAGAGGGTCAGCGGGGTAGCCTGTTCCAGAGATAGGGCAGCCTCTGAGACAAACCTGTCTCTCCAGCAAGTTTTTTTGATGTCACATATTAAATGTATGCCTTTCCACCGGGTAATGTGCGAGGAGTTAGACTTATGGATATGGAGCAGCTCTAGTAGGACAGGATCTGATATTGCCTTGTAGGTGAGACACAGATCACCACTGAGCAATCTGTACGATACCGAGTAGAGTGATAGTGATTTGAGCCTGAATGCATAGGACAGGTGTTGGAGGCCATGGATTCTTTTTGTTAGGTATTTCTGTGGCCTTTCCAGTTGGTCCAGGTGTTTGGAGAGGTACATACCAAATGAGGTGTTATAATCAATTATAAGCCTAATGAGGGAGGAGTACTGAGACGTAATAACCTCCTTTTTTCTGGATGCAGTCCCTTTACTTATGAGATGAACCAAGTAAAAGGATTTTCTGACCACTGCCGCTACATGATGGTTGGATGTGAGATTGTTGTCTTAGTTTTAGAGTCAATATTATACAATGTGTGTGTGTGTGTGTGTGTGTGTGTGTGTGTGTGTGTGTGTGTGTGTGTGTGTGTGTGTGTGTGTATATGTATGTATGTATTTACTTACTTCTGAAAGACATTTTCTTTTCTAATACCATTCCTTAACTTTAAACATAGTTGGGAAAGAAACTTTGTTTTCCTTGTACATATGTGCTATACATTGGCCATTCATAGTTTGAATGTTAGTTCACAATGTGATTAGATATCCATTACTATTTGCTACAGTGTCAAATAAATTCTCAAAATTTTGTTTCAACAAACACGGGCTAATTCCTTCTTTCTTACCTCTAACAAAATGTTTTTCCTGTGCAAAATATCTTTCCATCATAAAGTACTAAACTGAAATATTTCTTTTTTTAAATGCTGAATCATAAGCATTACATTTTTCTTTGTATACATATTTTACACTGACATGCACCACCATACCATTCTTTTTCTATATCTGAATATGAAATGTTATATTTTTGTTTGGAAGTTACTCACCAGTCTGACTACAAGGAATAAAGTGGTCTCATGTCATCATGATCATAAAGAGAGCAACAGCTTTTTCTGTAATATGACGTGTAGGTCTGCAGATAAACTAATCAATTGCTATAGTCCTTTTCCAATTTAAAGGATAGTGTCAGTATTTTCAATAACAGACTAAACTGTTGAAGGATCTAAGAAATGTACAATAATGTTTCTGCTTCTCCCTGAATGATTCTAGAATAAGCCATTTCTGTTTTAAATCTAGTTCTATGTTAAATATAGGGTTTCAGTTTGGCACTGCAAAGCTGGTAAATATTTAAAAGTTGATAAAACTTAACATATGACAGTATTTTATGACTATAATGTCACAATTACTGTCACCAATAAAATAACCAAACTAGTTACCAAAACATTTTTATGTTATGAAAAAACTGTTCTTTATTGTTTATTGAAGTATAAGCATATGCAACAATTAGGTAACACTCCCTGTCATGTATCTTGCAAACTATTATTAATATCTACCAAGATTTCAAAATACTTATGTCCAAGAGCTGGCTTTTGGGTTATTAAGAAGAGATAACCCATAACACATATTTACTCAACAGGTCAGATTATGAGCCTTCCCAAAGTTGTAAAAAAAAGAATTCACATCCAGTAAACACATGACATCTGCGGCTACATTTAACACCACTGTAAAATAGTAAAGCATCTGACATCAGTTCCACCTTATTTACATTAGCAGAAAGTATGGAGAAATTATCCTTTCCCCTTTTTGTGTTTCGTTGAGCCTCTGAGATTTTCTTTTTCCACAATGTTTTCTACTTTGAATAGATCCAAGTCCAGCAGAGTGCTCTACGTTCAGTAAAATGTACATCAGGATTATTTTCATGTGCAGAGTTACTGATGTTAGTGGTTGCTAACATTATCATATAATTTGGTTCACTGCTGATATCAGCTTCAGCTTATCCGCTATCTCTTCACTCAAAATCACTTCACACACTGTCAATGGACTGTATTGGTAAGCACCGTGCTTCACCACAGACATCCTGGTTATCTGCATGTACGTATTAAGCACAAGAGTATAATCCATCAACTCTTGTCCCTCCTCCGCATTTGGAACAATGAGGCTGACAGTTTTTAGTAGTGAGGCCGTTTTCAACACATGCAATACATATCGATTTAGGACAGGAGTTCACAAAATGAGTGGTATCTACACACACACACACACACACACACACACACACACACACACACACACACACACACACACACACACACACACATACACACACTCACACACAATGGTCGGGTTTACCTTTGAAAGGTTGAAAATCAACCTATTGAATGGCCCTTTGTGCGAACCGGAATGACAAAAATCGTCAGTCCGATCTGCACCGAAGTTCGAAAATCAGCAAATTGAAAACCAGATTTGCTGATTTTCAAACTTCAATTCAAAGACAAAGCATAATGCAGGGGGCAGCACCCTCCTACTTTATTATTCTAACTCTGAGGTCGCACTACAGTGGGGAAAGAGTCCACTTCCCAATCCCCACTATAGTGCACCTCGTACCAAAAATGTCAAATCTGCAATGAGCAAACGTTACTGTGCATTCGCTCATTGCACATTTGATGCATTTTGTTTTTGGCCTTCCGAAAACTTGACAAAGTCCTTTCGGACTTTTGTATTTCATACATGTGCATTATGCACATGTAAAGGTAAACCAATGGTCGTCATACATATTTTATGGTCCTTTTTTCCATCTTGTATCATTCATATTTATAAAACAGGGTTAATGAATATTTTTTCCATCATCATTTAGTAAAGTTACCCAAATTTCTTATTCAACAGTCTATAACTTCCCATGATGTTAATCTTCTAATATAGAAATAACCCATAGCTTGGTGTGGGTAATGCTGGATTTACCAACTTTTGGTGTGGTTTGGTCACAAGGGGCGAAGCCCAAGTGACCAAACAAAGCCAACTGTGAGTAAATCCAGCATTACCCACACCCAGTCATGGGTTATTGTTTTTATACTATGACATTATTTAAGAAAAAAAATACTTTTCTTAAATAATGTCATTGTATACAGTGCCATAGTGTTCTTCCATTTTAATTTTGTGTCTTAGGGTTGCTTGATATACTGTTCATGCGTAAATGTGAACATTGCATTCCCATGCTTACACCATACATCCATGCTTTGGCAAGAAATCAGTGCAGAAAGGAAGATCTCCATTGCTTCTTTAATTGTTTTATTTTTTTTTTTTTTAAGAAAAAAAAAAATTTTGCATTGTAGACAGTTTAGAGGTATGGGAGAGAAAGGGCAGAAATACAACAAAAATCAGGTAAATCATGCCAAAGTAAAGAAACCTAGCTGAATTTCCTTTTATTTCTGTTCTCTCTCTTGTTCCTGTAAGCTGTCCACATCATGAATTTTGTCCTTTTGCCTGTACGTGTGGAAGTTGTTCATAAGGTATTGTGTCAGCTGTACCGTTCTTCATACAAGAAGGATCAGCTACACTTTCATTTTTTAACATACCTCATTATTCTTGTTTCCAGAACACCAAGGCTGTCTTAGAACCTTAAGAACAAGTGGCAAATATGAAAAATGTTGTGTCTTTACTTTGAGTGTGTTTACTTCTTTCTATACAGCGATACAAAAGTATGTCTGCTCAATGATAATTTAGTGGTCGGACATTTCCTGTTGGTATATTCTCAATTTACAACAGGCTTGCTGGTTGAGCTGACCACTCAGCGTGCTCATTTTTTAATGGTTATGGCCAGTCATTGTATAATAAGCAGTTTTACTTTTAGGTTGAATATAATGCAGAATGCCCTCTTCATAAAGAATGTCCATTCAAAACTGTAAAATAAAACTTTTTTCAAAGCCTTTAACAGCTAAAAATTTGTAAGAATTCTAAGGATATGCATTTTGTTGTGTTTCAAGCTCAATCAAAAAACTGTGAAAAGCTCAAAAGCCTTGAAAGTTAAGGTGCAGAAATTTTCATCTCTAAATGCAAAAGGAAGTGGGTCATAGATGAAGAAAACCTAAAGGCACAATAATTCTCCAAATAAAATACCAGTTAATGACACTGTTATTCTTAGAAGAAATACAGTTGTCATCTTTCTTCAGCTAATCTCCACTCTATATGAAGACCTCCCTCTTAACTAACACAACCGCATAACTCTTTCCATCTTTATGGCCTGTAGTAAGTATAGTAGATATCTACGCATATTGCATATTACTGGCTGCTGTTTATAAAACAGTAAAAGTTATTGGTGACCTCTCTAGGCTAGGAGTGGAAAGCTCTTCCTAATCCTTGTGGAAAATACTTTAATACAGCATCAGCCCAGAAAAGGGTAGTAATATCAGTCAGTACATTCTCAGAAAGCATAGTGCAAAGTATGATTTCATCCAAAACACCAAAGGCCAAATGAGTAACTAGTCTGTGGCTCAGATAAACTTAAAATTAATGAAGAAACAATTTCTCTATAATCAGCAGTAATGCCAGCCTTAACAAGTAGCACACTATTATGTTCTATACTCCTGCAGTCTGAAAATGACTCATTCGGACTCTGTACTCCAATAGTTTACTTCACCTGCTCCTCCAAGTTGCCTCTTCTCTGCAACTGTTCCCAGCTTCACCTCCAAGAAAAGTAAAAGGGTATTTCCCCAGTGCCGTATTAAAATGTACCCTAGTCATTATAAATACTACCTCAGGTCTCCCCTGAAAAGACACCACTGACCTAGTAGGACTAACCCAGTCAACAAAGGATAAAATTAAATAAACAGATGAATACATATAGAAATAAAAACATACATAACCTATACAATTGAGAATGTAGGGGATATTGGCAACCACAAAACTGAAACTCTAACAAATCCTTCTAACTGGTAAAAAATGTTAGACCCATGAACTCAACAGAAATAAAGTTATTTATTCATTTACTGTATGTGATCTGATTTGATTTCTTAATCAGATAAGTGGGCTGATCAAAGAACCCTTTCTATCCATAGCCCAACCCACTAGGTAACATTGTTAAATATCTGCTTCATGAAAGCTTGCATAGTTTGACAACTAAATATATTGTATATATATATATATATATATATATATATATATATATATATATATAACTGTTGAAGAGATTACTTGTGACATTCATTTCTAGACAGAAAATATAATTTTTACAGTGTACATTATGAGTCAATAGGGTTTTGTTTCAAGAAGTAGTTTAATTTGGCTGTAGAATTATCATTCTGTCATAGTTGAGCAATGGAATTTATACAAAATTATGTAAATTATAAAAACTATGACAAATTATTAGTAGTGTACACCAGAATGCAGTACACAGAGTGTTTAGAATAAACATTAATGACTATATACTATTGAGTATTTACAGCTCGCTATAATACAAATGTGTGATTAATTGAAAGTTTTACTATAGATCAAGTTAATGTACATATTTTTTTCTAGAGAACAAAATTTACTGTAAGTTAAGTAACACTGGAAGAATAATAAGCTAGAATAAGGTTAAATAAAGTTAAGTGTGGTGAAAATGGCAATGAGAGAAAAAAATTACAGAGTGAATAGATTAATAAGGTTAAGAATGGTGAGACAGGTATAGGATAGGGAGAATAAGCTTTGTATAGCCACATATTATGACATTGAAATGCTTCTGTTATTGTTAAGCTTATATTTCAGGAGAATAAATAAATCAGTAGGACTTTTGTTGATAGATTTATGAGACAAGAGGAACAAGAGACTTTTCTTTTAGAAGGAATACTATCCTTATTCATTACCTCTGAAGCAATGATATGAGTATTTTATAGTTTTTTTTAAACTTAAGTATAATATGACCAAAAAAAATAATAATAATACTTACTTAGAACTCTAGCCCTCTCTGCTACCTGGTGAACCCACTCAGCCAGTTGGTTGGGCCTATGCTTCTGTATGTAATCTTATCTGTGGCAGCACTGTTGACCTGAGTGTGGAATCCATGTCAGGGATAACAGGTACTCACTCAGCTCTGTCAGATGTCAATCTTTTTCCACTCACTAACTCTTGTACACTCCTCGATCTTATCCATATACAACATTCTAAGAAGATGGACCATTATCATGGTTCTCTTATCAGGTCAGCTTGGAGAGGGCCTCATGCCTTTATAGGTGTTACCATTGTTTGAAATGCCAGAACCAGAATGAAGAAAGTATGAGCAGGGCTGTGGCTGGCAGGTTTAGAAACATTCCCTCCGAGGTGTGACATCACCTTAACCAAACTGAATTAACCAGCTGGGACATTAGACCAGGTAGTGTTATTATTGGCAAGTTTGGTTTAACCAAAACTGATTTATCACATATATTTTTTTTTATTTCTTTCTTTTAAAAGAATACATTCACCTTTCATTTATATGCTGGATAAAAAACAGCATGCAGTCATTAATGTTCTTTGTAATGCATTATCTTAGCTACCTTTTTAGGAGCATTACACCTGAATGTAATTTATTCATGCAGTAGATTAGCATTTTTTTTTGGGGGGGGGGGGGTAGTGCAGAAATGTTTTTTGGGGGTTGCAGAAATACATATTTGTATGTGCCTGATTACCACCTTTTATTAAATATTTAGTGGTTTGAGGTGAGAAAGTGTGCCAAATGATGTCAGGTGGGCAGAGATTACTCTTTATGGTTCTGCAGACTGTCATTCATGTGACTCCATTTTGTTTTTTTCTAAAGCTATTCAGCCTGGAGCTTATCTGATGCTAACCAGAATATACTACAGCATGCTGGAGACTACTGAGGAGTGCTGTAAATTCTGCTGTTGTTGGCAACATGTTCACATGAACCCCAGGTCATGTTCATGATCATCTGAGAGCAATTTATATGCATGAGTGGCAGTACACATTCGTGAACTGGTATAATTCACAGAGATAAACATAAAATTGTCCAATCTGCATACAAAACATGTAAGTGAACATAAATTTACATAAATAGTTTGACACCATCATATCAAGCTGCAAATGCTCTAGTTTGGTGGAAAATGAGTTAGGGCTGAAAAAAATTATAAAAATATTGAAATTTAATACGAAACAAGAAATGTTTAATTTTACTGATATGATGGGCATTTTATCATGGTTTCAGTAAAAAGTATAACTCTGTCAATTATAAGTAGAAAATCATTACAGCAGTAGCAGAAATAATTGCATATGTATAGTATGAGCAATCACTACATGACACCAAATCATTACTTTGGTGTCATGTAGTGATTGCGCATACATGCATGTTTTAATTGTAAAGTACTGAAGTAGTAAGAATGTGTTGCTGGCTAAACATTTGTATGTCCTTACATAAAGATTTCTGAGTTTCACTGAAGAATGAAAAATGACAGTATTATGACTACATGAAAATGAAAGGGGCTAAGGGGAGGCTGAATATTTTAAAAAAGTGATTGCTTTACTGTTCTGAGTGTATTTATAATACTGCAAATAACAATATAGCCCAACTTTATTTGGCTGGACTGAGAATTTGCTTATGTAATTATGGGTCTTGCATTACGTAACTTTTTTATAGAAGGATGGTAAGCACATACAGTCATTGTTGTGTTGTTTGATGGCTGATTATATCAAGTGTTTTTCTGTATGACTGTGGCCTTTATATCTGCATTAATGATCCAAAACAAGGGATCAAGGCAGATAAAGGAAAACTTCAGCCATGAGGAAAATTGCATCCTCAAGGCAGCCCTTAAGACATATGATGGCATGATCACACTGATACATAGTATGGTGGCACACCAAGAATCAGTCATTGCCTCCATTTGTTCACACATAGGACTTACCAGACTCAAGCAGCAGTAAGTCTTGGAGAGTGAAGAGGATGGGATACTGTCAAGACACATGTGGGCAGATTTGATGAGACTACAAGTGCTTCTCAAGAAAGTACTGTAATTAGTTGGGGGGGGATAAGCATGGCAGATTTCATGAAAGCCATATCAGCATTTATCTGCACTTAGCAGAATCTCTCATTTGAGGTCCAGATCACATTCCTGTCAGATCAGTGTCTACAGGATAACCTACATTAAGCAGATTATGACATTGTACCAAGTCGCTATCCAGTTCTCATGACAACCCCTCTTCAAAATCAGTTGCACTATCACCTAATTTATCTTTAGGAGATGTATATGACACATTTGATCTTGATCTGCTGTGATTTAAGGGTGACATTTCTGTTGCTTACAATTTTACCTACACAAATACAGGTCAATGTTTAACTCCAAAGGGAATACATTATTTGAAAAAAAGTGGGGTGCTTAGGACACTTTTCAACTCTGTGCATTTCATTACTGTAATGGTAAACCTTAAAACCTCATTGAGGTGTGAAAAGACATCTGTATGTTATAACATAAGATTGCAGTCATTAACACCAATGCTCTATGCACTGCTGTTCTTATAGCTGGCAGTTACCAACAACTTAAAAATAGCAATGCACATGTTTTCATGAAAACACAGTAATGAGAAAATTACAGATTAAAATGAGCATCCTTTCATGTAAACAAACACTGCTGCCACTTCACCCTCACCACTGCACAAATTAGTTTTTTGTCTCTGAAGTCATAAATTATTGTATATGATGAAATAAAATAATTTAATGTGCAGTAGCTCAACAGACAACATTCTTTACACTGAGAAAACATTACATAATATAAAAAATAATATGCAAAATTGTCATTCAAATGTAAGGTATGAACTCATGTTAAATTATGAATTAACAGTTTTCACTAAATGTACCACATGAGAACATTCTGTTTGTACATACTTAGGTAAACTACCTCAACAAAATGTATTGTGCAAGAGTTAAAATATGATTATTACTTGTATGATGTCTTACAACATTGCTGAACAGGAGTCAGTGAGCTCTCAGGCATGACTTTTACAAACAATAATATGAGTAACTGTTATGAAATAAAAACATAATTATTTAAATATGAGAAGGAATGTCAAATGAACAGTGACAGCAGACCATGCACCACATAGCATAGCCCACAGGTATCACTGCATGCATCAATTATACTCTATGTGTTTCTACAAGAAATAAGCACTAACTAGAGCATTATGGCCCATAGTTCTGGACTAGACACCACCATATGCTGTGCAAGAGCCTGCCACATGGGTCCCTTACTAATACTGCCAGCTTGTTTTCACTAGTCATAGTGGGACTGGAACTAGAAGCTGCAGTGACAACATGGGTCACTTCACCAGTAGACCAGCACATGATCACGTTGTGCAGAATGCAACAGGCAGTAGAAATCCTACATGCAGTAGCTGGATCATACTGAAGGGCACCTCCAGACTCATCCAGGCACCTAAAATGACTCTTCAGGATGTTGAACACCCTCTCAATGACAATAAGAGTTTGGGACAGGGATGTATTGTAGGTATCCTCTGCACTGGTGTCATTTAGTATTCAGCAATGCCTTTTACCATAAATGACCACTTAAATACAATATATATATATATATATATATATATATATATATATATATTTTTTTTTTTTTTTTTCAGCTTACCAACAAGATGATGACTGGACAGGTTACCATGCAGGAAGAGACGGTAGATTGAGTTAGTGTACTAGATATGGGAATTGTGTGTACTGTCAGGATGCTGGGTAGAGATGTTGGCGATGTACCCCATGTATCACACACTACAGGCAATTGATGTAATGGTAACCCTTCATCACATAGAACAGAAGAGGACCTAACTGTAACAACATGAGTGTAATCTATTGCTCTAAATACCTCAGGGAAATGTGTCACTCCATAAAATGCATTCATATTCTTTCCACCTTCCTGAGGTGACACTGGGAAATAGATGTACTGATACACATGTGCCAAGAGTGCATCCAGGAACTCCTGCAGTATCCTCAAGGCAGAAACCTGCAAGATCCCAATGTTCTCCTGAGCTGTCTCTGAAGATCCCCCTGACAAATACAGTGAAGGCTATACATATCTTAGTGTCCACAGGGGTAGGAAGTCCATGCATTCCTCTAGTACCCCTGTGGTAGTCATATATATATATTCACTAAAGCCCTTAGAACATTCCTGTCCATTCTGAACCTATCAACTAGCTCCTGATTATCAAAGTTATAATGAGTTATCCTCTGCTTATATCTCATCCACCTTGGCTGGCAAGCATTGCTGGACACAAGTGATTTTCACTCAGCAAAGACAAGGAACACACACCTGGAAATAGCAATGCTAGCAGCAAGTGATAGCATTTTTATGGATTACAAAGTAAGTTTGGCAAGACTACTTTTTATATAGCTTATCTGCAGATGGCATGGAAAAGAGAAAAAAATCACTATGAATTGCCAATAGGCAAGAGAACCCTTCATCAGCATATACCTTTTTTACATCATTTCTCATTTATGTCTCACTATGCATTCATTTGCTTAGGCTTATTCATGGCCATTGCACATTAGCATAAATGACATATGTGAATAAAGACTTAGTTGTGTTCATTAACAGACTAAATGGATATTCTTAATATTGCTGCATAAAAACTACCAATACCATCCTACATTTAAAGGGATACAGACTATTTCACACTATGACTATATGTTTAAATATAATCTTTAGTCAATTTTGACTTCAATTAAAATTATAGCTACTGACAAACTCTTTAACTAATAGGTAAGTTAATAAAAAATATTTATAGAGTGTTATTTTCATTTATTTTATTAGCAGCCAATATAGTTAATTTATCTGTATGATACTATTTTGCACATCACTGTTACTGTATTTTAGCAGTATCATCCTTCTATTCTGTAGTTTTATATTATTATATTATATAACTTTAGGTTGCAGTAGCAGTGTTAGTTATGTTTAGTACTCAGGTGGTAATATTTTTCATCAGCTTAGGAATTTTAGATTCCATGTCATGCAATATTTTTAGTTATATTGTTTATAGTTAGATGTGCTCTAAATTGTAAATCTATATCAAACAGCATAATAATTTTAGGCATGATTTTCTGTGTTCATTTCTCATCTTTGTAAAGATTATCTGGTATTTTCTCATATAACTTTACTAAAAGATAACATTAAACTGTGTTACATTTTTATTTATATTTATTTAATATTTATTTAAAATGTATTTCATTAAATATTAATGGGTTAAATAGTTGTTATAACATGAGAAAATTGCATACAGCTCAAATTTTTACAAGAAGCTTAATTCAAATAATATTAATAGAGTGAACTCAAAAGAATAAACAGTACTCACCAGTTCACATTTTAAAGGAAAAAGAAGAGGCACTGTTTTGGAAATATTCTAGCTTAAAGATGAAGCTTATTGATGTATATATGGTGTATTTTGCAGTAGACCAATTGCAAGGAAGGTTATATACATTATTTAATGTTTATTGGACTCCAGGAATTGCAGCAAATGTTTCAAAGTAATATTTAGTTGCAGTAGTTTCTCACATGAATGTTAATCTTATCATGGCTGGCAATTTTAATTGTATATTAAAAACTGATGATTCTAGTTCTAGTAATAGACAAAAAAATCTGCTAAAGCCAAGGCTTTGTCAAATTTTGCTGAGGCAAGTAATCTTAAAGATATTAACTGTTTATTAGACTCTAATTCTTTGGCTTATATACACTTCTCATACAGATTTGGCTTGCAGTCCAAAACTGATGAAGTTTTTGTTTCAAATGACTTGATTTTTAAAATAGAGAAGGTTACAGTAATTTATTGTCCATTATCAGACCATAATGCATTTACATTTATATTTATGGCTAAACCAGGAAATGTAATATTTCATAATAGGTTACTAGTCTGTATAACAAAACTAAAATATTTTTAAGAGTGCTTTTTAAAAATAAATTCAGCAATTATTAACAACAAGATTAAATTATTTTATGGGATACTCTAAACACTTACTCATTTGGCAAGATACCTAATTGGTACTTACATAAAAGGAAAGAAAGAGATAAAGAAATACTGGACCTACAATTGAAAACAGATAACTTAAAATCAAATTTATAAACAGGTAATAAAGATTTAGAGGTTGAAGTTAAAATGTTAAATTCAAAATATAGGGAGATTTAAGACCATGAAGTCTCTGTTAGTATAGAAAAGTTTAAATGACTTACATATTCCTTAAATCCAATACACTTTCATAAATAACCAATCAGACTTAAAATATAAATATATCTAATCATATTAAAGAAAATACTATTCAAAAATAATAATAGAAATATTACCGATATAGAAAGCATTTTAAAATATTTTAAGAAATATTATAAAGATCAGACTACTCCTAAAAGAATTAAAGACCAAGAAAATGTCATTAATTTTTTAAAGTGAAACATGTAATAGACCAACCTCAGAACAAATAAAGAAGGTAGAAAAAAATTATATTAATGCCCAGTGATTTGTTACTTATTTTATGATTTTTTTACAGAAGTCAAAGCTACTTTTATCCTCCCACCATCTTTGAAATATACTTTAGTTTCCCCTATTTTGAAACAGGAAAAAGAGCAATATTTATGTTCATCATGCAGATTTATATCTCTCTTAAACATTGATTATAAAATCTTTATATTTGTTCTTGCTAATATAATTAAATATTTTCTTCAAACTTTGATTGATGATGATCGGACTAGATTTGTATTGAATAGTACTGAATAGATAAACACAGGATTGTGTGAAAAGAAAAGTAACTTTAATACATTATGTAAATGAAATAAAGAATTATCCATTGCTGATATATATTTAAATAAAACTTTTGACTCTGTTAAATGGTTTTATTTATTTGGTTAGTGTACTTCAGGAATACAATTTTCCAAATAATTCTATATAACTTATTAATCATCTTCAACATTTTTTATTTTTTTCAAATTAGGTTCTTATCTTTCACAATCGATTAAGATTTATAAAGGTGAAAACAGGGTTGTCCAGTGCCACTTTTATTTGTCTTGATTATTGAAACTTTATATAAGGTTAAATACTTATACTGATGAATTAAAATCATCAGATCAATTTACATCAAAAATTGATCTTCTTGCTGATGACATTTTGTTAACAATAGGTAATATCTGATTCACCTTTGATTCCCTTAAAATATGGTTTTAATTATTTTGAGTCAGTTGTGGGTTTGCATTTTAATCAAAATAAAACAAATCTTTTATTAATTAACAAAATATGAACTACTTACTACAAAAAAAACAGAGATATTCATTAGAATAAATAAATTACATATTTAGTTATTTTATTAACACATAATTGCAAAGGTACAGTATATGTTAATTATAATCATACTTTACATAATAACGCCCAATTAATTAATACATTAAATACATCATTATGTAATATGGAGGAAAGATTGACTTTAATTAAAATTATTATTTTACCTTAATTGTATATATCACCTAAACTATCTCTATATTCCCTTCCAAAAAGATTATGAAAATGTAATAATTTAGTTCAAAAATGTCTTTGGTATCCTAACTAATTTAAAGTATCTTTTGGACATCATATAAGAAGTAGAGAAAATATTAGTACTGGTTAGTTCCCTGATATAGAATTATGTGTTTTATCTTCAGTTAATACAACAATGATACTTTGGTTAAATCAAAATTATATAGCTAAATGGAAATGAATGCATGAAAACATATGGTTAAGTAAAATAATTGTTTCTATATTCCTCAAAATCAAATTTTACCTAATAATGTATGGTTATTAAATATATATTTAATCAAAAACATTATTAAACCATCTGAGTTGTATTATAATAATAATACTCTTAATATATTCAGAATGTTTATTTATGGAAGTCCAGATGTAAAAGCATGTTTCTTTAGATTATTTCTCAAAGCCTTTTTTGTACATTATTTTTTCAGATTCCTCAAATATCTCCAAATCCTGATTATAAAGAATAATAATTTAGGTTTTTTGGAGTCTATTTTCAATGTGTAGTAAAACACCCAATTCTAAATTATTAATAAAAAATGTTGATATGAATAATTGGTTTATTATTCAAGTAAATAGACAATATGCAATATCAAAAATAGAATTAATGTCTGATATTGCTTAAATGTTATTCAAAAATCACATACTTTCTAATTAATTTTGAATAAAACATTGACATGAATAAATATTATTTATCCAAAATATACAAAATGATAAGAACTTATATTAAAGATAATTATTGGGAATCTCCACAGAAACAAACTGTACAGCTTTAACAGAAGATGATAAAATGGCCTTACAATATTCAGAGACAATGTCATCCTCCTTATATGGGAAATTATTTCCATGCAAATATTTACCAAGTTTTCTTAACCCCATATAAGATAGAAACTATAAGAAACAAGACGCAAAATGTCAGAGATGTAATTCTTTGTTGAAACAATATTGGTAGCATGGTATTTGAATGTAGTTTTGTCAACCATTTTGGAAAGATTTTTAATAACTTTATATAAGCACTATGGTCTGATTGATTTACCATTTCTAAATTTTTGGTTGTACTTAATGCTCCAATTACTAGAATTATTCCAAGATCAGAAAATCTTTTTCTTTGGTGTATATTAACTATAGTTAGGAAAGTTATTATTGAAAGTTGGAAAAATGCATCTACTCCCTCTAGTCTAGAGTTTACAAATATTGGTAATGTTGTTTGTCAAAGTGAACTAATTATATAATAATAAGAACCACTAAGAATACTTCTAGTTATAAGTATTAACTGAAACTAAATACATTTTTAACAAAATATTAATTAATTGATTTATTATTAGTTAGGGTTCGTTTTAGTATTGCATGACACAGAAAATTTTCATAGGATCATAGGAGGTTGCTAGGTTATTGAACCAGAGCCCATTTCAAACCATTTCATCCCAATGTAATACCACAGATAGTCTAGTCAATACCTAGGATTGTATTTATTAATGACTGCCCATGTCCAGGAGGGTTGTGGGTGCTATCATTGGTAAGAATTTATGGTGCCCCATCCACTCATCTGAGTTCTTTCTGAACAGTGTCATAGAGGTGCTCTGCTTCACATGATTTGACAAAATTGTAAATATTTTTTTCTTGTTATGTGTCATGTTAATATGTTATGATCTTCATGTAAATTATAATAAAAATGTTTAAAAAAAGAATAACATAAAGCTATGATAGCTTGTTTCATTTCTAATGTGGTCATAACAGTGTTAAATATTCTTTGATGTTAGCCTGCTTATTGCAGGAAGACCTTCTGAGAGTCAGTTTGGGACTTATTTGTGACAATATCTTGCTTGCAAAATATTTAATGTAAGCAATGTCAATAGGATGGTTGCACGTGCTGTGACATGCAACTCTTTTAATGGGTAAGACAGTGACACTCATATTTGGAGGCAAGTGTGGAAAGCCTGCAGATTTTATTAAAATGGTTTGAATGAGATAGATATTTTTGCCATACCAATTAGAATGTGATTTAAAAAAATTCTCTAGCTTATTCTCTCTGCTATTTATTGTGAATCCAGACCTGAGAATTAAATCATCTCTACATAATACAAATATGAATATGGAATTGAACCATTAACATAATTCAGAAAGAGGGAAAAGAGAAACTCTCCAAATACTGACTCCTGTTGGATACCTACTATTAAAAAATTCCAGCCTATAATACTGATAACCAAACTGAATGTTATAAACACTGCTAATTAGGTACTGCTTTATCTACTTGCAATGCAATTTATGTCGATATATCAACAATAATCATTTCTTTATACCACCGGTTAGTGGGGAGAAGTTTGAGTTTAAAGTTAGGGCAGATTGCAACACCAGACATATAGTTTATTTAGCTCAGTGCCAATAGTGCAAATATGCTTATGTTCTTAAAACCAAATCTACTCTCATGAAGAGAGTAAGGGAGCATGTTAGGGATATAAAGAACAAAAATGATAAAAATTCATTAGTAAAACATGCTTTGGGGGTAGGGGGAGTTCATTCTTTTAATTTTATGGCTATAGAGAAAATGCATGAGGATATAAGAATGGGAGATCTCCCCACTAGAACTGAATATAGGGAGCTTTATTGGATCCTACATTTACAAGCTGATAAGAGAAAAGGGCAAAACTTTAAGGCCAGCACTAAAACTATGAGGTTTAGCCAGGTGATACTTTGTTTCTTTTAAAGTTTTTAGCATGTAATCTGATTGATATATGTGATTGGTTAACAGGATTTTCTGAGTTTGCTTTACATTTTCTGAATGATTTTAACATTTGTATGGTCTGATGAAGCGGAAAATGTTCAGTGAATGCGCTTAACTATATTTATTTTTTATGCATTAACGTGGTTCATTGTTTTATCATTTTGTAGAAAGTGTTTTTTATTTGCCATGCACAGTGGATGTTTCTTTTGTTTTGCTTACTTTATTTTTTGGTTACATCTCACTGGTTCTTTTCACCAGAGGTTATTTTCATTTGTTCTCTTATATATATTGGCAGAAAGGCATGGCTGAATGTTTCTATATCGAATTGGATTTTAATCCTGAGGTCTCGGGCTTGACAAAGGACAGAGGATAGCTACACAAAGTGCTTCATATTGACAGTAATCCCCTGTTGTCTTTTACGGTGGGCACCAGCAATGAACAGTCAAACACCAGAGATTTGGATATGGACTTTCTCAGAACTTCAGTAAGAGCAATTTAGAATGACTTGTATAAACCTAAGCATCTCCAATGGGAACGGCTGCACATGGAGGCATGCTTACATTTCAAAATCTTATCTAGAGGTCTGAGAATTTTAAAATGCCAACATATGATGTGGTGTTCCCTGAATGACTTAAAAAATGGCAGAAATTGAATTTAGACCTTGGTTTCAGATATGTGAAATTGCTTATAGATTTCTTTACACCAATTGAACTGTCTTTGATAGATAATATTTCTAACAAGCAAGATAAACTGTGTGAGTCATTACCTGCTGATATAGTCACTTTGCCTTTAGATGAAGTGACTAACACAATCACTTGTTATGAGCTATAGTTGAAACAACAGGAGTTTAAAAAGATTGAATGAGATTTGTTAGATTTTACAAAAGGGAATGCGTTTTCATGGCCTAAAGCCCATTTGGTGAATGTGAATGAGAAACAAAATAACCATGAGGTGTGTCATAATGGACCCAGGAATCAAGCTGATATGGTTATTTGTCCGATGTCAGCAGCCACAGAACAGACTGTGGAAGAGAATTTGTTGCAACCAGATGTTTAGAGGAAAGCAAATAAGACTGGACAAGCACAGGTTTTTCCTACACTCCCCTTACCTATCAGGGGAGAGGTCTATAGAGAGAGATTGTTCCCTGAGCAGGGGACGCAAAAGATGGAAAAACTCACAGGATCATCCAGGTATGCAAAAAATAAAGAGGATGTGGGGAAAAAAATACTAGCTCCTTAGTATATAATATTTCTAGAAGAGAGTTAACTTATAATGAACGTGCCATTTTACAGAAGGGACTATCTTTCATACTGAGTAGTAAAGCAGACCTAGGAGAGATTATATTGGACATTAGACTGTTTCTTCATAATCTGCAGTTAAAGAGTATTTTTCCTGAATATGTGGGTTTTAACACCTTTCTTAAACACAGTATCTTTAATCATGTTTTGGACTATACACTTGAGACCTTTTGTAATGTCTGTGAGAGAGATTTAGTTGATATGTTTGATGCTACTGGTGGTAACAATAAATTTTATAATATGACTAAAGGTGAATCAGAAACCCTTAAATTGCTAAGGGATGATAGCTCAATCACCATATGCCCTGCAGATAAGGGAGGTGCTGTGGTGGTTTTATATAAAAACTTTTATGATAAAGCTTTGCTGAAAATGTTACAGGTATCGGATACATTTAAATTGATTTCCATGGCATGTATAGATGCTATGAAATAGAATGTTCAAACTATATTATATGATTGTTTGACTAGTGGTATCATCTATTGATTTATATAATTATTTGCTATGGATCAGCCTACTATACTACTGATTTATGGACAGCTTAAAAATCACAAAGACTCAAGCAACACCCCTCTCAGACCTACTGTTTCTGGTAGAGGGTGGTTAACTGAGCCCATGTCGATTTATACTGAGAAACAGTTAAGGTCTGTGTTAAAAGAAGTGTTCACTGCATTAACAGATACCAAGCAATTTTTGAATGATTTTTAAACATGCCTGAAAGAAGAAAGTATTAGGGAGGCAGATATTTTTTGTTAGAATGGATATTTGTTCATTGTTTGTGGTCATCCCTAACCAAGAAGCCATTGAAATGATGAAAGAATTTTTAATATGTAAGGGTATTTTTGGCAACAGACAGGTTGATTTACTTTATATTTCTTGAAATTATTCTTGAAAACAATGTTTTCTTATATAATGGGAGATATTATCGACAGAAGACAGGGGTTGTAATGGGAACATCATGTGCAAATAGCTATGCTAACATTGTGTTAGCTCAATGGGAGTCCAGTGTGGTTTTCTCACATTCTATAGGTAGTTTGTGGATGACATTTTTCTTTTATGGGGTGGTACGATGGAGGATTTGAAGGAGTTTAATAATTATCTGCATGATACTATTACATCTCTCAAGTTTATCATGATTGCATCTGACAGGCAAATTGATTTCTTTGATGTTAGACTTGAGAAAGATAGGTTTAATAATATTGCTACAAGGAAATATTGCCATAGAAATCATGTTCTTCATAGGCATAGTTTACATCCCCCTTACATCTATTGTAACAGAATATGAGGGCAAGGTATGAGAATCTCCCACTTGAATAATCAACAAGTTAAGCTTGAGCAGAAGATAAAAATTATGAGAAGTGAATTTCTGGAAAGGGGTTACAGCCCCAGTTAGATGTCACTTTGACGGATTTAGATGAGTTGCATAGAGTAGCTAAACCCTATTTTTCTGAGGTAGCATCTCATCATAGTAGTTCAGAATTACTAGGTTGTAATGTTAAGAGAGCAGTGACTTTAACCCTACATTACTCTAGTAACATCAGAGCTCTTTGTCAAGTCATTTATACAAATTGTTATATTTTGATGGCTGACAGTAGGATCAATGAATTGATTGGTATGAAACCTATATTTAGGTTTAAAAACAAAAAATCTACTAAAAGACGTCTTTGTTGTAATAATGAGAGAACATTCAGTGCACAGAGAGCAGGCTAGATGAAATTTCTGTCCCAATATCCACACTAATTGTTTCTTTATACACCCTGTTACTGGGGAGAAGTTTGAGTTTAAAGTTAGGGCAGATTGCAACACCAGACATATGGTTTATATAGCTCAGTGCCAACAGTGCAAACATTTTTATGTTGGTTAAACCAATCATACTCTCATGGAGAGTGTAAAAGAGCATGTTAGGGATATAAAAAAACAAAATGATAAAAAAATCCATTAGCGAAACATACTAACGAGGTAGGGGGAGTTCATTCTTTTAATTTTATGGCTATAGAGAAAATTCATGAGGATTTAAGAATTGGAGATCTCTCCACTAGAACTGAATATAGGGAGCTTCATTGGATCCTACATTTACAAGCTGATAAGAGAAACGGGCTGAATGGTAAATTCTCTTTAAGACCAACACTGAAACTATGAGGTTTAGCCAGGCGATACTTTGTATCTTTTAAGGTTTTTAGCATGTGATCTAATTGATAGATGTGATTTGTTAACTGGATTTTCTAAATTTGTGAATGATTTTAACATTTGTACAGTCTGATGAAGTGGAAAATATTCTGAGAAAGAGCTTACCTGTATTTATTTTTTTTTTCTGCATTAAAGTGGTTCATTGCAATTATATATATATATATATATATATATATATATATATATATAATATTCACTCACCCAACTTCCATATTGCAGAGAAGAAAAGGCTGTCAACCACATAACACCGATATCCCAGAATACTGACTTTCCACTCCAGGTAAGTAACTGGTTGACCACCTTGAAAAAAAAAAGTAAAACTGAAGGAAAGTATAAGCACCCATGTGAGGGGCTTCACCCCCCATACCCCCCTATGTGGGGGGCTGTGTCCCCCTTAGCCCCCAAAGTAAATATACCACTCTGACATTGCACTACAGAGGGGGTAACTGACAAAGTTCAACATGGTGGCCGAGTGGTTACTTACGTGAAGTGTAAAGTTGGTATTCCAGGATATCAGTGTTATGTGGTTATCAGCCTTTTCATCTCGTCTCAACAATATGAAAGTCGGGTAAGTGAACATTCAGTCTACTCCTGTAGACTCATATTTATGTATGTATACATATACATTTATATATATATATATATATATATATATATATATATATATATATATATATATATATATATATATATATATATATATATATATATAGGTTCACTACATATGACCGAAAGTTCATTTGACCGAAGCCCATATGACTGAGACCATATTACCGAAAGTTCATTTTACCAAAAGCCCATATGACCGAAAACTCATTTGACCGATAAACAGCACTGGCAGGTATATGCCCATTTCCCCACTGAAGCGTGACCCTGGAGTGAGAATATTAAGTTGGGGGGTGTGTAAGAGATAGTTTGCTTTTGTATTAACAAAAGGACTCTTTTTACCAGTTGTTGCTGGCTTGTTGTTCCATAGTAAGAAGTACTTGCTCCTTATTAAGGAATATGGGCACATATTTACTTTTAGCCACGTTTCAGAGATGCCCAGGATATCTGATCTAACATTTTTAATCCTTCCTGTCATTTAATCCCATTTAATATATTAACACTCCCCTTTCATTAGTGAGTCAGATTTGTAAAGTTTTTTTTTTTAAGTCTTTGGTTGTTTTATTGCAGTATTCTTCTCGCTTTCACAGGCAAGCAATTAATTATGGAGTAGGCTTAATATCTTCAGCTGTTGCTTCTTGAACTGTAAAAAAGATAAAGTGCTTTATTTGTAATGGATTGCATGGCTTAAAATTCACCAGGACTGCAGTATGAATTTGACAGATGTTAAATGACTGTCTAGTGAAACTGAGTGAAAAGGTGTTTTAAGAACAGCTCCATAGTGTACTGTTGTATGTGCGTTTTATGACCATGTCATTAGTGTATCACACCCAGCAATAAGATGTGCCATTGTTGCTCACTTCTTACAGAACTTGCATTTGTCTGTTTCTCCCACATGTTCAATGGACTTTGTAAACCAACATTTACATAGCCCACTATCGTGGGCCTCCAATATTAACCTTTCATATTTTGAATTAAAGTCACCTTTCTTTAACTATTCCTGTATCAAATCCTGATCAGCATTAGATTGTTCCAGGAGTTTTCTATGCTTCACACTATATTTATGGCTTTTCCACATTTTTTCCTTGTCATCTGATCCTTTTCTTTATATTCTTTCTTTTTTTTTTTTTGACACATTCATTTGCTGTCTGATTTTGTTTACTTCTCGTTGGATTTCCATTCCCACTTAATACCTGAATGCTTCTGTTAATGTAAACAAAGATGTTATTTTAGACTTCTTCTCCTCATGTTTCAAATCTTTCACCATATTTGGATCTGACAAAGTCAACAGATATGTATGAAGTCCCATGACCACAGATCTGTACATATAATCAATTTCATGGAGGCCCATATCTCCTCCAGAGTGAGGGATTTATAACCTTGGTATACTCTAATTTTTATATATCATTTGATAAGTATGAAGCATGTTTTTTCTGTAAAAACGAATCCAGTACCTTTAGGGTTAGTTAATCACACCAAAGCTATAAGTTAAAACACAAACAGCAAACTGAAATATAGCTTGGACTTTATTCCTTATCTTTAATCTTTGTTTTCTGGAAGCCAAATAAACCAAATAAACAGCTTAATGGATTAAGGCCAAGATGAAATGACAGCAGTGACAAAGAATCCACCCTGCAACACCCCATTTGAATTTTTATCCCTAGGATAAACATTTCCCCTGTGGCATGACTTAGTTACAAAGTGGTCTGCCACTGCTTCATAGTCACTTTAATGTGAGTAATTAATGTAGGATGTATCTTGTACATTTGCAAAGCACTCCTCTATCCATTAATGTGGGATGCTCTCAAATTATTTGTGATATATCCATGACATGCTTAGATACTTCCCCTTTTTACAATTCTCTATTATGACTTTATTTAGCAACAAATGGTCCTTTGCTCCATATGACTTTCTTTTGTTACTCTTTTGTTCTATTGCCAAGATTGAATGTACTTCTAAATGACTATAAACTCTGTCATCATCAATTCCAGTATATAGTTTATGTGTATATATATATATATATATATATATATATATATATATATATATATATATATATATATATATATATATATATATATATATATACCCAGTGTTTTCCCTGGGCATGTTGGCATTGCAAAAATGGTTTGTTGGGCACATGGAGCATATGTCCTGGGAATGTGAATGTTTGTACAATTCCTCGAAGGGAGCTGAAAAGTACTTTCTGAAGTTCTGTGGTGCAGGGATAGTACAGAGTAAAATATCATTTTTTATAGAACTGATATACTTGAATTGGTGCGCAACTATGAGTGCAAACGATTCACAGTTTTGATTGCTGTGACAAAATACCCATAACTTGCTATTGAAAATCTTGGGATATCCAGAGACATCCATATGGAAAGAGAAAGTGGTCATGGAAATGTATATATTAATATCCTTGTCTAAATATAATGAATGCATGTAATAAAAAATACACTAAAGATCAAGTAACTTTGGACATGTGTGAAAGATGTCATCATGGACAGGCCAAACATGCTTTGCAAATTGTTATGAGAACCTATCACAAAGGGTGGTGGAGATGGTGGGTTAGGCATTTGTTATTATCCTACTTTTTTAAGAACTTACATAATTGTAATGATATCATCTAATTCATATTGAAATTTTATGCAGAATTTTTGATAAGACAAGCTATGTGAACTGGGAAATTGTCTTTTCATTCAGCTGATTAAAGTGTAACACAATATTTTATTCACTTATGTATTTATGTATTCATTCATTTATTTATGCTTATTTATTCATTTATTTTCTGGGAAGGTCCAGCTGGAGACAATGCTCTTTTTAAGTTGAGACCCAGGAAGAAAATCTCCATGTACATAAAGTTAAAAGAAGAACAGCACATTCTATTATCACAAGTTCACAGTCTATATGTACATACTAGTAATACATAAGATTTTATACATTTATACATAATAGTAAGACATAGTAATACAAAAAAGGCTTATGAATATACTTAATAAACATAAGGGATATTGCACTGTAGGTGTATTAAACAATGGTGCAATTTCAGTATTGAGGTAGTTCAACAAAATCTTAACTACAGCTCTTGTTATTGTGGCAGTGGTAGTTGGTAGTCTTATGTTAGAGTATAACAGTGGCATAGGCGAGAGTTATGGAGGAGGTGTTTTAGCTTAGATTTGGAGATGAGTGAGTTTTCATTGAGTCTAATAGGGAGTGGGATAGAGTGCCAGGCCTTGGAGACATGGCTGGAATACAGAGCATCTCCAGTTATATTGCTGAAATTTGGAATCATGAGGAGATGTTTATCACCAGAGCACAGCTGCTATTTGGTGGTGTGCCTTTGTAGCAAACAGCCTAGGGCCAGGCACCTTTCAGGGTGATGCACTATACTGTGTGCTACATGTAGGAGAGAGATAGACAGTGAGGTAATGAGGTAGCTCCAGCCAGTTGAGGTGCCTAAGGAGTAATGCAGTAATGAGAAGAGTAAGCCTTAGTGGATGCATATTTGGGTACTTTATTGTGGCAGTGCTGCTCAGGTTTGCTTTTCTGTGTGGCCTGGAGTTTGGTGGAAATTGACAATGCATAGAGGAATATGAGAAGGAGATAGGAGCTGAGGGCTGTTTTGCTAGGTCCACTAAGCTACTGTTTAACTCTGTATAACAGATCAAACTTTGTGCGCGTGTGTGTGCGTGTGTGCATGTGTGTGTGTGTGCGTGTGTGTGTGTGTGTGTGTGTGTGTGTGTGTGTGTGTGTGTGTGTGTGTGTGTGTGTGTGTGTGTGTGTGTGTGTGTGTGTGTGTGTGTGAGTGTTTTTATAGCTTGTTAACCTGTAAGTTAAATTTCAAGTTATCATCAAACGTGACACCTAGTAGTTTTGTATTGAAGACAACTCCAATAATTGTACTGTTGGAGGAGGTGATTTTGAAGTTTGTTTTCTAATCAGTATTGGACTTGGGGGTGAAAAGGAGCAGTTTTACCTTCACTGGATTCAGGCTGAGGTCATATATAGCCATCCAAGTTTCAATGACAGTGAAGGAGTCCTGAGTGAGTTAATATTATTACATCCATTCTTATTGTAACGTGAATATGCAAGATCATACAAACCTTGAGTAGCACTAAACATATTAGGCAAAACAATATATAATGTGTTCCCCCAATCTTACTCCTGCATTAGTACTTACAGCTGTAACAGAAGCACACAAGCATAGACAGCAACCTGTGTCAGTAACCAGCACAAACAGTGCCAAAAGTTATATCCTAATGCTCTGACAATAAAATGAATAGGAATCAAACATAAAAGAAAGCCAGAGGCAGGCCAGGGATTTATTGTACAAAAAGTTTTTCTGCTGGCATGTGGAGTTCAGATCAGTTGTTTCAAGTGATCGTAGCATATGTATGCATTGGATAGTATCATTTAACACTGAAGGTTATGCTGCATGCTGGTCATAAAATCATGCATGCTGCTAAAAATCACTAGCTGTAGTATTTGTCCTTGATCCCTGTCTGTCACTGTAAATCTTTCCCACATTTAGAAAAAAAATACAAAAAAATGCTACTGCCTAGGATTCAGAATGACTATCACCTCCAGTGCTAATAGAGCAATGCCATATTGCCCAGTAGCACAACAATGAAGATATATGATTCTATGACCTGATAAAGCAGTACTGAGCAACAGCCCATTAGCAACTTATCATCTCTCTGAATCAAACAGTGCACTGTTAACAAAAACCATGTTAGTGTAACATAGTTGAGCAAGTATCTTCCAACATGCACAACATCATGACAGCTGCAAGCATACCCCTATGGACATACCCACACACAACACACAAACACATGTATTCACAGTATTTAACCACACTGGTGCTAAAAGCCTCAAGCCTTCCTTCAAAGTGAATAGGTGTATGTTGTCAAAACTGGCATATACTTTTTCCACTTTATGCTACAAACAGTAAGGTATATATATTCTCTGATTTGTTTAGTTGAACTATATAAATGTCAGCAATATTTCTAGGGGGAAGAGCACATGGCTGATTAGCATTAGCATGCCCCATGCTGATGAATTTTCATGTGGCTCCATCATTGAGACCACTATCTGCACTGCAAGCTACTGCCTTCATAGCACTGTAGAGGTAAGACAGTCGCTGAATTGCTCAGACATAATGCATTGGAAAAACCTGCAGATGACAGGTTATTGCACTTCATTATGCCTTTTTGAATCCCAGGCACTGTTTGTTTGTATTTCTTCTCCATGTTTATAATGCTGCAGAAGAAAATCATCATAGCACCCAAGTGCCATTACTATAAAGCACGGACAGTGATTAGTCTATTCTGCTAGCTTGTATGCAATGTAAAAAAAATGTATTGTTTCTGTGTTGCGTTTTTGTAGTTATTCCTAAATATGAGAATAAGTAGGCAGTAATGATTATCCAATGTAAAAGAAATGTGAAACACAGCAGAAACTGAAGTCAAGACATGGCTGAAACTATTTTTAAAAATGTACTTCATCTGTGCTGTCACAACTATTTGTTGATTACTTACCATATTTTTCCTGTGTACTAGATGTGAGCTAAGCTTGTGTTATAAAGTTAGTCACAGAAATGGGGATTGTAAAATATCCTGTCATTTATCTGAGAATCCAGAGTATCTAACTATAGCTCAATTGTCACCTAAACAAACCATTTTTCCCAGTGTTTTCTGAAACAATACCTTAGTACCATTTCCACGTAGTCAGACCTGAAAGCTTGGGCTTGCTGTTTTTGTAAGGAATTGTCTTTGATTCCTAAATTTAAAAAAAAAATCAGTTTTACATTTTAGGGTTAGGAACTTCAGTTTACATTATCTACAACCTAAATGAAATCACCTGACATCAGAAGATGACACATATGGGATTAATATATCAGTGGAATTTGTTTTCTTTTCATTTTTAGTTCTCAGGTGTTCTGTTTTCACTTTGCATGCATTTTTGACCACCACAAACCCATCTGGGACAAGCATATCTTACTGTTACCATATTCCAAGCCACATTAAGGATATTTGTTATCAAGATATAAGTGAACTGAGTAGCAAGAGCTGAATAACACTGCAACTGTTTTTCGGGAATACATTGATCTATAAGAGGTGTAAAACACCACTGAGACATGCTGACATGAATAGACAGATACCCCACTGAGCTACTTTCACAAGCAAGGATAATGATTCAGTGATATTGCATGAATTCTCATGTTACTTTCCTCTCGATTTTGGAGATACTGTGTCATTGCACCACATTTATTTTAATGCCTGTTATACTACACACAGAATGCAGTTTCAGGCACATGTCCTTCACAAAATTTAAATAAGGGTCTAGTTTCAAATTATTGAATAAACATTTGATTTGGGATTAAGAAGAGCATAGCTAACTTATTAACTTCCTTTATACAAATATTCCTATGTGCACTTTGTGTGCGAGCTCTTTGGGTTGCTTTTAGAATGCAGATTACTCTGTTATTATTTTAAGTTCAAGCTAATATGATCTGTTATTAATGCCAAATGGGTGCACTATACTCAATTAATTAATGGCCTAATGATGGCAAAGTAAAAATGACAGTGACATCTCTAGATCTAGTCATAATCCTTTTGTTTATAAGCTGCACAATATAGAAGGACTTTCTTATGACAGTGGACTCATGATGTTTGAAAATTACATTGCTGTCCAGATAAGTTCTGAAATCCCAAACAACTGATTCAACTCTCAGTGGTGTATGGTATCTCCACAGATTAAACAATTTCCTAAAGGACATAATATGCATTTCTTTTTACATTTAGTTTCAGTCCATGATTTTAGCACAGTTATTTGTTTATGACAAGCCTTCCTGCAGGATAGCTATGTCATTTGGGGATTCAGTAACTGCTCTTAGCTTACAGTCATCTGCAAACTTAATCAGCCAGACCCCTTTGGTATTGGTTATTACTTCACAGCAGTAGATGCCAAGCAGGAGAGATCACAGCACCAAATCCTGGGAGACTCCACTGGTGACTAACATTGTGGGAATAGCTTCCCCTATTTTGATTTTGTGTATCCTATCTGTGGCCCACTTGGCAATCCAATGGGTGATACAGGGGGTTATTCCCAGTTTATTTAGCTTTTTTGCTATGTCCACATGGGAACTGTGTCAAAAGCATTGGCTAGGTAGCAGTATGTACTGTTTTACCTTCATCCATTGCATTGATGACCTTTTCAAAGAAGTCCACCAGGCTAAATAAGTATGACTTTTCCTTGACAAATCCAAGCTCAGACTTGTCCAGTGTTTGGAGGTTCTCTATGTCCTTACCGATTAGTTCCATGATAAGTCTTTCCATGGCTTTGCATATGAGGCTGATCAGATTTATGGGTTTGTAATTCCCTGGGTCTGTGAGAGATCCTCCCTTATGGAGGGGAATGACTGTAGCTGTTCTTGATTCACTTGACACAAAACCTTTTTTGACACTGAAGTTGAATTGTGTTTTTGGTGAGGTGGTTAAATGGTGCTTTATGCTATTTATGATGCATCCAGGGATATTATTGCGACCCACTGATGCAAAATTTCAAGCTTTTGATAAAGCTTCAGGACTTGGTCTTATGTGATAGCTGGAGCTGAGTTTGTTTCCGGTATATCTTGCAAGATAGACTAAAGGGAGACAAGGTTAGGGTTTGAGCTGAGTTTATCGACAGTTGGTTAACTTTATCTTCAGCTTCAGTGCAGGTAGCATTTCCAAAACAACTTAATGCAGTCCTTCATTGTGCTTCTGAGATTACAAACATATCTAAAAAAGGCCTTGCGATTGCCTTTGGCTTGAGTGACTATTTAGCGTCAAACTTGGCTTTGGTGGCTTTTATTAAGCTCCTGAGTTATTTGTTTATTTTTAGTGATGAGGACCCTATCAATTTGGGATTTGCTGTTCTTAACTTTTGGTCAAAATTCTCTTTCTTTAATTGTGAAGCTTGTTGATATTATGGTTCCACCAAGGAGTTCATTCCAAAGGTTTGTCCTGCACTTGTTTCTACAGGGTACAGCTGTATCTGTGTAGCTGTTTAAATTTTAGTTTATTTTATTTTGCATTTGTTTACCATGTTTATCTGACTGGATTTACAGAGGCCCAGGGAGGAAAGCTCCAATGTATTACAAACACTTTTAAACCTACATTCAGTAATATACATGAGCAGATATAAAATAATACACATTAACAATTGCACATATATTTGCTGATTAGATTACATTCATATGAAAGCAGAGGCTGCTATTACAAATATAAAAGATACATATACATTAGTATTTGTTGAATGTTGAGCATTTGAAGAGGTTTATTAGTGGGTTTGTCAAGTAGATAATAGATTGTGTGATTAGTGCTTTGAAATTAAAAGAAACTGAAGTGAAAGAACTAGGTAGGGTAGAAAATGTAATGCTGATATTGTAGTTTAGAGGTGGGGTGAAAGTAGGTTCAGACACGATTATTTATATGGCTATAATAAGTATATACATGGGTGTGATGTGTATATCCCACCACTGCCAACCAATATGAGATGTGGATATCCCACCACTGCCAACCAATATGTGATGAGCCTCCACTTCTGGGCCAATAATCAAGGAGCCTCAATCCTCACCACTGGTACCACTGGAGGAAGTTCACTGGAAGGATAACAGGTGCACACACAGTAGCTCCAGATGCAACTCTCCACATCAAGTACAATCAAGTACAATTTCCCTTAAGAGCACATGGAGAACACAGTCAGTCTGGGGCTGGTTTCTCCCTATTTCTTCAGATCCCCAATAAGACTCCCAACTGGCACAGCTATAGCGTTGAGATCTCAGCTGAGTGTCCAAGCCAAGACCTCCAGCACCCTTTCTGTCCAACCAATGCTTTGTGTCCCTGCCCAAGTGGCTGACACACAGACTTTTGTGATTTGATTTACACACACACACACACACACACACATACACACACACCTGGGGATGGATGGTACACATTTACTAGCTATGCCCCCTTCTGCCCAGACTATAAGGTAGTTTTCATTACCACCAGAACCCTTCACCAGCTACTTTAAGGCCTTTAGCAAAGGGCGTACAATTTTACTGAGTGAAGTAAATATTAATACAAATGGTAGTTTGCCCAAGAGTAAGGCTATTAGGAGTACCCCAACCAGTCTTACTGAATAAATATCCAAATACTCTAAAAAACAAAAAATAACAAATGAAAGATGAGGGTCCCACTGGTTAAATCCACTCTTTATTCAAACATAAAAATATTGAGCATTTTCATCCCTACTAAACTGGGGACTTCATCAGAATATGCAAATATTTTCACAACTTAAATATCTCTATAAAAATCAGCCACAATGAAAGGTTTAAATATATTTAATAATAAATAATAAAATAATAAGAATACTAAATATCAATTCATAGTGACATCAGACTTCAAAACCACAGGAACAATTTAAAATAACATTGCAGGACTGGCTCAGACAAATAAAGAAAAAATATCTAAAGCTTCACTATATTCCTGACTGTATCTAAGAGAATTATACTGTTCCCTACTTACTTAATAGAGCAAGGCAGATGATGTGGTGAATGGTCCTTCTTGTTGTGAGGGCCAAGAATGGAATACAGAATGCTCAGTCTCACTAAAAGATGTTTCAGAATAATATCTAAAATATTACCTCTGGGATAGCTTGCAAAATGAAATAATTTCTGATCATCTGACTTCTAGTTTCTCATGCAGACCCCAACTGCTGGAGCCTGTCAGGATTTAGCACTGACTTGTAAAAATACACACACACACATAGGCTTTTGCTGAAATCTGTGGCAGATGCTGGAAGTCATAAAACAATTTCATACATCCATGCTTCCAGAGTAGTAATTAGTGCACCCCAAAGATGATGCAGGAAGCTTTATGTCTCTGGCTGTATGAAAACCGGTGAGATAGCATCTTGATGCCCTAGCCTGTAAAGTTATTTAATTTCAGATGTATTTTAAAGTTTGCTGCACTGAGGTTAACCTCCTGTTTGCCAGTTTCTTCTGCTAAGACATATACATTTAAACAGTTACAGTAGTGCATGTACATTTCTACACTGTGGATACTTTTCAAATGCAAGCACTTTACAAATACCTTTTCAACACAAACATCTGTACAAATCAGTTTAATATACACATGACATACAGTTCTAATAGATTTATATCACAAGCATCTTATATAAATCATTTTGATATTCACAAATGACATATAATTATTTACAAAATTCAAGCTAGCTGTGCTAGCAATACCTCACAGTGGGGATGAGCAGTGTCACTAAATAATGAATATAGTTGACAGATGCTAGTATAACTATTCTGGCATTAATAAAGAATTGCCATGGAGCATAGGATTCTGAAAGAAGAGGAATGGTTTGATGATATGGCAAGCTGGAGTTAACAATGGCATTTATTCCAGAGATGTACAGGAACAGGTCCACTGATTTGACAGGTGAAGTTTTAAATGACTTTACATTCTGAATGGATTTCAGTGGGAATGGGATGTGGTTTGATTCTTTAGCAACACTATTTGAATATAGAGCATCACCTGGCAAGGTGTTGTAGTGTGATTCATAGGAATTAACTGAGTTTGTTGGGTATCTGAAGCTTGTTAATGCATCTCTTAGAAGTAGGTATTTTGTCTTAGAGAAATTTGTAAAGATACCTTGGGTGGAAGGGGTCTCTGGATTCAGTTTATTTCAGAGGAGATGGCTTTATGGTCAGATCTAACAAGTGACAAGATACACATGGAATGGTGCAAGATGCCCCCAAGATCCAAGATTGTTTTCCCCTTATTGGGTATGCTGACTGATTGCTCTAGGACATTTGTATTGACAAAGTTCAGGAAACTCTCTGTTTGTGCACTAGTGATGATGGTGTAGGTTTCCAAGTCTATAGCTGGATAGTTTAGTTCACACATGAAAATAGTATTGGTTTTAATACTGAGTGATTCCAGTTCCTGTACACAGGCATTGTGCCTTTCTAGTGTTAAATGAAGGAGTTCTATAGCTAGCTAGTATATGGTACGGGACAATTCTAATGTTTTTTTGGACATGAAGAAGCTCTAACGCATCATGCCACTTTACTAGCCTTGATGTAAATCTTTTCTAAATGAAGACTGAGAAACATCCACACCCCCCATGCAGTATCTGGTATTAATGTGTGAAAGGCATTATAGCCAATATTAATTTGGACCACAAAATAAATTCCTCATTTTGAACTTTCCCATTATTTCTACATTTTTTTATTGTAATCAAGTCATTTTTTCATTCTTTGCTTGTTTGTTTGTGTCTTTCGGCTTTTCCCAGTTAGGGGTCGCCACAGTGGAACTCCGGTCCGCTAATGACTGGTAGTTGATTTTTACATGTCGAGTTACCAGCCCTGACACACAACCTTCAATGAAGGTATGCACATTTACGCATGTCTCCACACAGAAGATGCTCTAGCTGAAAATCGAACCGGACAGTATCTTACTGTGAGGCGACAACGCTACCACAGCACCACCACCATGGGTAGTTTGCTTGTATAGTTATATAATGCAAATATTTTCTTTACAAGTGTATTTTCAATCTGTCTCAAAGTCTGATTATGTTTATTTCACCATTATTGCATGTTATAAACTTGCCAGTCTTATCCAGCAGCAGAGCATAAAGGAATAAAGCCATAGCTATGACCCAGGGAACTGGGAATTGATTACTGCCTTGGTATTTGAGTGCTGGCAGAGAGGGATTGGTGTGTGCATCCCATGGGAGAGGATTCATCTAGGGGCTCCCTAAAGAAGGCATGGTCCATAGAGTTGAGTATTCCTCAGATGGAATAGATGAATGAAACAGAGTGTGTTGGTAAAAATGAGAGTAGGATATTATATATATATATATATATAAAGAAGCAGTTACCAGAGTGAGCCCCCAAGGACATTCTTAAGATCCACAGCAGACCCACCCCAGAGTCAGAAGAAGAAAAAGTAAAAAAAATGAAATAATATATCTTACTTTTCCACTTTTTTCTCTGTTTTTTATATAAGATGGTATTCTATTAAACATGGTTAACTTATTATATTTATTAGACTGCTATATAAGCAAAGTGTCATGCACTGATATGAAAAAAAATGTTATTTGAAAACAATTTTGGAAGATATTAAACTATTGAAAATATAAGAAAATATCGACTATAGAGTGTGAAGCAGAATGTCTAATACATGTTAGATGTATTACATGTTAGATATATTTTTCATTTCTATAAACCAATTTTTTTTATTAATTCTATTCTCAGAACCCTTTCATTTTACTTTTAGCTACATGATTTTAAACTTAACATACAATTAAATTTTTTAAACTTAACACTTAACATTTTTGTTATTTATTTATTAGTATTTTGAAAGTTGTTGCCTCTTTGTGGCTCTAAGCCTCAATGGCCTTTTTTAAGATGACTTAGATGATATCCATGCTCATTGGGGGAATTTGGCCAGGCACAGGTTATAATTGGTAATTATCTAATTATCTCATTGGTATGGGCCCAAAATGGCTTTGGTATATGCCTGTGTCTTAGGGCAACGTGTAAGATGACCAAGGAAACTCAGGTTTAAAACAAATTCCAACACCTTTACCTTTCTTTAACTATCAGCTTATGCTTTCTACATTCTTTAGCAATTGGTTCTTTCCATCTCAACTCACCTTGGAAAAATAGAAAATTTTTAGCTTTTAGCTAAGACTGTATTCTTTCTCTTATTCATTACTTCTTTTTCTCTCTTCTTCCTCACTTTTTCTTTTCTTCCCTTCCTCTCTACCCTTTCTTTTCTGAAGCTTCCTCCCTGTTCCCTATTTACTCTCCCTATATTTTTTTCTGCTTTTCTGTTTTTCTGCAACCCTTACCAAAATATAGATTGTAATTTCTCTGAAGTTTTTCACTGTTATTTTTTGTCCAATCATTTTTTTCCCTTGCTGCTTAATGCATTTTTTTCAACAATGATAATGTTAGTACATTTTTCAATATTGTAATTTTACTCGTTCTGAAATCCTGTCACTCTTGTTATTTTTATTAATTTCAGATGTCTATTAAAAATGTGTCAAATTTTATGTGGACCTTTTCTGCCTGGGACTCTGATGAAAAGGTGTTAGTTTTGTACCTAGATGGACAATCATGGTAAACAAAGGCAATAATTAAATAAATAAATACATTTACAGGCTGCCCCTATATATAATGGACACAGACAACAAGCCAGGAGTCAATTTTCAATTTTCCATCCATTGGCCCAAAATGCATTTGAATTGGCTTAGGGAAGAGCTCTGCTTTACAAGAATGGGGAATCTGTTCCAGAGAAGGGTTCTCTGAGATGCACACCTGTCCCTCCAACATGTTTTGTTTATGTTACAGACATAGCTTAGATCTTTAGATCAGGTAATTTTAGTGCTGTTTGTTTTGTGATTGAGTAGCAGATCCATCAGGGCTGGATCAGAGAATATCTTGTAGGTTAGGCATAGATCACCCTTTAGTAGTCTGTAGGAGACCAAGTACAGGGACAGGGCTTTGAGGTGGTCTGCATAGGACATATTATTTATCCCTGTATTATTTTAATGAGGAACATCTGTGGCTGCTCCAGCTTTTGCAAATGCTTGGCCAGGTACATTCCAAAGGATTCATTGTACTCCATTATTGGTCTAATGAGAGCTGATTATAGTGGGACTATGATCTCCTTAGATTTGGATCCCATGCCCTTACTTATAAGTTGTGCCATGTAGAAAGATTTTCTCAACACCATGGACATATGCTGATCAAAGTTCAGGTCACTGACAACATAATTTTTGAAGTTCCTTACCACTGAGGTCTAGTCTTAGGTGAGTGTTATCAATGTTGTAATTTGCAGGAGTGGTAATTTTTCCAAAGGGTATAATTATACATTTTCTTGCACTGAGTGTTAGGCTATGGTACTGGCATGAATTATTGGTCTGTGCCATAACCTCCTGGAGGAGATCTGCATCTTTAGGGGATTTGATGATTGCACCCAGCTTGCAGTCATCAGTATCTTTTCTCAGCCAAAAACCATTTACATTTGCCTTGACTTTAGAAAAAGCATATTGTGAACAGGAGAGGTTCTAGTACTGAATCCTGTGGGACACCACCAGTAACAGGCCTCTTAAATGACCTGGATTCCCCCACCCTAACTTCAAGTGTCCTATCCATAAGCCATTTGGCTATCCGCCAATTGACGCAGGGATTTATTTCTAAATTTCTGAGTTTGTCTATAACACCAGACTGAAGTATTCTGTAAAATGCCTTTGCCAAGTCAAGGTAGGCAGTATGTACTATTTTGCCCTCATCCATGGCTCTAGTGACATTCTTGAAGAAGTCCACCAGGTTTGTTAGGCATGACCTGCCCTTGAAACTGAATTTGGATGGGTCCGGTGTTTAAAGATATCTTTGTTTATCAGGTACAGGATAATTATTTCCATGACCTTGCGTATAAGACTAGTCAAACATAAGGGTATGCAGTTATCTGGGTCTGTTGATGGTCCACCTTTGTGTAGAGGGATGCCCATTGTGGTCTTCCATTCCCTAGCAATGAAGCCTGTCTGGAAGCTGTGATTGAATAGAGCTTCTAGTAGGCCTGAGAGGTTATGTCTCAAGCTATTTAGGAGGCATTCTGGGACATTATTGGGACCCATTAATGCAGTGTTTTTAGCTTTGGAGAGTACAGTGAGAACTCGTTCTTCAGTGATAGTTGGGGGGAGAAATTGTAGGGGATATTTCCTAAAGGATATAGCAGGTGAAATTGTACCTAAATGTATCTGCTTGCAAATTTACCGTATCCTCCTGATCAGTATAGGGAGTTCTATTTACTATTTGTTCAACAATTCTTGGATGTTCCTTTTAAGGTTACACACATAACTGAAAAATACTGTATGGTTATCCTTAGCCTGGGAGACTATTTCTACCTCAAAGTTAACTTTGGTGGACTTGATTAGTCCCCTGGCTGTTTGTTGAGACTGAGGAATTTTTTTTTGCCTGCTGAGCATAGCCCTTACTATTTTTGGCAGAATTTTCTTTCTTTAATATATGTGAAGTATAATGTTTGCTATGTTAATATAGTTTGATTAGTTTTATATGAATGTAAATTTGACTATGTCACAATTCAATACATTTTGTTTGTTTTGCTGTACAACCTAATTATGGTGGAGGCCAACAAGGGGCTTTTAGAGATTGTCCTTAGTTTATTTCTGTTTAGTACTGCTGTTTCTCTGCAGTTACTTATATGCTTGTACAGAGTTTCTGTAAACAATTCCACATAGCTGACAATGTTCTCAGATTTATAAAAAGAACTATATATATTTATTTATATATATATATATATATATATATATATATATATATATATATATATATATATATATATATATATATATTTATACATATATATATATATATATATATATATATATGTATGTGTATAGTTGCATTTCAGAATGTTGACAGTGGGAAATGCAGTATATGAATGTTTACAGTCCATTTGCCAACAGTTTAGAATGTCAGTATTTAATTTTGTAGACACAGGTAAGTGGGTTGATATAGGGGTAGAATAAATTTGTGTGTTTATGGGATATAACTTTAGTATTGTGCATGCATGTTTGTCTGTGTATGTGTGTGTGCGTCTGTCTGTGCATGTCTTCTGTAATGCCACAGAAACATTTTTCTAAGGTAAGGTGCAAGGTTAGGGATTAGTACGCATTAGTAAGGTGTTATAGCCCTAACCTTAGGAAAACCCCTACTGTTACACTACCAGTTCTCAAATCAGCTATGCCTTATGGTATGCTTAGGGTCTTTTTTGTTTTTTGTTTTTTTCACTTTATATTATTTTGTATGTAATCAGATAAAAAGTAAACTGTCTTTTTTACAATTGAGTTAATAAACGGCTTGGGTATTTTTGTAGATACTGTGAGTTCTTTATGTTGATTTGTTGGTAATATGAACTGTTGCATATTCAGGCATTAGTATTTTGAGTGTCACCATTTTGATGTATCAGTATTTTATATATCCTCATAAATATATAGATATACTTATACATTTATATCTCTATATCTATATATTTATATAGTTGTTTACATAAGTAGGTACATAGTAAGCTAAGTATGTACAAGGACACATTATTAGTATAATATATAAAAATTTAGCACCTACTATAGAACTCTGGCCTTTGGCCCTGTACCTCCAACACACACCTGGCCAGCTGTTCCTTCCACCACTGCTGCAGGTTATCATACTTCTGCCTACACCATTCACCAGAACAGGTGACCCTCAACCATAAGTGTATTTGTCTTCCAGGCATCCCCATGGAAGGCCTGCTCCAACATCTGCAGCTATGTCTCCTGAAACAGGTAAATGGGCATTATGTTGTTTGTTTGTTTTTTTGGCAGACTGTCAAATGAGCTTGGGGCATGACCTTAGGTTTTAATGGACTGCATAGCTATAAAAAAAAAAAAAAGGATTCAGAATGAGATGTATAAGTCTGAAGTAACTGTGATATCATTCTGACCAGCACATACACCCACATAGGATTGGCTGATTAAATTGGAAGACTTTTGTAGAATAAAATGACATTTATCAAGACAGACTATACCAACATCACTGCAATGGACTGATTATTTATGACAGAAATAAATGGTAACCTTTGTTGAATTTGATATGCTTGTTCTATTTCACATGTTTTAAGGATATTCACATGCAGATATCAATAACAGTAAGAGGGAAACCACATAACCATTTCTGCATGAAAATTTCTATGAATTTGCCATTTTTAACTTGTGTGACATGATGCAGCTTCTCATTTGTAAGGACTGAGCAATGTGCTTATAAGGGCAAGTAGTAACCCTACAGCATGAATGCTTGAGGGCTGAGCACTGATACACATAGGAATGCATACGCTACTTGCATAAGTTGCAGCATGCTGCATTTCAGCTGAGGCATGCATAGCACAACTGCACCTGCATGAGCAAAGTGCCATTCATGCACAGCAGTACAAATGCAGCTACCCTGATAAAGGCAGCTGCAGACGTGCAGCAGTGTGATTCATTGTGATAAGTTTGGTTTACATTCATCTGCATAATAACTTCATAAATCTGACCACATTTGTGCCAGTTTTCTACAGTCCACCATGTTATCCTCTGCTTGGCTCTGTATGTATGTTTGAGTTGAGCAAAAGCATGCACTACTTTAAAAGGGTTAGAAACCACAATACTGGCATTAAATTCATGAAGAAAGGAAGTTGTCATTGCATTTCCCTGTGACGTTTTCAGGATTAGCCTTTGATTATCTGGTAAAGGAGGAACTACTGCAGTGCTTTTCTACTCATACAAGAAAGACTTTGAAATGTATAAGGTACCATTTTCAGTGCTGTCTACATATTTGAAGTGTCTTACTAAAGACACTGACCACTATCCATTGGTAATGACCATAACCACACTACAGACCACCTTCATATAAACAAATAATGACATATATGACAAATTAATAAATAATCCCTGTACCACAACCTTACAGTAAACACTTATAACCATACATTTTACTACTACAGCAGAGGCATTCCTAACACAGATGGTTTTGCAAAGAAAATTCAGACCTGCAATTCAAAATTAATGCTTCATTGTGATAGTGATTTTTTTCAGTTATGAAATGCATGGTCCACAATTGCTTAAAGTTACATACTTGTGAGGAAGCTGTAATTATAGCCTAACATGTTCTTTCAGATTGGAAAATGTTGCACCGATGGTCATAAAGAAACCGGAGAGGCAACTACAGTCCTGAGGAAAATTACATCCTCATGGTGCTCTGAGGCTATATGGAAAATGTCTTTTTGGAAATGTCAATAGTGGCTGCATGGTCACATTTTACATAAATATAGTTTTATTAGAATAAATCCTACATAAATACAGTATTCTCTTTGCATGGGCTTGGAAATGAATCTATTTTAAAGCAGGCATATATCTCAATTTTATATTTCACATTTTTACATACAGTTTTGGTAAATGCAGTTTCAGTACAAAGGAATACTTCAGTGAATGTCCTTTAGGTCAAAACACTGATAAAGATGTGCAGGACTCAGAGATTTCCAAGAGAACATTACAAGATGTCCAGATTTTTAAGGAAATATTTGATGAATCAGAAAGACTCGACAGACATAAAAACAGTTTGAGATGAGACATTCACAAATTAGGCACCTCCTGTAATAAATCTTATTTAGATGATATCTGGCCTGCAAACAAAGGTTAAGGAGGCATGTAAACTAACAAAGAACATTTTGTAGAGCTTTTGGTTTTAATAAATGGATATTTTCAAGAAAGAGTTCAGTTTGCAGTTCAGATGTTATAGAAGTCAGTTGCATTTTCAGCTTTTTCAGTAACAGAGGTCAATCCATTTCAGTTTAGATCGTCTTCAGAGTTACAGATATTTGAGTATTCATTTTGTAGAATTCAGTTACAGAAGTCTCAGTTTGATTCAGCACTCTCATTTGAGACAATTTCAGTGATATATGGCATTATTTATGCTGCTACCTCCATTGTGAACATATTCATACTGCTGTGCACTACATAATTACTTTCAGTATTGAAAATGAGAAAAGTTTAGCTTGGGTTTATTCTGCAAAGTACACAGAAAGAGAAACTATGAGATTTAGTACTTCTTCAGTACAGTTCTGGGACAGTTCAGTCAGTCTGTTGGTTAGTTTCTACAATGGTACTGAGAATCAAGGGGAAAATAATGGAAGTGCAGTTAAAGTGATTCCCAGAACTCTGTAAATCTAGAGGCTGTAGTGAGCAGGCAGACATCATTAGCAGCAAAGCACTTTTAAAGAGCAGTATTGTTACTTCAGAAGATTGGTTCAGTATACAGGAATCAAGAATCTCCAAGAAAGAAGACATCCTTGCAAGGTACCAGTGTGAAGTTGGAGAGGCAAGGAAATCCTTGCAAGAGCAAGTTTGAAGAAGTTGCAAGACGACTGGCCACAGCCTTAAAACTTGTCAACATACCTTACAAAAGCATTCACTTTTTATTATAATAAATTTTACAGCTAAATCAGACAATAAATGTCACAAAAATTTTAAAGATTTCTACAATAAAAGCATCAATAAATGTGTTGCCTAAAGTTAAACATTTAATAAAAAAGAAATGTAAGCTGTCTGAAACCAAAATCTTTTTAAGAAATGTACATTTTGATGTTATCAGTACAGGTATGTTAAATATGTCTAGACATAAAAAGATATAAATGGTCAATTAACAGAAGCAGACCATGGTGAGTGAGGTTACAAAAAGATTTCCTTATGATCCATAGCACGTGTTTACAGAAATGGCAGTATTTTTGTGTCTACTATCAGAATAGATTCTGATTTAAATAGCATACAAATTGTTGAAGATCATAATTTAGAGTCTTCAAAATCAGTGTAAATGTTACAGCACAAGCAATCCAGAATGCAGACTTAAATTTATTGCAAATGTAGAGCAGCCTGATATAATGTAGCTAATACACAAGAAATGAAAATTTTAGGACAGAGCACAGAGGAAGCGTTTTCAGTATCTCAAGATATTGTTATCAGTATAATTTCAGATGCATGTAATGCTCAGACATTAATTGAATCTAGTCTGTTTTCAAAACTAGTGCAAATATTACACGGGGGGGGGCAATCCTGCAAGAACAGGTAAGTCTGATACAGTTAGCAGAGTAAATGATACATAGACTTCAGGGTAAAATAAAAGAGAAATGCATACAACAGCTCAGGTCAGTGTTGTTAATAGCTCTGTAGAAAATGATTTTCAGTATATCTTGGAAGGGTGTGGCAGTTCAACATCAAGCCAGCTGATTTATCTGATATTATTCCAGATAAAAAGTGATGGCAGACAGTATAGTTCATTGTTTACAGAAAAGGAATTATGAAATAATATACTGATTGATACAGAAGCATCAGTTTCAGTTATGAGTAGACCTCTGACAGAGGACCTAACTACAGCTATAATATTGTCAAGAATTAAAGGATCAATGGTTACAGCAGTCAACAGTTTTCAATGTGACAGTGTCATACTATGTATGGGCATGTTGTCAGAATTCAATGGTTTGAACTTCAATAATAAAATTTTATGCAGTGATAAAAATTCTGCAATATATATAGTAGTGCAAAAAGAAGGCACTTATAAGAAATTATGAGGAGTAGATTGTGTAGATGATGCATTTGGTCTAAAAGATCAGTAACTACAGGAATACCCAGATTCATGGTCTAAGGAAAAGACAAATATTAGTTCAGTTGCTACAGCTGAAGTGTTGGCAGAGCACAATAAAGAAAGGTTACCACCTTTTCAGAAACAGTATCTCATTCCCAATGAAGCTATAGAAAACTGGGAAGAAAAGGGTAGTATAGCAAAAGATCAAGTCCATTCACTTCACCTGTATGGCCAGTAAGGAAAAAAAGATGTGAGTTATGGATTAATGCTAGATATGAGATTAGTAAATAAGTACACTATTCTGATAGCACATGTTGTACACAGTATACCAGAAAAGACAAATCAAATCCATTGAGTAAATGGTTTAAATTTACAGGTCTGGTAGATGAATGTGTTGTTATTTTGTATCTGACATTGTTACAAGTGTTAAGACATTGGATGATAGTCTTAAAGTGTTGGAATGCATAAATAATATGCTGATACTTACAGAAATATTAAAATAGCATTTCGGAATCAGAATCAGAATATACTTTATTGATCCCAAAGAAAATTATTTATGATACAATTACACAGATACATTTAGACATGGGACATATAAACAGAAATCATGCAGACCAAAACATATATTAACATAATTGTTACATAATTAAATAACAGGAAGCCCAAAAGAATGCAGAATTTAAAGTCAGGATTACATTTTAAAAGGGAAAGTCCATTCTAAAGTTTGCATCCCATATTAGAAAAGAGTGCAATATTATTATCATTTGCCGGTGCAATCTCAGGTTCAGATCCCATTCAAGGAAGAATATAATATAATTCTCTGTATGGGAAACTCTACCTACTTGTAAAGTAAATATAAGTAAACCTCCAGGGTCATATCAGTTCAATTCTAGTGACAAATGTGCATATGTAAATGGTTCAAGGTTTTATACTTTTATGCAAGAATTGCAGTTTACACAGGACAGTACACCAGAAGAACAGACGTGCATAGCTAAGTTGCCATTTGACAGATCAGCCAAGTGAGTTGAACTGAAGCCTTTTATAATGACAAAAACATGTGTTAAAAGATTCATGGCACTGTCTGGGGGAACAAAGTAAGTTGCGGTTTGATGACAGTGTTGTCTTTGTGACTATCGATCTTAAAGATTTATTCTTCGTGATACCCCATGATGTAGGCTTGCATTGCTTTGGTGAGGCATCATCTTTTGAACAAACCAAGATACAACTGCTGGTGAGTTTGATGGAGATGGTCTTATGATACAGTTGTGTTTACTTTGAGGGAGAGTACTATAGGCAGAATAGCAATGGGTGCAACAGAAGCCCCCATGTTTGCAAACATAGTTTTGTGGTCCTGGGAGATGAATTATGTTTTCAAATCTGAATTATAGGATTACATGGTGGGTTATTATAAATTTTTGGATAATGTGTTATTGATTTGGAAGGAACCTATGGACATGTTGGGAGAATTTTTTGAATATTTAAACAACACAGTTGATTTTTGAAGCTTACAATGAATTTTGACAACCGAGCAATTCTTTTTTTAGACTTTACCTTGAAAAAAGATACAGTTAATGGGAGGTTTGTTTCCAATATTTTTAGGAAGGATACATAGTGTAACAATTGTTTACATTATGAAAGTGCCCATCCCCTTTGGCAAAAGCATAATCTTGTTAAAGGACAGTTTATGTGTATTTTGAGAATGATTTCTGATGACAGTAAATTCTTAGTGGAGGTTAACAAACTAAAAGTGATGTATATGGAGACAGCATACCCTGAGTGGCTAGTGGATGAAGTTATCAATCAAGTTCTTAGTGAAAGGTATGGATGCTTTAAACCAGTTTTGAATGGGAAATTTTGTAGTATGGATTGTAAAACTAATCAAATAAATGGTGACTTAAATTTAGCTATGGTTTTAACTTACAAAGGGTTGAAGCTGGAATTATGGAATATTATTTGTAGGAACTGGGATATGGTGTTTTGTAGCACTGATTTGTTGGGGAAACTGGGTGAGCAACCAAGGTTTGTGAATAAAAAGAGAGGAACTATATTTTTGAGACAAGGGATGCTGCTGTAAAGGGGGAGGTGAGAATGGCTATATGTAGAATATGTTCACAGTGTCAGTATATTTATGTAGAGATTTAAAAAAATGTATTTTTTTATCTTGGAAAAGGTTCCATGGGACATTTTGGTGGTGGGGGGATTGGGAAGCTTTTTTAGAGAGAAGAGAACTGGTTTGGCAGGTTAAGTTAAATAATGACCACCACTCTGGCATTAATGATAAGGTTTCAGTTAACAGTATTTTAAGGTTAAGGGCTGGGTAACTATGATTTTTTAACTTCTTTGAGGCAGTCACCAAAGCCGTAGATGAGGGTAAGGTGGTACACACAGCCTATCTTGACCTCGCCAAGGCTTTCAACACCATCCCCCATTTTGGAATTATAGCTAAACTCACTAAACTAGGTATAAATCCCTACGTCACAAGATGGGTTGCCAACTGGCTCACTGACAGAACCCACACCGTAAAAGTTGCAGACTACAAATCTGACTTCAAACCAGTGACAAGTGGAGTACCACAGGGTTCAGCCCTGGGACCTCTCCTGTTTGGTATCTACTTCTCTGAAGTACAGGCTAACACAGAAGGCCTCTGGCTAATGAAGTTCGCAGATGACTGCAAACTAGGAGCCATAGTCAAATCCCCAAATGATGTGGACATCCTACAGAAGGGCCTCGCTGAGACAGATGCCTGGTGTCAGAGCCATGGCCTCAAGCTCAGTGCCAAAAAGTGCAGTGTCATCCCCTTTGGTAAAAACTCTGTACCCATGAACTACCACATAGGCAGCAATCTACTTAACACTGAATATGTGATAAGAGACCTTGGGACCCAGGTGGACAGTAGTCTCTCCTTTGATAGTCACATCACCACAGTAGTCAGGAAGTCATTTTAGGTGGCACACCTCATCATAAAAGGGTTCTCATCCAGGAAAAAAGTTGTCATTGTTCCCCTCTACTCGACACTCATTATACCTATTATAGAGTACAACGCCCCTTTTGGAATGTACCTCACAAGATATCTGCAGCAGCTGGAAAGGCCACAGAAGTACCTCACAAAGAGGATTACTGGCCTCAAACAAATGCCCTACACTGACCATCTCAAAAAACTCCAGCTTTATTCCATAGCATAGTGCCTACTCCAATGTGATCTCTGCCTAACATATAAAGCTATGTCAAACACAGAGCTGTTGGACATGCTACACCTAACGAAATCCCAATCCCTCCAAGCTACATGCTCTAGGGACCTAAACCTTGTCACCTCAATAAACAGGACATGCTGGAGGGATAGATTCCTGTCCCAGAGGCTTCCCATACGGTAGAACAGGCTACCCATCTAGAAAAATCTTGATGAGTGGATGGGAAATAGGAAATACACCCCGGTGATCACTTCTATGTCTCTGCTCAACAGTGGCACAGGAAAATAACTTTCTTGGGTGGCGTAAGCTAGGGAACCTTGTTGACTAGGCTTACGTAGGCCCTTGGGCCAATAGCCTAGTACCTACCTATGGACCTATGAACTTGCTCCTGATTATTTAGATGCCCTTAATAAGCTATATAATTATTATGCATTATATGTAATTATTTTAATAAACTTTTTTACTTGTGTTTTTAAATCTTACTTCTTTACTGGATGCTGTTTTTGATTGGTTGATTGAATAATTAATTGGAACTGGTGTACATAAAAGTATTGGAGTTTTAATTTGCTATGTTTCTGATAAAGTTCTGTAATAAAATGAATGGAAGTGCTAAAACTGTGCATGTGACAGTTATCTGTGGTGGTTTCTTAGTTGTGTTATCCACAGTCGTCTGACGTGGCTGTACAGCATTTTTGTTTTCACTTAGTATGTTACTGGCATTTCATTCTTCAGTGGCAAACTCAATGTGATAACTTTTATTGATCTAAGCTCTAAAAGAATATTTAAATTAACATTATCATCCCAAAAGATGAGCAGAATAAAAAATAAATCAAAGAAATAGACAAAAAATGACAATTACTTCTGCTTTCACACACACACACACACACACACATATATTATGTATATGTATATATGTGTATATATATATATATATATATATATATATATATATATATATATATATGTGTGTGTGTGTGTGTGTGTGTGTGTGTGTGTGTGTATGTGTGTGCGTGCACGTATGGTGGCTGCCTTTTCCACAAGTTGTTAGGGAGTTTAATTAATTGTTAATCAGGATATGCAATTTATCTGACAGGAAATTGACAACTTAGGTGAGTAAAGTAGTTATTCTGTGCCGTGAAAATATATACTTTATTTTGGATGTACTGCTGTCATCTTAAGATTACCAGTCACAACAGCAAACAGTAAATCTGTTTACATTCCTTATGAAGTGAATAGAATGAAATTGACAGCAATACAAGTGTTATTATTATCTGTCACACAATGTTTACATAACTATAATAAAAAAACTCGGAAAGAAATGACAAAAGCAGTGAAAAAGTATCAAAAGAGTTAACTATGACAAAGAATAATGGATGCCATCATTAATACAGTGAGTCCTTGGGCTGTGTCTTTTGGGAAATCATGGAGTAAGGATGATGGCATTACACTAGGCAAAGCTTTTGAGTTTATAAAATGTGCCATTGATGATAATCTGTTTACTATGTGACATGCTGATATAAGAGCCAGTGGGAACACTGCACAATTCACCTGGCATAATTCACACAGAAAAGATCATTATATACTCAGAAACAGGGCTGGAATGTGTCATTGTTCATATGGCATTTATAACAAGATTGCTGTCAGTAGCAATTAACGTCCATTTACTGCAACACTGGTTTTATTGTGTTAGCTAGAGACTATGAAATAATACACTGTTGCATGCAAGGCAGTTTGTCTTATTAATCTACATGTATACCAGAGCTGTGCCCTGCCAACTCTGATCTTGTACCTCCTGAAAGTATTTGGATAGAATCACAAAATATTCTCCTAGGTATGACTAATTTTGCCCCACCCCCACAATGTATGCTGCAGGCTACTACATCAGAGACAGTTCCTAACCAACCAATCAATGCACACCTAAGAAACAACTGAGAGTTTTGCTAGTCTGAGGCCTAGAAATTAAAATACTTCCCAGTGTTACAGAACATAGCCTGGCACATTCACATCTGTTCATAAAGTATAAGAGAAAATCTAGTATTGTATTCATTACATGCATTTCTTTACACTTCATGCATAAAAGTAAGTACAGTTATATTGTATTCACCTCATCCCCTTTCACCAAGAACAGCACTTCTGGTCATAGGTTCATAGGTAGTTACTAGGCATGAGTCTAGGAGTCCATTAAGGAGTCTAACCCATTTTCCAAGTTCCCCTAGAGCACACTGTCTGGTTTTGAGTCATGCAGTGAGCAAATGGGGGCTGAGGTAATCAAATCCTGGACCACAGAAGGAGTTTGTTAACCAGCTTTCATTCTTTAACTGCTTTTTACACCATGAAAATATGGAAAATAAATTTCAGGTGTTACAAACTCATTACAACTAATTCCAAAGAAAACCCTGATTGTCACATGTATGACAGCTGTCAAGATCACCTCTCAGCCATGGGGTTGTGGAGTGCTGAATCATAGAAGAAGGCTTACCCAATAGCAGGCAATGGGCAGAAAAAAAGACAAGGACCTTAACTGAAAAAGAATGTTTTTTTTTTTTTCTATTTAATCTTGCATAACTAAGGTAAGCAATCGAAGGAAAAAAAAAAACAAGAATGCACAAGAAAAGGCAGTCAGTTGGTTTCTAAAGTAATGAGAGTACAATTCATTTGGCTGATGTTGATTTTAGCAGTTACTACTAAAGATAGTGGACTCTGTGGAGAAAGAGTACTTCTACCCTATGACATCTTCCATAACTTGGAAAAGATTTGCAAGACTGAGTTATTTTTTCAAGATAAGAGGGAAAGGAATGGTTTGCGTTCTGCTTATTGGTAATTACTTACAGTTATGATTTACTGTAGTACTCGATGCCTACACATCACAAGCTTACAAGCTTGTACTTCATGCTGGTGAAGACATGATTTGGTCAAGATAGTTGGCAATAACAAAGTTAAGAAACCATACTTTTGTCAAATTTTTTTATTTTCTCCTTTCTAGGTTACCTTCCTAATTTTATATAATTCTGCATCTCTGTAAGATCCTTTTTTCACTCCCTACCTATCACATTTTACTTCAGACCTTGAAATGTGGCTTAAATACTTGCTAAAAATGCCATTCTAGGAGAATATCCTGCAATATAATTTGGCGATATGAGTAACAATTTATTATTTACTGACCTTGGTAGTTGAAATATTTGTATGACTTTTCACCTTGATGTCTTGTGACTGTACTTCTCAGTTAAGAATTTTGCCATTCTTATATAACCATTTCTAAATTATTTACTCTTTATATTTGCAAATTGTTTATAATTATAGCTGTTTGTTCCTTCCATGTTGCTTTACCATGTTGCTTTATCGAAGGTCAGGGTTGTGCCTGAAAAGGGTCCCTGAACAATTGCAGCATTACTGTTACCCAGTAAACAAATTTAAATAAATTAAAAATAAAAAGGATCCATGTATACATTTTTGTTGCTGATATATGTTTGCCAGCTAATGAATAGGATGTTAAAGTCACAAAACATGAATATATTAAATTCAGTATGTAGGGACCCCATCTTTTTGAGGAATTGATATATTGTCAGTGGAAGACATAAAGGGGATTTGATAGTGGCAATAACATGATAATTAGACTCGTTTATCAATACTAGGACATGCAGGAGTTTAAGGTTATTGTCAAACAGAATTTATTGTGATGTAATGGGATATCAGATGAATATGGAACAACCACCTTTATTGCCAGATGTTTTGAACAAATGATATATGTTAAACTTAGGTAAAGGAGGAGTGTTCACGTGCAATAAAGCCAAGTTTCAGTAATTATACAAATGTTTATGTGTTCAAGGAAGGCATCAAAGTTGGGCAGTCTGTTATGACTCCAAGCATTGAACAGTGCCATGTTGTTACCAGCTCAATTAAAAATTGTTATGATTGAAAGGTCTTGGAGATTGACAACTGATCAATGTGCTAGGTCAAATGCATTGAGAGATGAGACATGTATATCTTCATCTGCATCTAAGATCATTCACTCCTAGAAGTGCAATGAGCAGATCATGTGCATACTTTGATGAGATTTTAGGGCTTGAGTGAAATTAAAAATCTTTGCACCTGTAAGGCAGCTAACAGTCACTCTGTCCTTGCTCAGTGAGTAGAATGTCAGTATATCTGACAGTTGAGTCATTGATAACTAGGACATTGTGATGTCTAGCAACATGCTCTGATAGCCTTGAAGGCCTAGACATGCAGCTTGGTTGATTGCCACAGATATGTGTGTGTGTGTGTGTGTGTGTGTGTGTGTGTGTGTGTGTGTGTGTGTGTATATATATATATATATATATATATATATATATATATATATATATGTGTGTGTGTGTGTGTGTGTGTGTGTGTGAGATTCATGATTTGTCTGAGATTTGGTTCTAGTAGCATATTATCTAGGAGTGTTGGGCGAGGTGTTCTTTGGTATCTAAGCATATATGAGTATTACTATTAATCCTGGATTGCAGTGGGGTGGGACTGTACTGTATTCAGGCAACTGTGGTTTGTGCTAAGTTAGCTTCCAATCTGAGTAAGTATTTACAACTCAGGGGTGGATAGATAGCAGTAGATATCAGGAAGGGATTGTCAGTGTACACGGCAGTTGCTCTACTGCCTCAGAGTTCCTGGTGCTAGCAGAACAGATAGAGATGTAATAAAGGCAGACAGTGGTCCTATGGTAGCAGAAATGTGTGGTATAAATGCTAGAGTTCAATGACAGGGAAGAGGTATGTTATCCTGCTATACTAAGCAAGATAAGATGTATATTATTCTACTATATCTGTGCAGGAATATAATACTGTAAGCAGGAATAACTGCAAAACGGGAAAGTAAAAACACAAAGAGTTGCTTAGGACAACAATTCAAGTATGGATGACACAACTAGTGCTGAATCACATTATATAAAACAATATGTTAATGTGGATAAGAATACAACACAAGTACTGATGCCACAAATAAGGCAGATGTAGGCACATAGTGTAGTATGACAGAATGGGCCACAATGCAGGCATGAATTCCACAAATAAGTCAGAATTAGAAAACACAATACAGTGTGTGTGTTTTGGCTTTTTCCAGTTAGGAGTCGACACAGCGGAACTCCGGTCCACTAATGATTAGCAGTAGATTTTCATGAATGCCGAGGTGCCAGCTCGATGTTCAAGCTTCAACAAAGGCACGCCCATTTACGCATGTCTTTCAAACGCCCACCCAATGGTGGGGAGGACATGCAGACTCCACACAGAAGGCACTCCCCGCACTCCAGCCGAGAATCGAACGGGAGAACCTCTTGCTGTAAGGCAACAACACTACCGCTGCACCACCGCGGAAGTAGAAAACACAATACAGTAAGTAATGTAAGTACACAGCACTGTGCATACAGCACAGCACACGATACTAACACGGATAAAAGATCAAATGCAGATAAAAATCACACTGCTGACACTGGTGCTATACATTAAGCATGCCAAAAACAGTACAGTGGAGTATACAATTTAAGCAAGTTTAAAGTAGTGCAATGAAAGAGACAAATGTCACAACTAAAGCAATCTTGAAACACACATAGTACAATATACTAATGCCACAAGTAAAGCAGGCTTAAAAATACAGTACAGATCAGTAAAAGAACTAATAGGAAAATCACACTGCTGGCTCAGATACCACATTTTATGCAATTTTAAACAGTACAGTGCTGTATAAATTGTCACAGTAAAGCAAGCTTAAAACATATACTGTATTATACTAATATACTATACTACACTATACTATACTATACTATGATTGGTATCGTTTACTAATGTCATATTACATGATGCTTAAAAACACACAGTAAACTGCAATAGACTAATATAGATAAAAAACTGTGAGACTTATCTAGGTTGGGGTAAAGGAGACAGCTGCCTAAGCACAAGGTATTAGGTGGCGAGATCAACAGGTCCTGTCAATGCTATAGTGCAGTAACGGAATGCAATTAAAATCACGACTGAAACATTGTAGCACTTAGTGTGTGATAATTCAGGGAACTGCACAGGGTGTCAGATAACCTAGCTACTGTTCTGATATAATACAAATAGGCACACAGCAAAAGATATTCCCTGGGATTCATTAAACACCATGCAGGAATAATGCTATTCCTGCATGGAGCAGATCATGCCAGTGCAGCACAGAAGGCGCACCTTGTATATTCATGAAGGCACGCTGCTGTATAACCTGCACTTGCACGATCAGTGAATGAGTGCAGGGGGCATGTGTACTGTGCGAGCAATGCCGTATGGCAATTCTAAAGCAACTAACAGTGTCCATGGACATGTTATCACCACAAAACAGTGTCCGTAGACAAAATACATTCATACCTTTCAACTGTACAGATTTTTGCAGAATGTTCAGATTTTTGCCTCATAGTTTTGGTGTGTTCCTCGTAAAATTTGAGTTTAAGACTCCACATCGTTCAGAAAATTCATGCTAATGCAAAACCTATTATTCCATCAACTTTATAAGTTTGTAAGAACAATATTTCAAATCTGTCCCTATTTGTCCCCCCATCATTTTAGGCATTGTCCAGATTTTTTGCTCTAAGAGGTTGAGAGGTATGATTAGAAAACACACAGAAACACAAGCCCCCATAATGGTCCAGCACAGATAATGTCCACAATGGTATGCTAGTGTACATGCTGGCATACCAAATAAGCAAGCATGTTCCTAAGAGGAACATGTAAAATAATACCCCCTGTATGATGTAGTTGTCCAGATGTCCTGCCCTAAGAGGCAGAAAGTAATGTGCATACCCCTAAAGTAAATAAAAATAAAACACGTTTATTTCTTTTTTCCATCTCCAATAAAATTAAGTGTAGCTGAGCGGGTGTGCACTTCACGCAGCTGTGTATAGAATAGCTTAAACATCCAAAGGAGCCAAATAGAAGCATACAGCCAACCTAGTCAAAATTAAATAGTGTAGTGGTTAGAGCATGCAGTCATTCACAATTTGAGTCCCAATGCAATCCATTCATTTTTATATGTGAAAACAGCAGTAAAAGTATATATTTTTTATAAATAGGTAGTGAATAATATATATTTGCTAACCAGGGTAGTGTAGCAGGTCCAAATGCAAGGTGTCAGTGTAGTACAGCTGTGAAACTCCATATAAACACAAATGTTCCATACAGTATAGCCACAAAAGAATATAATGTAATGAAAGCACATAGGGGAATGTTATGGAAGGGAAACATACATATCATAAGATGCCAGTAAGATGAAATCAACCCCACAGTCCTGATAGTCCATAAAATGAAAGCTGAGCAATGCTAAATTGAACTCAGCTATGTTTAGCATTGCTTAAATTTGTATGCTTAGCAATAATTACCGTAGCTAAGCAGATTTGCGCACTGGTAAGCAGTCCTTAGCATCTAACCCTTTAAGCAATGCTTACTTGTGCTAAGTGGGTTTGCTCATCGCTTAGCTTAGCTCAGCATATGCAAAACCATCCGATCACGGCAAAGTGCTGCAAATCAGCCCTATTTAAACCTCACAGGTGAGAATACAGCCCATAATGGTTGTAGCCCATCACTGCAGGCACTATGGCTGGAGTTGTTGAGGGTGTGCACTTTCGGGCACAGTGCTGGGGCATTCAGGAGTCCAGGGTCATGGTTGGACTCCTAGTAAAAGACCATGAAGGAAAACTGCTGCAGGACCAGTGCCAGGGCTCCCAATATAAAGCAGAGGCCAGGCGCTGTCTCACACATGATCTCACCCGTGCCACTGGCATCCCTCAGACTGGTGATCAGGCCCGGCACCACTTTGCTGACTTGAAAAGTAGGAAGATGGAGCTATTGGACCAGTGGATTCAAGATGCATGGGCAAGGAACATCCCAGTTGTGTGTCAGTATCAGTATCAATTAGTGTTTGTCAAAGTCCAACCTGTGTATCTGATGGATAGGTATGCATAAATGTTTCTCTATCTCCTGTACAACTGCAGATGAGAGGGCTGTGAACATGGATGCCCATGCCAGCAGGCTACTAAGGCTGCATCGTGAGGCTGGTGAGTACAAATCTAGCTTGTAGTATTCAGGGCAAATAAATAGAAAGGAGTAGAATGTCACTTGTCAATATTTAAAAATGGACATGGTTTGTACTGAATAAATGAGATATTAGCAGAGTAATAGTGACGCACAGGGTATATATATCAATAAAAGTGTCATCACCTGTCAATAAAAGTCAAAATGCCGGACTGGTTGTGTTTGCTTTGGTATGTGGTGGTATGAACAAAATGTGTACAGTTTTTGCACAGCAACTATAGCTCTGAAAGCATTAAATAATCAAGGCTCACCTGACAAAGATTGTGGAGTTGTAAAACAGGAGATTAACTATATGAAATGTTCCATGCACCAAGATCCGGTAACTGAATAGTAATGTTATGTTAACCAGTGTTTCCAGACTGTGCTATGTCAAAGTATGAATACACAGTACAAGAACTATCTGCCATGCATGAAGATCAGACTTACAAGGTCAGATTGTACAACCAAGAGAGTATTAGGCAGAAAACAGTCAAACAAGGGACAGCAGTTTCTCCATGGCTCATTCTGATGAAAAACAAACGTTGTTTTATTTTTTGCACATTCAGGCATGGTTCGAATCCTAGGAGTGGTAGTATGCTGTATGCATAATTTCACACAGGAATACAGTCTGCCAGGTAAGAAAAGGAATATCCTAGCTGTAAGAAGGCTGTACTTATACACTGAGTACCAGCACCCACTGTCCAACCCCAAGGCTGCAAATGACAGCAAGATAAGTACATACACCAAGTAGTCTCCTCCAAGAAATGTCCCTCAAGTGTCATGCTGTCACAGCTAGTGGTCGCTGCTGCCCACACCCAGGATGACAGACAGAAATCAAGGCAGAGTATGGCAGTAGCACACACACACACACACACACACACACACACACACACACACACACACACACACACACACACACACACACACACACACACACACACACAGTATGAATGCACATATGTAACCCTGACTATGTGAATATGGGTAGAAACAGTCAGGTAGTGTTAACAGAAACTTCCTCCACAGGTCTGCCAGGTAAGAAAAGGTATACATTAGCTGTAAGAAGGCTGTAATTATACACTGTGTACAAACATACCACTGCCCAACCCAAGGCCATAGGTTGATGTAAAGTGTGGTAATACCTGGAGAGTAATGACTAAAGCAATGATCATTAAAGTTGTGAGCAATTGAAGCCTATACAGTTGTTAATTGACATATCGCTCTCTCCCCCACCCTATCTGCACCAATAATCTAAACACATAAATCTATGGGTATGTTTTTCACCAAACCTACTGTTGGGATATGTGTCCTTTTATTCTTCAAATAGTTAAATGTTTAACTATTAATGTTTCCTGTTCAAATACTATCATTTGTGGCCTGCTGTTATCAATGTAACCTGCATGTTGTTATAATGCCCACTGTGGTTCCATATATGCATGTGTTCTGTTTGCTATGCAACTGTTCCAAACCTGTTGTTTTGGGTTAATGGGAATACATATGCATGCTGTTATAACTAATCCTGGAATGTGTTTTTCATGACTAACCAACATATGTTATAAAACAGCAGCACCATAGCATATCTGGGAAGGCCAATCCCAGTGGATCTGCCTGTCCTGCTTCAAATGGCTGTGGCACTGGGCCCCAGCACATTTGAAACCCAACCTAGGACCTTCTCATCTGCTGCTCCTGCACCACCTTCAGGTGAAACCGCCTCAGGGGATGGGGCCCATCCCCCTCGGTAGCAGACATGACAGGACACTGTCACCCATCGTCAGGTCCGGGGATTGGTGTGTAGTGAGCTTCAAAAGCAGTTTGGAGATCTGCTACTCCAGCTTGAGGGCTGTGTGGCACATCTTGAGGGTCAGCCTGCCCCTCCTGCTCAGCCCCCAGCACAGCCACTTTTGGGGCTGTGAAGGTGCAGTGGTGACTGCCCATGGGTGGGGACCTGAGTCCCACTGTATCCATTTGGGGGCTCGTGGGTGTCCGATTCCCAACCACACTCCCCATCCAAGGTGTTTACCCCCACATGTGTCATATACCACTCCTGTCTGCTGTCTTGTCTGTCTTGTCTATCTTCCTACCCAACCTACCTCCCCAAATGTACCTACTATCCTTCCCCAACATCCCACTCTCACCTTATAAAAAGAAAAAGGGCAATCTGTTCCCATAAAAAATGTTGCCCCATACATAGCTGTCCATTTTGCACAGATGTCCACTGGACATATGTAATCTGGTCTAATTGGCTTAACAACACATTACTGTTGTCCTCACCCCTCTCTCAGGGGTTTGAGCGTCCAAATTCACCTCCAAATTCTGTACAAATGTAGAGCTGTTACTGTATCAGAAATGGACAACTATGGACCTTCCCTACACCCATCCTGCACATCCCTAGCTATCTGTCACATTGTTTTTCCCTCTGCTTGCCCCGTATTTCACCACTTTCCTATCACCCCTTTTTTCTTTTCTTTTCACCCCTTTTTTCTTTTCTTTTAAAAAATTAGCACGGGGTAAGTGGGAAGTAAGCTGCAGTAAGCGAGTTTGAGCGATGCTAAGCAATGCCTACACAGATTAAGCAGTTTCCCATTTAACTGTGTGTTGGCATTGCTTACCATCATGCAAACCTGCTTACAACTGCTTAAAACTGCCTTAATCACCCTGTCACCATCAGCCACTATTCTGCCCAGCAACAAAATAATCAGAACTGGCAAATCTTGAACCCAAAGCCCTGCATACCATACACAGAGCAATTTACCACTACACCATCTGAGATGTAATAATAAATGCTGTTTTTTCAAATATATCATTCAGTACAGGTTTAGAATAGTAGGGAACAAAGACTATGGAATCATTCATTTTTAGTATATATAAATGTACACATATAGATGTGTATGGTGATAGATAAATATTAAAAAGTATATACATCAGATATATGGAGCTATACATATAAAACAAATATGTATAGAATATATACATATATATTGTTATATAAACATATGTATAGATATCAAAAAAGGAAGATATATATATATATATATATATATATATATATATATATATATATATATATATACACACACACACACACACACACACACACACATATATGGATTCACTTTATATCCTCAAAATATTGAAATATCGAAATTCAGCATTTTAAGGCTATAAAGTCGAAATCTTAAAACAACGAAAACTCAGAAGCTGGAAATTCAAAATCTCACACACAGGAGATTTTGAATTAGCATTTCTACTCCACACACACACCTTCCTCCCCACACACAAATACAAACTCTCTACTACATAAAAGCAGGGGGGCAAGCCTCCATGAACCCCCCCCATGGGGGGGCAAGCCCCCCACTTAAATATTCTAACTCCGAGGTCACACTACACACAAAGACACACAAAACACCACCACACAAGCTACATTCTCCTCGCACACACGTCACAGCAACAAAACACAATAACACACACCACAGCCCCTACCCAAAACCCTTAACACATACACACTTACCTGAATCCATAACCACAGCGAAACACCAGAAGCACTAATTCAAAACCTCCGGTATTCGAGGTTTTGAATTTCATGCTTCTAAGGTTTTGCTCTTTTCAGGATTCCACTTTATGGGCTTGAAACACTGAATTTTGATATTTCAGAATTTCAAGCTTCTAAAGTGAATCCATACAGATATATATATATATATATATATATATATATATATATATATATGCCCATAACATGTAGTGGAGTCATACCCAGCACCATACCGCTACACCTCTTAGTGCAATAATTCTGAACAAAGGCTGTCAAAATGGGGGGACAATGGTCCAAGAACAGGGACATAATGTACGTACTGCAGTTATAAATGTGGAATGTTCCTACAGTAACAGGGCTCATGTCAGCATACATATCCAGAAGGATGTGAGATCTGAAACTGAAATGTATGTCATCATTTACAGACAGAAATCCTCACATCATCACAGTGATTTATCACAGAAATGACAATAATGATTCTGTGGAACAGGACATACATATGAGCAATAAACCTGGACAGTCTGAAACAATTTGGCCAGTCGAGATGTATGTTCAGAACCCCTAAGTGCAACAAATCTGATCCAAGCCTGACTGGGGGGGGTGTAAACCTATGAAACTGGGAACATATCCCAAATACTGGAGTAGATAAGGTGACAGAGTTGGTGCAGTAACACCCTCCTGTCTGTTGTACCGTATATTGACTAGAATAGCTCAAGTACAAAACCAAATTACTCCCTACTACTCACTGACATACATCTTCACATCATCCCACTAATATGTCAAACATACACAACATTTATGGGGGCCAGGCAACAATACATCTGATAAATATCGGGACATAACATCACAGTAGGGAAACTACACTGAGCTGCTAGCTATGTCACCAAGTACTGTCTAAACTATAGACAGACTGACACAACACAAACCCAATTTTGCTTTGGGGGAATACACATGTAATTGCAAATATATCAGGCACTACAGAGATGTAACAGCACTGACCAACAGACACCAGACTGAAAGCGCGTACCCAGAACCAGTCTCACCACATTCAAAGTGACATACTGATAAGCCACAGGAAGAGTAGAGTATATGGATTGTGTGAACAAAATCATCAGCATGTTTGCCACTCACACACTACCCCTATATATACTGGCCCAATTCACAGTGTAGTCTGATGCCTGACTGTGGTATGGGGACATGTGTCAGTCTGCCCCTACAAACATATATAGCTGATAGAGCACCAGAAGCTGGAGCAGCATGCAAAGTCAGATAAAAAAGGACCCTCAAGACTTACATCTACCCCCCCTACACAGGCCAAATCACACATTCACAATACACAGCTACACAATCCTGACAGTCTGTCAACAATTGCCAGAAATACACAGTCCTTTCACTGTATAGATTCTCACAAAATGTCCAGGCTTCATCCTCATATTTAAGGCCTTCTACACATAACATGTCTGACAGTCTGATACATCACTGGGATGATATCTGGAATGAAGTCACTATACAATGACATACTACACCTATACACCTCTTACAGCATGCATGACATTTGGACAAAGCCTAACATATTTGGGGGCAGATGCCCAAGCATAGGGGCATTATTGACATATTGCTGTCATAAACTGAGAAAGATGCTGGTGTAACAGGGTTGTTGTAACATATCTGTTCTGAGGGATATAAAGTCAGAAACACACATGGATGTTACCATTTACTGACTGCAATCCTCAGAGTATGCTACTGTATTTCCAAGGCCAAAAAATGTGTGAGCAACACACCAAATATAACAGTCCAAACTATGTCCAGTCTGTGGATAGCCCTACATTTGGAAGTTATGTCAACCACATAATACTATCAGACTTAAATTCATGCTGAGCAGCCATATCCACACAAACCCTGTCAAACTAGCATTAGTTCAACTGTATAACAGCAATACTTACATTCTGTCCCTATGTTTGGAACATTATCCCCCAGTTTGTTGGGCTGTCTCCAAAGTGTTTGTTGTAAGAGGTATTCCTAACTACACTCTGTGATGCTGTTTGTCACACACACCTCCACGAAGTACTCCTCTCAGGCAAGGAAAAGAGGCAATGCCCACATGAAGTACTCAGTTATAGGAGTGTGTTTCCATGCTATTGGGTATGGGAATGATACCACATCTGTTCCACACGCAATTAGCAAGTGGGGGACTCCAACTGGTGCACAGGCCATCAGCTGCTCTTGAGCATTACCTACTAAAGGCAAGCTGCTGCCTATACAAAACAGATGTATAGCTTTCATCTGTCAGAGAGAGACACACACACACACACACACACACACACACACACACACACACACACACACACACACACACACACACACACACACACACACACACACACACACACACACACACACACACACACACACACACACACACACACACACACTGAGACTGATGGAGTATATCAACTGAACTGAAAACAAATAAACACAGCTATGTCAAGTAATCAAGCCTGTAATGGAATGTAGTAGGGGCATTTAAACAAGGAAAATAGGAGGTTCAAGCAATATTATGTCTCAACAACACATGCTGTACTGATATATTGCTGAGCAGAACCTATGGCAGTAGAAACTGTGTCTGTCTGCAGTGACATAGAGCATAGCTCAGGGCCCTGAGTCACCCCAGGAGAGGATGGCTCACATATGACCACTACTGGAATGTGTGTTGCACAATACCAACTGTGACACTGTTAGGCCACACCCAGTGCAAATCATACCATCATAACTCAGCTACGTGCAGCTCTGACTTGTGCCACTTTCTTTAGTGCTAATGTTTCCAACCCATATAACATAGCTGGTCTCACTACCCTCTTGTAGACCTTCCCTATCACTCTTAATGGTACTTGTCTGTCACAAATCGCACATGACAGTCTTCCCCACCACCCACATCCTGCCCATACTCACGTCATCACCTCTCCCCCACACTCGCCATTACTCTGAACTGTTGTTCCCAAGTATTTACACCTATCCACCTTAGCAAACTGTAGTCCCTGCATCCTCACCATTCCTCCATCCTCCCTCCCATTCACACACATATATTCTGTCTTAATCCTGATGACCATCATTCCCCCCCCCTCTAGAACATACCTCCACCTCTCCAGGGTCTCCTCAACCTGTTCCCTACTCTCACTACAGACCACAATGTCATCTGCAAACAGCACAGTCTAGGGGGACTCCTGTCTGATCATGTCTGTCAACCTTTCCATTGCCACTGCAAATAAGAAAAGGCTCATAGCTGATCCCTGATGTACTCCCACCTCCACTTTAAACACACCTGTCACTCCCAATGCAGATCTCACTGCTGTCACACTAGCCTTGTACATATCCTGTAGCATTTTTATGGATTCCTCCACCCCTACTGACCACTTCAGACAATACCACAACTCCTCTCTAGGCATCCTGTTATATGCTGTCTATAAGTCCACAAAGACACAATGCAGCTATGTCCGACCTTCTCTGTATGTCCCCATCAACACTCTCAGAGCAAACATCGCATCTGTACTGCTCTATCTTGGCATGAAACCATACTTCTGCTCAGTAATCATCACCTCCCTTCTTACCCTAACTTCCACCACCCTTTACCATTACCTCATGCTGTGACTGATCAGTGTTATCCCTCTATAGTTACTACAACTCTGCACACCACCCTTATTCTCATAATCAGTACCCAAACACATTTCATCAACTCCTCACACATCCCCTCACTTTCCTAGATTACAGTAAACAATCTGGTATAAAGACCACTGCCATTTATCCCAAACACATCCATGCTTGCACAGGTATGTCATCTGGACCAATAGCCTCTCCATTCTTAAACCTCTTCATAGCCATCCTTATTTGTCCCCTTGATAATCTATTGCACATCCTGATTCACCATACCCACATCATCCAACCTTCTCACTCTCTCATTCTCTTCATTCAACAGCCCATCAAAGTAATGTTTCCACCTGCTCTCCTCGCTAGTGAGTGCAGTTCCACCATTATCCTTTATCAGCTTTATTTGCTGCACATCCTTCCTAGCTAAATGCCTCTATCAAGCCAATTGGTACAGGTCCTATTTTCCATCCTTGGTGTCCAACCTTACATACAACCCTTCAGATGCCCCATCCAAAGCTTTGCCACCACTCTCTTTGCCATGCACCCCATCTCCCTATACACCTGTCTACTTTCTGCATCGGTCTGACAATCCCACTTCTCCTTGTCCAACCTCTTTCTCTGTATACTCCCCTGTACTTCCTCATGTCACCACCAGGTCTCCTTGTCCTCCTTCCTCTATGCAGATGTCACACCAAGCCTTGTTCTACTAATCTCCCTTACTAGCTCAGATGTAGTTACCCAGATATTTGCTAACTCTTCACTGACACCCATTGCCTGTCTTAACTCTTCCCTGAGCTCAACCTCACAATCACCCTTTCTCAGTATCCACAATTTGATCTATGGTGCTGCCCTCACACTCCTCCCCCTCTTCGTGATCACCAACGTCATCCCACAGACCAACCTTCCATGCTGCCTAACTACACTTTACCCTGTCACCATTTTACAGTTACTAATCCCCTTCAAACAGGCCCACCTGCATAGGAGATAATCCATCTGTGTGCATCTTCCTCCACTCTGCCACATATGCCCCTCGGTCTTGTAATACTATGTATTCACCACACCCATATCCAATCTCTGTTGCAAACTCCACAACCATCTCAACTTCTGCATCCCTTTGCTTAACAGCATACCTACACATCACTTCTGCATCCCCTCTGTCCCCTTCACCAACATGCCCATTGAAATCTGCTCCAATCACCACTCACTCACCCTTCGGTACATGCATCACCACTTCATCCAACCACACCAAAGTACGTTTGTGTTATCCATCACACACTGACAATTAGCAGAGCATATGCACTAACAACTGTCAACATTACACCATCAATTCCCAGCCTACTGAACATCACTCTACCCGACATTCTTATCACCTCCACAAATACTTTTGGCATAATGTTCCTTTAGGTTAATCCCTATACCATTTCCCCTCCCATACACACCATGATAGAAATATTTGTACCCGACTCCAATACACACAGCTGTACATCCCTTCCATCTGGTCTCTGGCACATACACAATATATCCACCTTTCCTCTGCCCAGCATATCAGCTAGTTCTGTCCCAATACCAGTTATACTCACAACATTAACAGTACCTAGCCTCACTACCACAAGCCTAGCCTTTCACTGCTCTGCCTGCTATATGAGCATCAGACATCCTCCAGGGTATGTCTGTGAATGCAAAGGCTACTGCACTATCAAATGACATGTGTTACAGCAATATGAAGAAAATGTCACTAATTGAGGCCCATAGCCCACAATCTATGTGCGTTGTTCTACAGATGTCCTGCCCTAACAGGCTGACATGACTGACTGAGCAGCAAAACAGTCATTACCGTGTGCCATACTGACACAGAACAGAAATGTATAGTAGGTATTACCTGTGCATATGTATGTATGAGTAGGTGTACCTGACTGCCTCATAACAACTGACATGGGATACAAAATGTCAGGTGAATAAGCTGCACGTGTTGTACACGTGTGTAACCTTAGTTTCTGTGCATCCAACAGAGTTACACTTCTACAGCTACTGGTTGTGTCATTGCCCTGGCACAGACATGGGTAGTATAATAAGCGTGAGTATCACATTGAAACTGTAGAGGAGGTCATCTGTGTTATGACCTTGTGTTCATGCCTACTACAAACAGATATATGACCACCCACATAGCTGTATGGCCTCAGCAATACCTTACTTGTAAAACCTGTCTCCACCAAAGTAGAGAAAACCCCTTTGCTGGACAGAAGCAATGCACAAACCACATAATGTGATGCTATATTGGCTGTACAGGGCAAAGTAGGAGCAGGTACCAACTGGGTCTGAATGAGCATAAGAGGTCACAGGTGGGTTACTGTAAGGCTAACTATGAGTACAAATTGGACACATCCACTAAAGGCAATCACAAGGCCATCTTCATATATGTCTGCAGTCTCAGAGGCACCAATCCAATCCACCCTGTAATGGTGGTCAATCATAGCACATACACCCACACCATAGCTACAGCCAAACTGCTGCAGACAGGTTTAGGGCAAACATCACCATCTTGGATCACCATCCGTATAGGTGGATATGCACAGCACGTGCACCCCTCCTCTCATCATCATGAATCCAGTCCAAACTGCCTAATCAAAGTTCACAAAAGCAAGTTCTCTTGGGGCCTGATAACATTTCTGTCAGTATCCTACATGAACCAGGCATATGCTTCCAGCTCCATTACACATTGTATGTAAGCAAAGCCTGAGCACCACTGGCATCCCATCTGCAAGGAACATGGCCACTGTCATCGCTTTACACAAATGTGGATGATGAATGATGGTTTACGCAATGTACTGGCCCTCATTGGGGGGAACATGACACATCAGGACCAGTAGTACAATACATGTTCATACACTGCTGCCAGGTGCAGGGGTATGATGTGTTTGTAAGTGGTGGCTAACGGTAGTCCATATGCATGTGCTGGCTCTGTAAAGAACTCTGGGCAATGTCTGAGGTCCTGTGATGTGTTTCCCTGTGTATGTCCTCCAGGTGCCATGCAGTGGCAAATGCCTTACACTGATACGGAGACAAAAGCCATCACAGAAGCTGTAATCTTACACTATGCCATCCTTTCTGGCCGTAGCCGGCAAAATCTGCAGGAGTGGACTGCCCTGTCAGATGAGATCATCCACAGAGTGAATGTGTTGGGCCACCATGGACACACATATGATCAGGTCAGGCATAGAGCAACTGACCTGATATGTAGTGCCCAGCAAAGGGCTGCTGTTTAAGCAAGGGACTGTACTGCTATTGGTGGAGGTCCAGGCGCACAGGCCCCACTTACGGTGACAGAGGAGCTCCTTGCCAACTTTGGGGTAACCCCCACACAAACTCAAATACAGGAAACAGCAGTTGTGTAGCTGGGTGGCACCCAGGCAACGGGCGAGAATCATCCAGGTAAGGCTAACGTGCACATCAGTGTAATGAAGTAGCATTTAAACTGTCTTCTATAGAGTCTCTAGATGCATATGTCAATGCAAAATGGATTAGTGGGTGGGGTGTAGTAATGCACACATGTGCACCTCTATGATGAAGGACAGCAAATTGTGTAATATCATAGTGTGTACTGTACCTGTGCAGAAACATAGTGTTCATCTTGTAACAATGCCTAATGTGAATCTGATGACAGTACCTCTCCCTGACAGCTACATAGGTCCCTCTGGTCTGCAGCCTGAACCCAGTAAGTATGGGGTTTCCCTGTTGTGGCTCACCAGTACCTCAGGCATGCTAACGTTAATGCATGTGACCATGCACACAACTGTTATACTCAGCCATTTGGCAATATCTGCATGTTCACCTGTGGTGGTGTTTACTGCATTGCATCATGGTGGTCATGACATGGGCCTATTTGCAGGAGATGTCACATATCTGTAGCATACCTCACAATCTGTCATTGCAGGACACCTGGACAAAGATCAACAAAATGGGGGACAAAGGCCTAAAACTAAGGTCATATTGTAGAAATTAGTGGTATACAGTGCAAATAAATGGTGTACACACCTGTTAGAATGCCAGGTATTTTGTGATATACTACAATGAGAGCAAAATAGACAAGTTCAGAAGGGTCTATTTTAGAACACCGAACATTTAAAATGTTGAGTGTTCTAATATCGACCCGTTTTCAGTGAATGCTGAAAATATTGAAGAAACAGAAAACCAAATTTTGTCCAAGGGAAAGAATTTGGTTGTCCAATTCTGTTGGTTCGGTATTTTCAGCGCCCTGGTGGAAAGTTACGGGTCGGGTTCAGGTAAGCGTGCGATTGAGTGCTGGTTAGGTTAGTTATGGTTAGGGTGCAGGTTAGGTATGTGTGTGATTGTGTGGACATGAGGGTTAGGGCGGGTTAGGTGAGTTAGGGTTAGGGCGCGGGTTAGGTATGTGTGTGATTGTGTGGACATGAGGGTTAAGGTGGGTTAGGTGAGTTAGGGTTAGGGCACGGGTCAGGTAAGTGTGCAATTGTGTGGACAGGAGGGTTAGGGCGGGGTAGGTGAGTTAGGGTTTGGGCGCGGGTGAGGTGAGTGTGAGATAGTGACGGACCTTAGGGTTAGGGTTTGGGTTAAGGTAAGTGGATAGTTAGTGGTGTGTGTATCGTTTAGTGTAGGGTTAGGTGTAACAGTTTAGGTGTATGTGTGTGGATTGCTGTCTGTTTGGTGTGCTTGTGTTGTGTGTATGTGTTTTGGAACAGCACATTTTTTCCCTAGGAAAAAATTTGCTGTTCTGAATGTTCGATGTTTAGTATTTTTGATCGGTAGGGTTTGATATTAGAGCACTCGACATTTTAAATGTTCGGTGTTCTAATATAGACCACACTCAGAATACTGCCATCCTTTCATGTGACCTATAACCTGTACAATTCAATTGTAAAGCAAACAAATCTGTTAGAGGAACAATAATGACACATAACAATAGTACAACAACCTACATGCATATGTGTGCACAGGCTGAAGCTAGTACTGTGTTGAAGTTTCGATATAACTACAGCAGTACATCTTATTGGGTACACAACAGCCATCAATTAAAGAGAATATCGTTTAACAGCAACTAACGGTCAGCTGTCCTACCAGGATTATCCTAACATATACCCAGTTGCCTGCTACAATAAAAGCCATGGTTCACATAAAGCTGACAAAGCAGCTATGGGACCACATGTTTGAGATGTATCAGCCTGGAGAAGGGTACCCAAACATTTTCACAGCACTGCACATACCATGAAACACATTGCAGACAGTCATCAAAAGGTGGTAAAAATATGGGGCTACAGTGACATTGTGAAGGAGTGGATATCCCACCAAAGTCTATGAGAATACAAGACCAAAACTGGCCAGGGAGGCTGCCAGGAGCTCTACAGCAACAGTTAATGAGTAGCAGGAGTCTCCAGCAAGTACTGGGTGTATACCATATCTCCCAGCCGTATCAAATAACTCATTTTTACCAAGTTTTTGGGTCCAAATACTGGGGTGACATGATTCCTGAGTGGCACCCCTCCATTTCTAACTTTTCCCAGCTTTAGTTCGTATTTTATTTTTAATTTTTTTCCCCTTTTTTATTTTGAGCTGACGTCATCACGTGCACGATGATGTCAGCTCTGTCAGGGCTATCAGCCTGTCGGAATTGAGTTCAAGGGCTCCAAGGGAACATTTCCGGCTTTCCCCTTGATCTGCGAGTGTGAGCGGTTAGCAGGTTATTCAAATGAGCACTTTAGTGCTTTAGAAACAGTAGCTATTCAAAAATTAGCCTTGGAAATGCTCTATCTGCCAGTTCGGCTGTTCAGGTTATTCAAATTCAAGCAAATGGGCGGCAATGATTGTGCAGTGGTTAGCATTGCCACCTCACAGCAAGAGGTTCTCCGGTTCGATCCTTGGCTGGGGTGCCTTCTGTGCGGAGTCTGCATGTCCTCCATGTGGTCGTGTGGGTTTCCTCTGGGTGATCCGGTTTCCTCCCACATCCTAAAGACATGCTGTAGGAGGATTGGACACTCTAAATTGGCCCTAGGGGGGAGTCCGTGTATGTATGTGCCTTCTGTGGAAGGTTGGGCGCTGGGCTGGCAACTTGACACTGTAAAACTCCACTGCCAATCATGAGCGGACAGGTGATCCGCTGTGGCGACCCCTAACCTGGAAAAGCTAAAAGAAGAAGAAGAAGTTTTGGAAGGAATGGGATTAGGCTGCCGCTGTTTTCAAATGGATTCTGGTCTTTATTCAAATGAGCACTTTCTTTGGCTTCAGCAGCTGCAGCAAATGAGTGCTTTCTTTGGCTTCAACAGCTGCAGTATTCGGGAAAAATTCAGGTAGGAAATGAAACCACCACTTATTATTATTTCTGGCTGAAGAGGGTGTGTGTTTTGTGTGTGTGTGTGTGTGTGTGTGTGTGTGTGCGTGTGTGTGTGTGTGTGTGTGTGTGTGTGTGTGTGTGTGTGTGTTTGCTTTAAACTGTTCATTTACTACTGCAGGTAGAGAAGACAGTAAGAAAGCCACAAGCTCCTTTCCTGCCTTACAGTGCTATTGCATCTAGAGTAGAAGTAGCCACAAAGAACATTACCTTTTACTTTAATCAAATAAAGTAAGAAGGATAACAAGCATCGATTGTAACATGTCCAAAAGTGAATGCAAGAAATAAAATAGATTCAAACAAGAAGACAAACACATAAAGTGAGTTGGGTAATATGATACATTTAGACCAATGTAATATGAAACAAACACCACATAAAATATTATTCAGAGCAGCTGAGAAGTAGCAGGAATAAACCTTAAAGTAGAGTTGAAAAAAAAATTTCTAGCAGTATTGGACTATGAATTATGAGGGATTGAGTCAAAAACTGCTGTAGCACAACAGTCGTATGAAGGCTGGATAACACAACATGCTGATGAGGCAGTCCAGGAACATAGTTAATATACATTAGGCATATTGTCTTGCCTGGAGCAGTATATCAAGACTGAAATAATATAGTAGAGCAATTAATTCAAAGACAAGCTCTAATGTGCTGTTTTGAAGCAGAACAGTGAGGAATGAACTTAGCAGTTTGGAAGTCAAGATTCCTTGCTCAGTATTTTTGATCTGTTTCTCATAAAATCTGTGGTTTTCAGGATTGTGGCAAATCACTTGAGGATTGAATTCACTAAATAATGACAGGCATTTGAATTTCAGACTTCATATTCTTTAGCAACTAAATGGTAACACAAAACCTTTTATTCTGGCAATTTTCTAAGTTCATAAGATAAGTATTTGAAATGTGTCCCTATTTTGGGGCAGTATTCCCTCATTATTTGCTTTGTCCTGGATTTTTTGTGCTAAGAGGTTGAGACTAGCTAGAGCTATGGTGAGAAGAAGTGAGAATGGAATTCACTAAATGATAGCCATTATTGGTTCATGCATTTTGTTTCATTGCCTACAGTACAGCCTACTGGAAAAATGTTCAGACAATAAATTTAAAATGCACTCTGTCTGACAAGTGCACTGCATTATACAAGGAATATAATTTAATAAAGTCAGGAAGGCATATCAAAGAAAAGAACACATGTATGTTTCTTGATTTGTGTGCAAGCGGCCAATGATTTAAAAACAGCCCAACGGTAATCTTTATCCACCACTGGCCAGATGCATTTTCTTTGGATGTGGTGTGGGTTTCAATGCTTTTTCAATGAATGTGAGTTTCTTGGACAGAGAAGTTTTAATACCAAGTCTATTTTCATTGTGAGACAGTATTGCTTTGTTTAGCAGACGTCTGTTAGTGTTTATGCATTGTGCTGTAAAATGTAAACATAAAATCCAAATAATCATTGTAGAAGTAAAGTATTATACACCCATTAGTGTTTATTGTAAATGGGGCGAAATAGACAGATAATGGGACATTGGATGGCTGCAGGGGGACTCTGTTGCCATATTTTGGTTGTCTGTTATTCAGTTTGCTTTTGAAAGTTGGTATCCCACAATTACATTGCAGTGGGTGGGGTTACATAATTATGTATGCAAATTGCATGTTAATCAGCATACAGATTTGTACCTATTTTTCATGAGCCTTGTCCAGATTTTTGAAGTTTCCAGGTTGAGAGGTATGATGTGTATTACATGTCACAACAACATTCCATGGTCTCTATATGTCCTGTAAATAAAGCAGCCCATGCAAGTATGGTAACTGCACAGCTCCAAAAAGGCCTTATAGCAGTACAATACATTGAGAGCCAGCAGACTGTAGCATGAAGAATTTATTGCAAAGACTAGCTCAAAATCATAATAAAAAAGAGACAAAACAGACCGGTTTCGGCTGTAAAAATTACAAAGCCTTCTTCAGTGCAGTAAAGACATATACACTTGTTCTCCTTTTTATAAGCAACCACTAGGTGAGGCTCCAAATTAGTGAATTAATTAACAATTCCAATTAAAGGTATTCATTAAGCCCTGGTGAAAACAAACCTCCTGTTTGATAATCCATTTCTTCTCTTTATTATTTAGAATCTGATGTCAACCTGTTTTATTTGTTCTCTGTCCAATAATTCTATCAGAGTAAAGTTAAATGATGCATTCTTATGTACATCAGTGTGCTTGTATAAAGCATTCATGAGCTTTTTATGCCAAATGTCACTTAAATGTTCAGAAATTCCAAATTTTAATGATCAGGACGTTTGTCCCACATAAAATACAGAGCAGGTACAGGTAGCCAAGTAAATCACCCAGTCCGTCTGACAGTTCGCAAAAAAGAAAATATCAAATACTTGGCCACAGTTTTTGCTGCTGAACTGGCATGTCTTCATCACCCATCTGCAGTGGGTACAATGGCCACAGGGAAAACATCCCTTAGGTTGGTCCCCCATGAGAGTAGTTTGTATAGAGTCACCCTTACATCTCCAACCATGTTTGTAATTATTTAAAAATGAACCCAAATGCTTGCCTCTCCTGAAAGAGAAATGACATCTGTCATCCAAAATATCACATAGTTTGGTATCTGCTAAGAGTATGTTCCAATGTCTACAGACACTGTTAAGTAGGACATCAGTATTCCTTCGATAGGGAGTAACCTGTCGGAAAGTAGAATCCTTATCCATAGTCTTGTCCCTGTATGTTAAAAGATCCTGCCTGTCACGATTAGCCACCCAATGTCTGGCCTGATAGATATTCCCTATTTTGCAGCCACTGTTCCTGAATCTAGTGGTTAGATCTTCTTGATACACCTGATAAGTAAGCATCATTTGAACATAGTTATTTCATATGCAAATATTGTAATTTTTGGATGTTTTTGCATATATGTGGAAGATGAAAGCTAGTAGCATGGAGAAGGGAGTTGAATTGGGGGCACGTACGGAACACTTCTGATGTTAAAGTATGATCATTGTTCCTAGTGACTAAAACATCCAAAAAGTGATCCTATTGATGTTATAGGTAGCTGTAAATTGTATACCCCATTTGTTGTCATTTAAATATTCAACAAACTAAATAAGATAGTCAGGGTCCGATCTCCATGCTAACCAGCAATAATCCAAGTATCTTCTCCAAATATTGATCTCATCTAGATAGACATTGTGTGTATTGTCATAGAAGAGCTGTGCCTCAATGTGGGCCATGAATAAGTCAGCATATATGGGAGCAAATGAAGCTTCCATGGCAGTGCCTTGTATTTGTAAGTAGCATTTGTTCTGGTAATAGAACATGTTCTTAGTTATAAAGTGTTTCGCAAGGCAAATTAAAAAAGTGTTGAAACCCAGTTGGTACAATTCTGACTTATATAACCAGTATTCTAATGCTTCCAGGCCTGCCCAGTGAGGAATGTTAGTGTACAATGTAAAAACAACTAGGGTGCAAATTAAACACCCTGGCTCATGCTGCATCTCAGAAATAACTTTAAGGAATTCCATAGTGTATTGGATATGGGCCCTAACCCCTTTCAGAAGTGGTTTAAGATAATGTGTCAGATACTGAGATAATGATTCAATGATAAAGCCCCTACCTGAAACTATAGTTCTCTCTGGTGGATTTTCCAAATTCTTAATTTTTTAGGCAGAAAATATATATACTGACTGGAAGGGTCAGTCACCATAAAGTGATGTAGTGTGTTGTCTGTGATGATTCCCTCATTCTTGGTGGATGCCAAAAACTGATTGATTTGTTTCTTGAAACCAGGAGTTGGGTCCATTGTCATGTGAGTATAGTAACAATTGTCAGTTAGCTGTCTCACAGCTTCTGTGTTGTATTGGGTCCAATTCTGTATAACTACTACCCACCCTTTTCCGCAGATAATATTGCCAAATCATGGTTTGTTTCTAGTTCATGGATAGCCTCCATTTCAATTTTTGAGAGATTGTTTGATTTGGCACAGAACTCCCTAAAGTGAAAATGCAGATCTTTGAGAATACAGTTCTGAAACATTAACATGTTATGATGCATTGATGCCATAAAATTAGATTTGTGGTATCTGAAACCATCCTGATATTCAGAATTAGGTGCTGTCTGAAAAAAATAATCTCAGGTTAAGTAATCTACAAAATGAGGTAATATCTTGTGCAAATGTATCTTCAGACACATAGAAGCCAGGTATAAAATTAAGACCTTTATTCAAAATTTAGACCTTTATTCAAAATTTAAACTTGGGTGGGTGACAAAGGGGTAGATGAAATATTCAGTACATTGTTATGTTCTATTTCAGCACAATCAGTTTCAACAATCCTTCCATATTGTTCACCTTTGTGACAGAGAGAGGCCACAAATTATTGTAACCTATACATATACACATTTACACACACACACACACACACACACACACACACACACACACACACACACACACACACACACACATTTGCCAGGACTCATATTAGAACCCCTAGCTATGTGGTTATTGATATTATAGTGTTATGCAGCTACCACTCACACCACAGAGCTTATAGGTTGTGGAGTGTCCCAAGGTGCCTATATAGTGAATAACATCTACAGCACTTGTAAGGTATGGCAAAGGTAGTTGTACTGGGTGAGACGGGCCATTAACTACTTTCCCCCAGATGTTTACACACTCACAAACACTTTTAGACAAACTAATGTACACACATATATTTAACAGTACTAAGATCCATGGGTTTAGAGTCATAGGTGTGTACGTAGAAAATGGCCATGGAGGCTTTACAAGGCTAGCCCATGGGAATACACTTGCATCATGCCACCTGATGATACTCCCCAGTGTGTATACTGAGTATAGTCACTGGTGTGATCCCCAGGGTGGGTATTCTATTCCCCATCCTCTCCTCCTGATTTCTCTTGAAGAGGGTCAGTGATGTGCTCAGCTTGACATTTGTGTAGTGTCTATTCCATGCCATAGCCAGTCTCTGGGTTGTGAACCTGTCCCTCCAGCATGCCCTGTTGGTTGTTAGGATGGGGTTGAGGTATCTGGGGCATGTTGTGTGGGCAGATTGGTGTCCTCGGATGTAGCATTCCAGACAGGGTTGGGTCAGACATGGTTGAGTATGTCAGGCAGAGATCGCACCTAAGTAGCCAATATGAGACAAAGATTCATTGCAGTTGTTGGACTCTGTCCATATGGGGCAAGTGTGTAGTACCTAAGATCCTCTTTGTGAGGTACATTTGCAACCTCTCCTGTTGTTGCTGGTGTCCAGTGGGGTACATGGCAACTGGGCCATAGTACACATTGATTGGCCTACTGAGGGATGTGTACAGAAAAACACTGTCCTTTTACTTCCTAGCTTCAACACCCTGAGTCAAGAGAAGTGACACATGGAAGGATGTTCGGAAGACAGTGGGACTGTGGTAATTACCATACAGCTCACTGTCAACCTATGTTCCCAGTTCCATTATACCAATATCCATGCTCAGTGGACTACCATCAATGTATTACTTTATGGGAACCATGTCATACCCAAAGGGGATGATGGCACATCATCTGCCATTGAGCTTATGTCCAGGATTCTGACAACAATCATAGGTCTCAGAGGCTTTTGTGAAGGATGTCAACCTCACATGGAGGTGTAATAATAGCACCCACCTTGTAGTCATCTGCAAACATTGTCAGCCAGGGTGCCTTTGTATTGGGCTGGTCCTCAGAGGTGTGGATCCCAAACGTGAGGGAACCCAGGTCCACAACCTGTGAGACTCCACTTGTGACTGGTCAGCAGTCTGACATGGTGTCTGATGCTTTCACACTGTGGTTTTTATCTATGAGCCGGTTTGCAGGCTACCTACTGATGTAGGTGTGGCTGCCTACCTGACTGTGTTTGTGTATGATTCCAGAGTGGGGAGTGATATCCAAGGATTAGATGGGCAGCCTATCTTGTTATCTATTCCATACTGTCACATAGTTATTGCACATGGCACAATGCTTACAGGGCTACAGAGTGTCTACAGGTCCCTCTACAGTGGATGACAACTGTGGGCCTTGTAATGTGAACATTGAAACATGTACTGGGTGGGCAACAGCAAAAAGTAGCAAATCCCATCCCCCAATGATATGGTCCTCACACAAACACAACACCCCCAACAGACAGGATACTGTTCAAATACACACACACTTGCCTGCACTGAGATTAGAACCCCTACCTATCTATTTATTGCTACTACAGTGTTACCCATTTGTCGCACATGCCACAGAGCTTATAGGATGAAGGTTGTCCAAATGTGAGGAACATCACCAGCCCTTGTAAAGTATGGCAATGGGTGATGTACTGGATGAAAGAGGCCACAAAATTCTTTAAACTACACATTTACACACTTACACCCACACAGTTGCCATAACTAGGATTATAACTCCTACCTAACTAGGTTACTTGTACAATGGTATTACACAGTTATCACACGAGCCACAGAGCTTATGGGGCTGAGGCCTGATGAAAGGGACTTCTAAGGTGACTGATATCTGCAGGACTGCTAAAGTAGGGAGGGGGAAGTGCACTGGGTTTAAATGGACCCCAAAGCTTTAACCTGTAAACACACACACAAGCACTTTTACATTTGCCAGGACTGAGATTAGAACTTCTGCCTAACTAGTTATTTGTACTATAGTGTTAGGCAGTTATCATACACAGCACAGAGCTTATGGGGCTGAGGCCTGATGAAAGAGACTTCTAAGGTGACTGATATCTGCAGGACTGCTAAAGTAGGGAGGGGAAGTGTACTGGGTTTAAATGGACCCAAAAGTTTTAACTTGTAAACACACACACTTTTACATTTGCCAGGACTGATATTAGGACACACTTTTGCATTTGTCAGGACTGAGATTAGAACTCTTACTTAACTAGTTATTTGTACTATACTACTACACAGCTATTGCATGTGCCACAGAGCTTATGGGAATGAAGCCTGATGAAAGGGACTTCTAAGGTGACTGATATCTGCAGAACTGCAAAAGTAAGGGAAGGGGAAGTGTACTGGGTTTGAATGGACCCAAAAGCTTTAACTTGTAAACACATACACAAACACACTTTTACATTTTCCAGGACTGAGATGAGAACTCCTACCTAACTAGTTGTTTGTACTATAGTGTTACATGGTTATTGCACGTGCCACAGAGCTTACAAGGTTGAAGCCTGATGAAAGGAACTTCTATGGTGACAGACATCTTAAGGACTGCTAAAGTAGAGCAATAGGACGTGCACACCGGGTGGGAAGCTCCTGTTCATTCCTAGATCCTACTGACATTTCTCGAAGTGCATGAGCATGCCCAGTGTGTCCTACTATAGTACATGTGGGACTCCATTCCAGGGACTGTTGTACTTCAGTTCAGTTTGTTTTGTACTACAGCCATACCTCTCAACTTGTATAGATAGCCTATCAAAATGGGGAGACAATGGGCCATATGGTGATTGTGACTATTTCTCTCAATAATGTATAGGTTGCTAGGGTTACAGGGCTTATTTTAGCAGATACCTGACATATATGCCATTTGACACTATCAAATATTGTTTCAGTACCTCGTGACATACCTCCTCAGATCATCAGAGTGATTTACCAGAGGAATACAGGATGGATGATACACACACCAGTATTATGGGCCAAATGCTACGAATTCTTGCACAATCCAGCCTGTTGAGAGGTGTGCCTGCAAGAAGTTGATGGATGGTGCTGTGGAAATGGTCCAGCACCTTGGTGATATATTACAATGGTGGAATCTCTGTGCATTTCTGTTCTGGCCTGGTCTGATTTCCATTCCACGGTTGGGTAATATAAGTCAGACAGGAACAGAGTGACAGGCAGACTCTGGATAGATTTGTAGGGGATAAGATATGTGTGTGTGGGGGGTGTCCTGGGTCAGATATGTTTGCCTATAGCTAGCAGCACTTTGCATAGGGGTCTTCTCAATGGTTGACTGCACTTGGAGGGTCTTGTGTGTTTCAGACTGTTTGACCATCCTGGAAGTGTGTGTTTGTCTCACATATATGTATGGCCCACCTCATTCTGCTTGGATGGCCACATTTTAGGGTCAGGATGTTGCATAGGATGAGTGATCAGGGAAGGGTGTGTTACTGCCCATGGCTGTGGGCCAGGGTTCTGTGGGTGCAGACATGTCACCATCTTCCAGGGTTAAGACTGCTTGCAATTAGTGCATCCCCATGTTTAGACTCATAGCCCTGCCTGTCAACTGTACAGAGTATCACATAATGTCCACATCCATGACTCATATATCTTTCTGATTACCCAAACAAATGTTGTTTTCAAGGAAAAGTGTTTTGAAAGTCACTCAGGGTTGAGGTCAGATATTACTGACAATTGACATTGCAGTATCAGACTTCATACCCCACAGACATTACATGTTACTACAATCATTCCATCAACTTTATAACATTATTAGAGCAGTATTTTAAATGTGTCCTTCTCTTTGGACCTTTTTTACCCCATTATTCATGGCTTTGTCCAGTTTTCTGGCTCTCTGACACTGGCAGGTTTTCTCCTAGCAGTTAGCAGCATGGCATTTCTTTGCATTTTGTAGACTGAGTTATGTTGGTGTTATGGACCCCATGACACTCCCTAACAGGGGACTGTGAATGAGGCATGGGCATTTGCCACAGGACTGTAGGCCAGGTGTGACAGATGCAGGCCATCTGTAGCAAGGCAGTGAATTTTGATGATCATATGTTCCCAGGATGCTGGCAGTGGACAACCCTGGGATGGTACCAGTAAGTTCATAGGTTCATAGGTTCATACTAGGCTATCTGCCCTAGGGCATTTATAAGCCTAGCCAGAGTATGTTTGGCTTTCGCCACCCATTTTAAATTAATTTTGCTATGCCCTTTTTCGAGGTTAGTATACTGTGCCTCTGTCTAACAGTGACACAGAAGTGATACCCGGGGTAAACCTATGATCTCCCATCCACTCATCAAGATTCCTCTTGAAGAGAGTCAATGAGGGACTCTGCCTAACCTGGACTGGGATTTTATTTCATAGTGAAGGGAGCCTCTGGGTTATGAATCTGTCCCTCCAGCATGTCCTATTTATTTCAGTGCTGAGGTTCAAGTCTCTCGCGTGTAGCTTGATGGGATTTGGATTTTTTGAGGTGCAGCATGTCCCTTAATTCCGGGTTGGACATGGCCTTATACGTCAGGCACAGGTCACCTCTGAGCAGGCGGTATGCCACTGAGTAGAGCTGGAGTTTCTTTAACCGGGTAGCATATGGCATCTGTTTGAGCCCTTTGATCCTCTTGGTGAGGTACTTTTGGGGTCTTTCCAGTTGCTGCAGGTGTTTGGTAAGGTACATCCCAAAGGGGCATTGTACTCGATTATGGGCCTGATGAGGGATGAGTAAAGAGGCACGATGACCTCTCCTAATCTAGATGTGAATCCCTTCATGATTAGGTGGGCTATATAAAATGTTTTTCTAACCACTTTGGCCACGTGGTTGTCAAATGAGAGATTGCTATCAACTTGGGTCCCCAGGTCCCTAATGACTTCTTCTGTACTTAATGGATTACCACCTATGTGGTAATTTGTGGGCACTTTGTTTTGCCAAAGGGATGACTATACACTTTTGGCATTTAGCTTGAGACCATGGCTCTGGCACCAGTTGTCTGTTTCTATGAGGCCCTTTTGGAGGATGCTTGTGTCGGCTGGAGAGTCGATTATGGCCAGTTTGCAGTCATCTGCGAACTTGGTCAGCCACAGTCCTTCCGTGTTGGCCTGTACCTCGAAAATATATACCAAACAAGAGAGGTCCCAGGACTGAGCCTTGTGGGATGCCACTTGTAACTGGTTTGGAGTCTGACATGGCTCCAGCAATTCTAACCATGTGGGTTCTGTCCTTGAGCCAGTTTGCAACCCATCTAGTGACATAGGGGTTTATATTTAAGCTGGTGAGCTTATCTATAATGCCTGAGTGGGGTATTGTATCGAAGGCTTTTGCGAGGTCCAGATAGGCTGTGTGGACAATGGCCTTGGTGACTGTTTCAAAAAAGTCAACCAGGTTTAAGAGGCAGGATCTGCCCTTAACAAAGCCAAACTGGGTAGGATCCAGTGTCTTTAGGTCCCCAATACCTTTATTTATGAGGTCCATGATGATCCTTTCCATAGCTTTGCAGACCAAGCTAGTCAGGCTTATGGTGTGATAGTTTCCAGGGTCCGTTGAGGCACCACCTTTGTGGAGAGGGACCACTGTTGCTGTACGCCACTCTTTGGGTACATATCCTGTAGTAAGGCTGAGATTGAACAGTAGTTTTTTGTTTGGGTTTAGCTCTTCTTGGAGTTCATGTAGGACGCAGCCTGGGACACCGTCTGGTCCCATTGATGCTGTGTTTTTTGCTTTGGAGAGGGCAGCTCTCACCTGAGCATCTGAGATGTCAGGGGCAGCACTCTGCTGGGATAGATATCTGCCCTTTGGTGGGGGAGAAGTTTGCACTGAACCTGTCAGCTATGATGTTGGCAATGTCTGTGGGATCAGTGTATTTTTTGTCATTTTGGACTAATTCTGAGCATATCTGGGAATTCCCACCCAGGTTCCTAACATAACTAAAGAAAGCCTTGTGATTATCTTTAGTGTCCTGTGCAATTTTTCTCTCGAAGCTGGCCTTTGACAATTTTATGAGTGCCCTTAGTTTTTTGCTAATACTGATCAGAGATGCCTCCATTTTTGGGATTTTGCTCTATCATGTAGTAGCCTCCTCCTTCTATTGTATAGTTTGTTTATGGCTGGGGTCCACCAGACAGGTCGTCTGCCTTTGGAGGATTGGGTCTTGGTTTTATTTGGGATTGCATGATCCATGCATTCCTGAAGGTGTTCATAGAATGCATTTATAAAGGATTCTGCGGTCTGGGCGTATTTTCCACAGGCCGGGGCTTTGAAGGATTCCACCTCGGTTTTGAGGAGTGTGAAATCTGCTTTAGACAAGTCTTTCACTGTCGTTTTCTGGGCAGGGGGGGTCGGATGTGAATATCCAATGAGATCAGTTTATGGTCTGATTTTACCAGTGAGGGATACACTTCTGGTCTGGAGCATAGAGTCCCCATGTTGGTGATGATCAGGTCCAGTATGTTTTCCCCTCTTGTGGGAGTGGTAACAAGTTGTTCCATAGCATTTGAGTTTATGAATTCTAGGAACCTTTGGGCAAGGGTGTTGGAGCTAGAGTAATGCTCCCAATCTATGTTTGGGTAGTTGAAGTCGCCCAGTATAATGGTGTTTGGAGAGACCTTCATATTTTCCAGTGTTTTCAGGAAGGCCGAGTGGGGTTCCTGGGTTTGGGAGGGTGGTCTGTAGCAGGCTATAAACTGGAAGGCAGTTTTACCCACTGTTAGTTGCACATGGATAGTCTCTGATGCTTCGTGCTTTGCCACCAACCTGGAGGTGTGGGTATCTTTGATGAATATCGATACTTCCCCCTCCTTTTGTGGTTCGGTCCAAGTTTTGGGGCCGAAAAGCATGGTATGAGGTATAACCTGGTAGTGCTGGGGTGCTCTCGAGTCCTGAACCAGGTTTCTGTTACTGCACAGATATCGATGTTCTCCATGCTAAGGAGAGTTTCGATGCGTGCATCTTGAGGTTTAGACTTCTAGCGTTGAGTAGCATTACTCTTAGTTTCTTATCCCTTGTGATACCTATGGAGGTGGGTTTGTCTTTTGAGCCTTGCCTAAAAAGGCACTATGGGGTAGCAAGAGCCTTTGCCAATATCCGAAAGCCCAGGTGTGACAGGTGCAAGCCGTCCCTAGCAAAGCATCGTGGCTTGTCGCATATCATCCCAAGCTGACAGGCATTGGATCCCCTTTGAATGACACCAATACTTAAGCCAATTGTTGAAACTGATCATCTTGTCTTCATATTGTGGCATCATTCTTGGTGAGGGTAAGATGCTACTCAAGGTCAGGGTCATACCGGCCTGGGCTACATGCCCAGAGAGCTCCTCTATGTCTCTTTTCATGTAGTCCAGGGAGGTACGTCTCAGGTCATTCACACCAGCATGGACAATGACTGAGTCATATTTGTACTTGCCTTGGAGTGACCTGAGTGCTTGTGTTATGTGGCGGATCCTAGCACCTGATAGGCAGCTCACCGTGACCTTCTCCTTGTTCAGCCTGGTGAGCGGGACGTCAGTGTGCCTGATGATAGAGTCACCTATTACAAGTGTATCAGGTGTGTTGTTTAGCCTTAAGGGCTGTGACTGTTCGGCACACTGGCTTTGTGAGCTATGTGTTGCATGTGTTTTGTTTTGGGGTAGCGGTTGCTTGGGTGTCTGCTTTGGAGGTCTTTGCTGCTTAGGCAGATTTTATTTAGAGCCTCCAAGTATGTTTTGTGTGTTTATGTGTTTGGTTTGCTGTCGTGGTAGGTCTATGTGAGACTGGAATTGTAGTGAGTGTGGTTTCCTTCTCCTCCTGACTGGTTACGCCAGTACTGAGTTGAGAGAGCTTAGCCTCCAGTTTGGCTATATGGTTGCATCTCTCACATGTGTTGGAATTTGTTGGGAGGAGGAGAGGGTTGTCTGTGTACATTAGGCAGTTGTAACATTGCCTCAAGATTCCCAGGTTCACCAGCTGGACCGATGAGGAGATTGACAATTGACCTTTGGACATGCTAGAATAGTATTGGGAATTCCTTTATAATTGAAAAAAGGGCCAATGGGGAACAAGTTACTCAAGGGGAGTTTGTGAGGGTGTAGTGCTTTAATTTTTAGTGCTGACTTATATAATTGCTTTAGTGAGCAAGTGCTAGGCTTTAGCATAGGAATAGGGTGTTTATTATGAGAACTAGATTAGTTCCAAGGCTCAAACCCAAATAAGCGGACTGCTTTCTCGCACCGATGAAGCGCTATGCACAAAATCACGCAAAGCCGCGCTACAGCGGGTTTTATACAGGCGGACTTGAAAGAGCTAGAAATTGGCCCAAAACAGCCAACAGACTACCAGATTCCTGTGCTGGGAACACTCCTCCAGGGACAGATAGCCTGCTCCAAGCTCCCCACTGCCACTGGTGAACAAAGAAGCCTCCCTCTATCCAAGAAAGGAAATGGCAACACAGGAACTTTCCAAAAGTCCAGAAGTTGACTGTGGGTGTTACTAACAATTGACTTCTGTTTGTGTTGAGCCATCACTCTAGTTGACAGCTGAATGCAGCTTAAGGCAAGGGACATGTTACTGTATTTCTACATGATTATGGGGGGGTGACACATCTGTACACAATACACATTTGCAGAGACTGTGCTGATATTTGCTTAATATTTTGGTCCCATTTAGCATAGTGGTGTGCCCTATCTTTGAGAGTACATGCATAACAGTATCAACCACAGGTCAGATTGTTCTGGCATAAACATTTGTAGTTTCAGACTTCTTAACTTTCAAAGCCATGCTACCACTGCCAGACCTGCTGTGATATCACTGTGTAAAAGTCTGTAGTTGGGGATTTCATGAATGTCGCCATGTGAGGGCTTTTGCCAGACATTTCTGTATGGTTTTCTACAGCTGCTTTGCTGGGTGAGGTTGGGGGTGGGTATAGGACCCCCACTTTGACATCCATGCATGTGACCTATGACCCCCCCCCAGTTATTTGGCTCACCACATAAACTGCAGTGGTATTTGTCAACTACGGTGGTACTATATGGTTTGGGTATGCCAGTACTGGGGATACACTTTCTGCTGCCCCACAGAGCTGTCAGTTGTGTGCTGGTATCCCAGTAAGCCACACCATTCCAATGCATGCTTGACTCAATACCATATATATGCTATCAGAACATTCCACTCCATTAATTTATTTTGTTAATGAGACTGATTAACCTTGTGCCTGAGGCTGTTGTGAGGATGGCGCTTGAGGGCTGACTATGTCAGATGCACACAGTACACTGCCTATACATGGTAAGGTATAGGTGGTGTGATGTTTGGCATCCATTTTACTGTGCGTGTGAGTCAGAGAGAGAGATCAGTCCCTCGGGCCTTACTGTGTCAGTGTATGTGCTATGCATTGCCTCCTTGTCAAGAACAGGGCATACTGGGCATGCCTCCATCTGCCTACAGGAGCAGGCTCAGGATGTTCCTCCTCCGAGTCCCTCTGTGCCTGTGCAGGCCTTGGCAATGGTAGGGGGCTGTGTGGTCCTTCCCTGTTTGGTTCCTGCTGCAGCTGTTTCCGCAGGATCATATTGTGTAGCATGGCACATACTATGAACATGTGTGCACATGTGATTGGAGATTACTGCAAGGCTCCACCAGATATGTCAAGGCAGTGGAACAGTGACTTGAGCATCCATAACACATGCTCTATAATGATCCTGGTCTGTGCACGTGCCTCATTATGGCATTCTTGTGTGGGAGTGTGTGCATTTCTGATGGGTGTCATTATCCACAGTTCCAGTACGTAGCCAGCATCCCACACCAGATGACCATATGGGATGTCCTCACTGGCAAATGCCCAGTGCAGCTGTGATGAATGCCAGATGTGGGAGCTGTGATAGCTTCCAGGGCTGCCAGCACACACATTCATGATAATGCCCTGGGCATCGCACATGACCTGGCAGTTGATGGAGTTGAACCCCTTGCTTTTTAGGTAGACCCTACCCTGGGCACCAGGTGGTGCTTTGATGTGGATGTGCATGCAGTCTATGGCACCCAGGACCTCTGGGTATTCTGCTACATGGTGAAAGAGATGAAAATTGCTGGTCCTGTTCTCACAGGTGCTGGGGAAGTAAATGCAATGTGCTCAGTGGCATGTGGTTGCATGGCATCCAGGAACTAGTGGAGTATCCTGGATGCTGATGCCTGTGAGACCCCCATGATATCCCCAGTTGGTCTTTGGAAATTACCTGTGGCTAGTATTCTTAAGGCTACACATACCTTGGTATCCACTGGGATGGGTTCCCCTCTGTAGGTTCTGGGCCTGAGGTGAGGCCGGCACAGCTCAACAAGTTGCTAAAGTATGCCTCTGTCCACCCTGTAGCATTCTACTATCTCCAGATCATGTAGTCCCTGCTAGGTTACCCTGGGTCTGAACACTCTTATCCTCCACCTCAGTCTGAGTTGGTTGTCAGCATTATCCTCCTCACCACCCTCAGTCTCTAGCACATACTGATAGATCAGAGCAACAGCAGCCCCTAACATGTTTTGTTAGTTTTGCCAGTTTAAAATTCTGCCGAATGTGTACACCAGTGGTGTAGAGTTTGTGGGGAAAAAAACAGACTGAAAAGTGTTAGCATAGTTTATAGTAGTGTGCTGGGCTGCTGCTTGCGTAATTGGCTGATTATGATACATTCCACCTGCCAGCTATGGTAGTTCTCCTTGAATGCCTTCCTTCTACTGTTTCCCCTTCCCATTTTCTCCTAGTTTAAGCCTTGATGTGCACCGCACAAACCCGATGCTCAATTGTACACAGTTCTGCTATTTCTGGGGGGTTTTTTTTGTTTTTTGTTTTTGTTTTAGGCCTGGTGCATGCCGCGCACACACGTTTAGCTGAAGTAAACAGTTTTAAACAGAACTGGCCCTCCCTGGATGCAAACACACCCTGCATTTCATGGAATAAGACAATACAGCCTCAAACACACACCCTTCCTTAACTGTGCTTAGCTAAGGGCAAACACGGGCTACTGAGCTCCAATGTGCTTACAGCAAGCATGACAAACCCCATTTTCATGTTAGCTGCTCCTTCCATCTACACAGTGGTGTTAAAGCACCTACACAGTTAGGTGCAGTCTGACACATAGAAGAAAGTTGTGATTCAGTATAAATCCCCTCATTTGCATACAACGCTACCTTACTCCATAATTACCACACTTAGACTGGGCCTTTTTGCTTAGCAACCACTATTCTCTGGTATTGTTTTCATTCTGCATGCCATTGACTATAATGGCAAAATGCAGATTTCTGTAAAAATTGATTTTTCCCATGTTTTTTTTGGCATGATCCTGTTTTCGCGCCACTGCCCTATGCTTAAACGGCCAAGATCGGCCAAAAAAATAAAAGTTTTATTTTAAAAAATTGAAACTATTTATCATGCCAATGGCCATATATTTAGCCATTGTTATGCCTACTAGATATAAAACATGCTTTATTTCGAGCTGTCGTGCCTCCATTTTCTAAATTGCAGAAATGTGTTCAGCTAGTGACTGAACACATTTCTGCTTCTTACACTATTCCTGCATTGACACCTGCCTGCTTGCTGAATCACTAATTCACCTCATTTGCATGGTTTTCAACAGCAAATGAGGTAATTAGCATTAGCCAGTGATGTTCATGCAGGAATAGTGCTGCCAAGCTCATGCACGTCAGATCAGCTGTTTGCTGAACCGCTCGGTGGCCATATTCCATGCAGCAGCTGCTGCACTATTCCTACACTTCGTGTAGGGTTTAATGAATCTTGGGGATTACACATCTGCAATGATAACTTACTAAATCTTCCCTGTAGAGTACCGACATGTTTTATAAGTTTTTCTTCAGATTGTAGGTATATGGATCTTTGATCTCTCCCATATACCATCTATATATGATGTATTGCGATAATAATATAAACATAATTTCTTTTCTCACATCTAATACTGTGTAATTAGTTATACAAATTTTTAAATCTTTTATATTGTGCTGTACATGGAGCTTTTCTCCCCAGGCTTCCACTGTCAAATAAATAAATAAATAATAAAATGTGTTGGAAGGAATGACAAAATGGAATAGCACAACAAAAATATTGCACAATTGTAAGAAATAGTATAAACCACATAAGCGTGTCAGAAGCCAGTTACATATTCTGCAGTATAATATAACAGGCTAAGTACAGTAAGTTTTAACAGTAGGGTCAATTTATAACAGAAATGTTTTAAAGTAAAATGCAAAAAATAGTCACCCAGATTTACTAAACTTCTGTGCAGGACCAGGATAGCACCGCGCCATGCATATTAAGAAGGCATGTTGCCTGAGCTCCTAGGATTACACGGAGCGTGTACGAGTGCAGGGGGCATGTCTGAGAGCAGAGCTCTCAGAATAAATACACCCCTGCAATGTAGAACAGCAGAAAGTGGAAAGAAATGAGCGAGACCGCTCATAGGTGTCCACATATCCCCACCAACAGTCCCCCATGTGTACAACAGCAACAGCACATACCAATTAAATGAAGAAACCTATGTATTCATATTGTTAAAAATCTGAGTACAGTTAACCATAGGTGCACGGGTGTACCCATCGCTTAGTTACGGTTAAAGCAGCTTAAAAGTTTGAAGAGGATAACAAGGAAGATACATGGAAATGAAGCAGCACAGCAATAGTGTAGTGGGCAGAGCAGTTGCCTAATGAGCAGGCATTCCCAGTTCGAGTCCCACTGCAGCACAGTCTATTTTATATGACAAAGCACATTATAACCAATATTTTCATTGCAATACCCACTAAATAACACATATTTATGAACTGGAGTACTGCAGGAAATGCACATGTGAAGTATCAGTGTCAGAATGAATAAGGCACTAGTAAGCAGTTTTAAGCACAAATAAGCAGTAGTAAGCATACGTAAGCACTAGTAAGTGTGTTTGCCCAGGGGTAAGCACTGCCTGCACAGATTGAGCAATGTGGAAGCTAACTGAGTATAAGAAACCGTAACCGGAAGTTAGCAGTGCTTACCTCCATGCAAACCCATGCACACCCGTGTACAACTGCTGTAAAGTGCCTTAACTACTCTGTAATCAATGGCCCATGTTCTGCCCAGCAACAAAATAAACAGCCTTTGCAAGGCTCAAACCAATACCCTGTACACTACAGTCACAGTAGTTAACCACTAAGCCATCATAGCAGTACATAAGATTGAGGTTTCAACAAACAAATCCTCACCACAGGAAAATCAAACTGAACATGTGAAAGGTATGTATGTATAGGTCAATGTTGTATAACCTGCTACATAACATAAATATGTGAACTGGAGTACTGCCATAAGACTAGATGTGAGGTGTTATTGTAATAAAGTGTTGAAGTCCCCATGACCCCATACAGTGTACGTACACATGAATGACAGTTACCAGACACAGATATAACATGTAACAAGTAATAAATCAATGTAAAAAAGAAAATATAATGCTAATTAAATATTAAGCAATGCTAAGCATTGCACAACTCAGCTTACTTGGTGTAAGCAATGTGTAGGCTGGCTAACTCAATCTGCCCAGTGGTATACCCCTTTATGCAATGCCAACATTAGATAAGCAGGTGTGCCCATAGATTAGCCTTTTCAAAACCATCCAATCACAAGGACAAGGAGACTAGGATTAGGATGACAAGAAGATTCAAGACAAGCTACGCCAGCTTGAGGACTGCATGGTGCAATTCGAGTGTGAGCCTGCCCCTCCTATCCAGCCCCCAGCACAGCCACTTTTGGGGCCGTGAAGGTTCAGTGGTGACTGCCCATGGGTGGGGACCTCAGTCCCACTGTTTCCATCGGGGCCTCATGGGCTTGCAACTTCCAAATACTCCTCCCCGTCCAAGGTGTTTACCCCCCACATGTGTCATATACTGCCCCTGTATGTATCTTGTTTGTCTTGTCTGTTAACCTACCCAACCTACCTCCCCAAATATACTTACTACCCCTCCCCAACATCCCACTCTCACCTAAAAAAAATGGGCAATCTGTTCCCATAAAAAAGTCTCGCCCCATACATAGCTGTCCATGTTGCACACGTGTCCACTGGACACATGTAACCGGGCTAATTAGCATCACAACGAATTATTGTTGTCCTCACCTCTCCCCCAAGGTGTTTGAGTATCCAAATCTAACTCCAAAGTCAGTGTATATGCACAGCAGTAGCTGTAGAAGAAATGGCCAGCTATGGACCTTCCCTACACCCTTCCTGCACATCCCTGGATATTTTCCCTATTGTATTTCCCTCTTTGTGCCCCTTTTTTCACCACTTCCCTATCAACCCCTTTTTTTTTCTTCTAAAGAAATTAGCACGGGGGTAAGCGGGAGTAAGCACTTTTAAGCAGCAATAAGCGGATCTGTGCCTGTTTGCTCGGGGCTAAGCTATGCCTACACACGTTAAGCAGTTGAGAAGCTAACTGAGTGTAGGGACCTGTAACCAGAAGTTAGCAGTGCTCATCTCCACACAAACCTGCATACAACTGCTTTAAAGTGCCTTAATCACTCTGTGTCCAACGGCCTGTGTTCTGCCCAGCAACAAAATAAACAGCCTCAGCAAGGCTCGAACCCAGAAGCATGCATACCATACACAAAGTGATTTATCACTAAGCCATGCCAAATATACATAAATTTAATGTTTTCAGTAACATAACATCCAGCCCAGGCATGCAACAGTACAGAGAATGTATACCAACATCTAGATGTATGTGTGTGTGTAAATATATTAATATCTAAACAGATACTACATATCTATATTATGTATATATATATATATATATATATATATATATATATATATATATATATATATATATATATATGTATATATATATATATATATAAATCCTAAATATATACATATATATAAATATATATGAACACATATACATGCAAATGCCGACATCTACACATATATATGTCACCACCTATATGTCCATATATACACAGAATGTTACATATATGTACACAGATATATATCTCCATAGGTATATATGGACATAGTTATAAATATGTAAGCAAATATATATACCTATATAGGTATATATGGGCATACATCTGTAGATAGCAATGGTAGATTGACAGAAACATATATGTTCACATGCACCGTTAATGGGGATGGGAGGCTCCAAACAATATATGTCTTGTACGAATTGGCATGCCCCCCTACAGCCAAACATGTCTGACCTGCAATACACTACCAAGTTTATTGTATTTTGCTTGTTTTATTTAAATAGGGATTTAAATTTATGTTCATTAATTTGTTATTTTCTTATATTTCATTTCCCTCTCCCCACTCACTAGGTGGACTGACCAGTATAGGCCCATCCAACCCAGCCTGTCCTCGACCCATATTTTCTTTGCCCACAGTTAAGCACCCCACCCCCCCTGCTGCACTCATGCAGCCACCATCCCTTCTCTGGTTACCGGCCCATAGCTACCACACCACCACACTTTGCCCACCCTCCACTCCTCCTCCCCTCAGGACTCATCTTGTACGTTGTCCCAACCCAAGTATCTTCGGTCTTCCACATGCTGTAGTCCATGCACATATGAACACAGCCATGCTTACCTGTGTAGACATGGTGTTACCGCAAAGAAAGGTATCCAATTTTTGGGCTGTCCTGCATGGGACGAATGTTTTCCTGGTAATAACAATAGACTTCACTGGTGACTTTGTTTACACCAATGGTTTTATTTTTAGGTATCACAAAGCATACGTGGCACACAAGGTTGCCCAGTATGCACACGATACCTAATAGGAACATCTAATTCAGGTATATGGGAAACACACAGCCCTTGTATACACACGGCACTACAGGTTCCCCTCCAGTTAACTAAATTGTTGTCTAATGAAGATTCACACCGCAACTTGCAGGACTACTAGTAACTGAATCACCTCTTTATTATAATGATAATGAAGATGCACACAGCACCTTGCAGGACCACTGGTCTCACAGTATTATTGGTTAAGAACTGTGTTGGTAATCTAAATAAACAGCTCGAAATATTGTAGTTAAACAATGATTAAATGGTTGCGTTTAATAATGACACGTCTTTCTGAAGAAGTCTTGATAATAAAGAAGATGAAAGCGCTAAATAATACAGGAGTCTTGGGTGTTTTCTCTTCAAGTCAGTTTGAATTCATTTTGAATGCTTTTGTGTCATGGAGTTTGTTTTTAGTGATAATTACCTTTGTTTTTTCGTGTGGTCTGGTAACATATATATATATATATATATATATATATATATATATATATATATATATATATATATATATATATGTATATATATATATATATATATATATAGTTAATATATATATATATATATATATATATATATATATATATATATATATATATATAGATACACATGTGACTACACATACACACGCAGACATATGTACAGTAAGATACTTATGTTGGAGGCGCACACAATATGGTACACCCACTTTGCCTACAGTGAACACCCTAATGACCCACTCATACAAATGACATTCATTGCCTGCAACATAAACCCACAGAGAGGTCATAGGATAAACACCACACACAGGTTTGCAGAAATGGAATACCTTTATATGTGTTCTATTACAGAATTACATGCCATGTCATATAGCTGTTCAGACACTGACATCCATACCAACAGAGTAATGCAACTGTGAAACAGTTATACTAATACAGTAGTCTGGAAAGGTCCACAACTGTTGCTGGCCAGGCCAAACCTTTCAAATCATACATTAACAAGAATGAACTGGGCCACAGGATACCACACAATCAACAGTAAATGATGCATATATATAATCCAGCAGCCTCTATCTACACTCTGTACACAATCGCTAGGTGGTAAAGTCAGCAGTTGACCAAATAGGATGTAACTGTTACATAACAAGGCATAACTGACACCATCACAGGCACACTGGCACACAGAACAGTCTGTATGGCTGGAGGCAGTAGGCCTGCAGTAACCCAATTTATGTAAGTAATGTCAAGATAGGTGACATGTATGGTACTGTGCATCCAGATAAGGCAGCTCACCCATGATAACCACACATGTTGTAACAGCCTAGGTTATGTATGTTATGTATGGTGCATCCCCCCTAGACTCATTAATACAGGGCCAAAGACCACTGTTACATACACTGGCCTCTGGAGTGCATATGGGCACACATGTATTGTGTAGGCGAAGCCCACACATATATGGCCCCAGCCCCACTGCATGTGTGGGGGATAAAACAGCAGTGTACTGCTGGCAGGCATTGCAGTGTGGTATACTTTTATGTGCATTTGTATCTCTATCTGTATATGTGTAGATATATACTGCTCTGTATATGTATATATCTGGGTGTGTATATGCATATATATGTACATATACACACTCATCTATATATGTTGCTATGTTCATGTATAATATTCTATATAGATATCTGGATAAACATATGTACATATATATTCACCATATGTCCTGAACATGGGGTGTAGCCCTAGCCCAACCCCTATAGTCCCACCTTCATAGGCAAGGGGATGTCAGGAATGTATAGCAGGTATATTAGCAGACTATAGCTACTGTAATAGGGATTGTCTTCACAGATATGGTGTGTGTGTGAGGTCACATCTGCTTTTCACATGTGTGCCATTGGCTACTGACAAACATCCTAAGGACATCATAGTACTGTACATCTGCAAACACGTAATGCTACTGTGGATTACAGCAGAGATATTGGCCAATAGATGTGGACATTCTGACACACTCTGTACAGTCCAGAGGTATACACAGAACCGCTTAGTGCAGAACATGTGGACCAAGCCTGACAATATGGATGTTAACAGCCATGTAGATGGGTATAACACATAACGACTGGTATACATTCGCCCCTATAGGTTGTGCAGTCACACACCTCTGCCTGTCCTGACACATAATAACTGCTGGTACATGGGTGTCATGGCCAAATACTACCCAATAGATATTGACATACATCTGTACAGCATCCCACCGCTCTGTCTGACATACATGACTGGTAAAGGAGGCCCGGCAGCAGTACATCTGGAAAGTATCTGGACATGATACCTCACTGGGTAAGTACACTGAGCTGCTAGGCATGTAACAAAGCACTGTGCAGGCTGCAGGCAGACTGGCTCAACACTGGCCTACATCTCCTATGGGGGAATGCACATGTACCTGCATATATAGCAAGCTCTACAGGCATGTCACAGCACAGGTTAAGATACACCTGTGTGACAGTGCATAACCGCAACCAATGTGAAGACTGCCACAGCCACATATGGTAAGCTAGCATTATATTACAGTATATGGACTATCTGTTCAACACTATCCTCCTATGTGCCACTTACACACTGGCCCTACATATACTGGGCCGCTACACAGTGTGGTCTGATGCCTGTCTGTGGTATGGGACATGTGTGTGTATGGCCCTACAAACATGTAAGCCAATATGGTAACATACAGTGGAGCAGCATGTAACATCAGATAGGACAGGACCTAGGACAATGACATCGACCACAGTCTGTACACAGGCCAAGGTATATATTAACAATACAGACACTATCGGCATTCACCTTAAGTACACAGACCCCAGTACTGTACAAACAACCACAGAATGTCCAGGTCATGTCATCAAATATAACCCCTACTGTACATAACATGTGTAGCAGTCTGATATCTCAATGGCTTGTTATCAGATATGATGACACTAATGATGGTGTACAGCACATATGCACCTCTTAATGCACGACATATGTACAAAGGTTGACAGAGTTGTGGCTTGAAGCACATACACAGGGCCAATATTGACATGTTGCTGTGATAACATCTGTCCTATGAGGGATATGAGGTCAGTAATGTCATGACTTATACCATCTACAGATTGCAATCCCCACACTACCTTCTGCAATTCACAGATAGATGCTCTGTGGGTAACACATGACACCAAAGGCACAACACACTGCCCAGTCTGCAGATGACCCTACAGATGTGGATTCCTCATAAACATAGACCTGACATAGCAGGTATTAAAACATGTAGGACAGCCATATCCACACACACACACACACACACACATACACACACACACACACACACACACACACACACACACTCACACACTGTTAAACCAACATTACTCCAAATGCTTTATAGTAGCACTTACAGTCTGTAGTCAGGTCAGGTACATCCCCCTCCTGTGTGTTGCCCTGTTTCCACAGTGTATGTTGTTAGAGGTAAGTCCCCAATCCATTTGAAATGCTGTTTGCCAGAAAACATATCAAGTTCCTGCTCACAGTGAATGAAAAGGGCCAACACCAACATGATGTTCCTAGATATTGGAGTGTGTTTCTATGCAATTGGCTATGGGAATGTTACCATAGCTGTTCCACATGCAATCAGCTAGGGGAGGGCTGAAATTCATGCAGAGGCCATCAGCTGATCATGAGCATCACTTAAAATGCACATCGTGCTGTCTAAGAAAAGCAGGTGTAGGTCTCCACATCCACCAGTGAGGGAATGAGGGAATGAGAAAGACAGACAGAGGCATTGACAAGTCAGGGGGTGGTGGGAGAGTAAAACATAAGCATGTTTGTGTCACACACCTACCAGCACAGGGTATCAAATCCCTGATGACTATGTAGTGCTGTCATAGTCCTATGCAGTTATTGGATGCACCACATAGGTTACCTAGTATGGAGTTCTCAGAACATATATGTGATGGAGAGTGACATCTGCAACAGGGATATGGTAGCTGTACGGTAGGTGACGTACATGTGCCTGTCTGGATGAACAGGTGACAGCATCAACACAGCCACACCCTCACAGGGACACGCACACATTGGCACACTAGGCAGGGCCAGGGATACAGCTCTCACTAGTGAGATTGCCACAACACATTACTCTGCAGGTATCACATGCACCACACGGGTCACACAGAGGGTCTATGGGCAGGTATCTGGCATCAGACAGCATGCTTCAGTATGCCACTGGGGGTTGTAGTGAGTGTGGATGTGATCATACACTTCATACAACACACACACAAACACACATGGTGCCAGTACTGACATGCATCGGTAAATTTATGCAATGGTATGTGGTGGGCGACTGTGCCAGACGGCTGTACAAGGCTAGGTGATGGGTATACCTTGGCCTCGGGCCACATGACAATGGTCTGCATTGTGGCCTAGGGCTGTGGTTTCTGTGTTTGCTCTCACAGGTGGGTATTGTATCCACCATCCAGTCACCTGGGTGACTATTGCGTGTGGCCAATGCTGTGCATCGCTTGCCATGAATGTGTTCCTTGCTCCATAACATGGACAGTGTCTGGGATGTGCACACCTCCCACATGCATGTACAGTGCCATGTGGAACTGTACCTGAGGTGTCGGGTTCATGTTGTTTGCACAGATTATCATCAGATGTGCCAGTCTTGGCCACCTGCGGCAGGAACTGATAATGGACAGCAAGTTACCCCTGCACCTACATTGATAGCATGCTAATGACATTCCCTGGTGTCAGTGGCATCTGTCCATACAGGGCATGTTGTCAGGCATGGTATGTCCTTTGTGGGTCACATGTGATGGCACCACAGGTGTTGCAGGTCTCCAGTGGAGAACATGGGGAAGGTGCGCTGTCGGCATGTATGTGCCTATTGGACAGATGGACAGGGTGCCATGCCCTCTGTAGGTCACTGCATTCACTCAATAGTTACTATCAGTCACTAATATGCAGTGTACTACACACATACTGGCTGCCACCTTGGGATATGTGTGTGTGTGTGTGTGTGTGTGTGTGTGTGTGTGTGTGTGTGTGTGTGTGTGTGTGTGTGTGTGTGTGTGTGTGTGAGAGAGAGACATGGGGTGAGAGTGTGCTCTGGGTGATACTGCGGTTGCTAACTGTGATTGTCTGGCCTTATTGTCACATGTATGGGTATGGATTTGCACCCCAGCCTCTCAGCTATTTCACATCTGTTATCCTTGTACAGTGGACATTGTGATATATGCTAGGGCCACCATATAAGAGATTTGCAAAACCACTCCACATTGGGCCCAGGTGTCACACACTCACACCCACCTCCACACATGATACGGGTTACAAACACACACACACACACACACACACACACACACACACACACACACACACACACACACACACACACACACACACACACACACACCAGGTATGTCTGGGTGTAACCCCCCCACCTAACCAGTTTATTACACTACAGCACTACGCAGTTATAGGATGCACCATGGAGATTACTAAAGTACTCCTTCCCCCAAAGGTGTATATCACATTGGCTGACATCAGCAGGATTGCCAAAGTAGGGCAATTGACATGTATTGACTGTGACTAGCCTAAAATGCATTGCACCCTACACAGACATTGGAACACACACAAAACATCCACAACCGACTTGTGTGGGGGTCCATATCACACTACAGCATGGAGCTGTTATAGGACACACCACTGGGATTACTGGAGAATTCCTTCTCCAAAGGTGTATATTACATTGGCTGACATCAGCAGGATTGCCAAAGTAGGGCAATTGACATGTACTGAGTGTGACTAGCCTAAAATGCATTGCACCCTACACAGACAATGAAACACACACAAAACATACAGACCTGCCAGGGGTGGGAATAGAACCCTACCAGAGTTCTACATCACACTACAGCAGTACACAGGTATGGCATGCGCTATGGAGGTTACTGGGCTACAACCTTCACAGAGGTATATTTCTGGGTGGATGACATCAGCTGCCTTGCCAAAGATGAGCACTTCACTTGCAGGGTGTGTGACTACCCTAAAAAGCATTGCTCCCTACACAGACAGCGTCAGACAGATACACACACAGTCACACACACACACATGCCATGTCTGGGAGTAGAACACCTACCTAAATACTTTATCACACTACAGCAGTACGCAGTTACAGGACATGCAACAGAGATTACTGGGATACAATCTTCCCAGAAGTGTATTTCTATGTGGACGACACCAGCAGCCTTACCAAAGTGGAGCATTTAAATTGTAGGTGGTGTGATTACCATAAAAACATTGCTTTCTACACAGACAGAGTCAGACAGACACACACACACACACACACACACACAGTTGCCAAGGCTGGACTTAGAACTCCTAACTAACTAGTATAAAACACTACAGCAGTTTGCAGTTACAGGACATGCTACAGAGATTACTGGGATACGACTCACCCAAAGGTGTATTTCACAGTGGATGACCTCAGCAGGCTTGTCATAATGGGGCTATGGGGAGGGCAGTGTGTGTGCATGGGCCATAACCCATTCATCTAGGGGTTGACTTGCCACATGCGGGCACAACCTGGGTCATATTTCACAGGTACATGTATGCAGCTGCTAGATGACTATTTCCTTGCACAGTCATGCTGCACAGCTGGCACGTGCACCACATAATCTGTAATGCTGACAGATACTGGTGGCTAGTATCTGCAGTGAGTGACATCTGACCCTCGTGTGGTTGTGGCCCTTTGCCTGTGTGCTGGGTGGGACAGGCCTGGATGACTCCTTGTCACAGTCACCCTCTTCCACACATCTATGTATGTCTACCTTTGGCTTATTATAGTGTATTGTTCTTACATAAATGCCTGTTGTCCTATCTGCTGTGTGCGCAAAACATGAGTGGGGCATACTGAGGAGTGTCTGCTCTAACATCTGCGGCTGCCAGATATGTCTGGGCCACTGTTTTTTGCAGACATGGCCTTCATGTGTTTAAGTGTGTGAACATGCCCAGTATGACCTTTCAGTATGTTGTTGACTGACATTGCCTTCATTTCTCTAAGTGTGTGGGCATGCCCAGTATGGCCATCTGTACTGAATGTGTTGATCAAGTCTAGGTTGTTTGTACTGTAGCACTGACCTTTGTGTTGTACACCTACAGGTATCATGCTGTCTCTGTAGGGTAGCCATCGATCATTTAGCATGGACTGTTACTGCATTTCTGCATTTCTACATAGGATGGGGTGGCACACCTGACTATTTCTACATTACTACACAGGATTGGGGGGCACACCTGACTGTGACTACATTTCTACATAGGATCAGGGGGGGCACACCTGACACTTGTACACATTTGCTGGGACTGTACTGGTATGTCGGGTACTCCATTTCAGTCTGTTGTCTTACCTATCGTGCTGACTAGAGGCATACCAGTGTACTACAGATCTTAGCTTTTAGTTACCTACATAATAGTTTCTGACTTCTTACCCTTCAGAACTGACACCCTACTGCCTGACCTGGTGTAGTCTGTCTGTGTAGGTCTGGTGGGAGGATACTCATGGGCCTCATTCAGAGGCCATAGCACTGCCTTTGTTTGTGTTTGTCTACACCTGTCCTGCTGGCTGTGACTGTTGTTGGGTATGTGACCCCCCCGACTGGCATGTGTGAATCACTTACCTTGTGGGTGTCCCAGTATTGAGGGTGGTACTGCAGGGCTGCCTATGTCAGATGCACATAGTACACTCCCTACACATGGTTAGGCACAGGTCGTGTAATGTTTGGCATCCCTTTTACTTTATGTGAGGGTCAGAGAGAGGTGTTATTGCCTGGGTCCCTCCTGTGTCAGTGTATGTGCTATGTGTTGTCTCTTTGCCAGGGCAAGGGCATACTAGGCATGCCTCCTTTTGCCTACTGTGGCAGGCTCAGGTTGTTCCTCCTCTGAGTCACTCTGTGCCTGTGCAGGCCTTGGCAATGGTGGGGGGCTGTGTGGTCCTTCCGTGTGCTGTTCCTGCTGCAGCTGTTTCCACAGGATCATATTGTGTAGCATGGCACATACGATGACAATTTGGGTACATGTAGCTGGTGAGTACTACAAGGCTCTACCGGATGTGTATAGGCACCAGAAGTGACTTGAGCATCCCAAACACATGTTCTATTATAATTCTGGTCTGTGCGTATGCCTCATTATGGAGTTCTTGTTCGGGTGTGTGTGCATTTCTGGTGGGTGTCATCAGCCACAGCTCCAGTGCGTATCCAGCATCCCCCACTAGGTGACCATCAGGGATGTCCCCATTGGCAAATCTCTGGTACAGCTGTGTCAGATGCCAGATGTGGGAATCATGATAGCTTCCAGGGCAGCCAGCACACACATTCATTATTATGCCCTGGGTATCACACATGACCTGGCAGTTGATGGAGGGGAAGCCCTTGCGGTTGATGTAGACCCTACCCCACTCACCGGGTGGTGCTTTGATGCATATGTGCATGCAGTCTATAGCACCTACTATCTTAGGGTATTCTGCTATTTGATAGAACAGTTGCATATTGCTGGCCAACGCCGCATGGGTGATGGGGAAATATATGTGCTCACTGGCATGTGCTGACATAGCATCCAGGAACTGGTGGAGTACCCTGGATGCTGATGCCTGTGAAATCACCATCATAGCCTCAGTTGGCCTTTGGAAGGTACCTGTAGATAGTATTCTTATGCCAACACATACCTTGATTTCCACTGGGATGGGTTCCCCTTTGTTAGTTCTGTGTGTGAGGCGTGGCCTGCACAGCTCAATGATTTGCTGTAGGAGGTCCCTGCCAGCTCATGGCCTCTCTGGTAGCTCCCCCTTGGTCTGTACCTGGTCCCTTACCTCACCACCCTGTCTCTCTTCCCACTCCTGTTGTATTACCCAAGTTGTCTACCTCTTGCTGTATGATAGCCATGTCAGCCTGTACCCGGTTGTGTACACCGGGTTGTGTAAAGTGTGGGAAAAAAGAGAGGTGTAGGTAAAAGGGGTCTGTGTTTATAGTAGGTTTCGTGATGGGCTGGTCTGCTGCCTGTCTGCTCTCTGCTTTCCTGGATACTTTTACATTTGTTTCTACCTTAGTTCTCCTCTTGTTTACTTCTCCTTCTTTGTACTGCCTTTGCTGCTTCTTCTTTCCTAAGCCTTTCTTTTTGCCGCTGCGAGTGCTCAAATGTGTACACTGCTCCTGTTTCCTGTGCATTTCTTATTTTGTCTTCCTTGTAAAGAGTGCACTGCTGTTTCCCCTCGGGCTTGTGCTTTGTAAAGAGTAAACTGTTTTAGACACAGCCCTAGCTGTGCTGTGACAAGCTAGCTAAGCTCCCCAGCCACAAGGCTCCACAGCCAGCCAGTGTTTACAGTACCCCCATGATGTCACCCCTGATGTCACCCATCTCCTTAGCTATTCCTACTCTTACACTGTCCTAGGTTTGCACCTGAAGGATGGGGAAACTAGCTTCACTATCCATCCCTCATACTGCATAACTTCCCTGCTAATGCATAGTTACACGTCTCACACTGAGCCCAGCCCTTAGCTACCTACCTGTACTGCACTGGTCTCAGTTACTTCTACCATTTCAGGTTGTGGCTGAATAGTTTTTTTAGTTAGACTTGCTTTTTTATTTTAGTTTTATTTTTTTTTTTAACTCCCATTTGCACCATTGCCCCCAACCCCCAAACACACACGACACTTAAAACATAAAAGCTGATTTTGTAATTTTTATTTTTTGCTTACTTTTGTTATATATTATCATTTTGATGCTTATGCGGCCTTATGTGCAGCCATATTGGGGGTGTCTGGCTCCATCTTGGAGTTTGAAGCATTCACTGACACACATCTAACGAGTGCATTTCTATAGACTCCACTAGTCCTGCATGGACTGTTGCAGAAGATTGCTAGCACTGCTAATTTGTATAGATTAACAGAGCTCACCTGGGGTGATTAATTTGCATAGCTTAGTCCTTGCATTGGGGGTATAAGAGTGGAGTGGCATGCCCCTGTGCTTTGCTGGATGTGGTTGCGCATGACATGCCTGCTTGACAAGCTCCGCACAGCCATCTTTGCACTCTGTTGAGAATTTATCTGAATGTATCTGCCCATCAGCCAAAATCCAGTAGGACCAAGCAGTATACAGCAAAGGTAAGTAGGACCAAGATAATGATAGCAAAACAAAAGTAAAAGTAAAACATGGTATAACTGTAAAATGTGCTAATACAGAAAACAATAAACAAAAAACCAAAAAAAAAATAATCACCAAAAAAAAATAAAATAAAAAATAAAAAAAAAAGGAAAGAAAAAGAAAAAAAATCAGTAAAAAAGTAAAAGTAGACGTTAATAAAGTTGCAACATATAATATAAAATATAATATTTAAAATAGTAATATAATTAGCTAAATAAAATTGTAGGGATATAGAAATGGTTTTACCTGAGTTTGGATGTTTATAGTAGGAAAATTAAAAAAAAAAACTTGTCAAACTTTGTTCCAAAGAAGGATTCCTTCAGAGAAAGAACAGTTTTATAGATATTTAGATTCATGATCTTTAAGATACCATGAGCTCATGACCATTCTTATATATCCAGCTTCTCAGCACCTCAGGTCAACACAGTCCCTTTGTCAACAGTGTATTTCAGTCACTTGTTGTCACAATTCAAAGAGATGACAAAAAAGAGTATACAAGCAAAAGAGATGATAAAGTGGTCTATGGGTTCAAGGCATTTATTCAACAACTTATTGAAGAAAACTTTATCTTGAACATTACTTCACACACATACTCATTGCACACTCATCACACATCTCACATCATCATCTCCATTCATGTCTGCACTTTATCATTGACTGTACAAAGTGGAACTGTTCTTAGTACATAAATCTATGTGCTATCTAGTGCTATCTAGCTACAGTGACTCAATAGGAACATTACGCATAATGATCTACATCCTTCCTTTTTGATTTGTTCAACATTGAATAGGGGAACAAGATGATATACATGCTAGATAACATTTCAGTATATTAATAACAATGAAATTCAAGTCCAAGTCACTGTGTATTTATCTTTCCGAATCTTCTTCGGACGACTAGTTATATAAGCTGTGAATGGGTTGGGCAGCAGGGACATTCTAGGAACTCTTTAGGAACTCTGTGTTAAATTCATAACATCCATACTATTTCATAAAATAACTCGTCCCATGTCCTGCTAAATGCTAACAAGTGTAAGGTCTCTTGAGCTTGACACAGGCAATGCAATTCTTGCTACTTGTTCTTGTTCAGAAACTATATGTCTTTTTCCCATTTCCTTCTCTGATTGAACAATACAAGATCTTGGCATTTCAATTTTTTGATAAATACCACTCAGTCATAACCTTTAGTTGTTTGTATCATTACAATTTCTCCTTAAGTGTCTCAGAGGTTGAGTAGTTTAATCATTTTCATGAGTATGTGATTTTTGTGACTTTTTTTCAAAAAAAAGTTGGGTTTTGGTTTGTTTGTTGTTCTTGCACTTGAATCAATGTTTACTACTGATCAGTAAGGTTGTACTCTTCTGTCTAGACATTAACCTCTGAGAAGGTGAACCAAGTACGTTATCTCAGGTAATGGTTCTGAGATTGAGAAGACTAAGGAAAAACATTGGTACCATCACTCTTAGATTTCTTTGGACTGCACACTCAGCTAATCAATTGGACTGTGGGTATTACTAGTAACATGGACAAAGTCCTAAGCTTCAGCATATTTCTTGAACTGCTGACTGTAAACTGCATACCATTGTCAGATACAACTTTGTGTGGACTATCATGGGCAGAAAAATGTCTCTTCAACTTTGTAATGATAGTGCTGGACATTAGATTAGGAAGAAGGTCAATATTTTGAGTAAGAGTCTACTAACACTAAGTAATGTTGATCATTCCATTCGAAAATATCAGTAACAACCATCGACCATGGTAGTTCAGGAATCTGGTTTAGCTGAAGTGTACTTTTTGTTGAAGCGATTTAGTACTATTGCAAATAGAACATGCTACAGTTTCCTCCTCTATATCTTTTGACATAGAAGGCTGAAATACTATGCCTCTTGCCCTTCTTTTGGTAGAATCTGTACCCAGGTATTCACACTGTATGATCTTGATATATTCCTTTCGTGACATTGTAGGAATAACTATATTAGGACCTTTCTTGATGATCCTATGATCCAATGATACCATCTTCCATCATGAGCTCATCTCAGTATGGAAATATTGCTGGACATCAGGTGGTAGGCTGGTTTGGCATTGGCCATCCTTGATTAATAACATGTGCCAGCTTCTGCAGAACAGGGTTTAAAGCTGTGTGCTGTCTAAGTTGATCAAAACATGTTGAGGAAAAATTGTTGACTTCCATTACTGCTAAGTCTGGTTTCTCATTGTTATGCTGTTCTGTTGTTTGTCTGGATGCTCTTGACAAAGCATCGCAAGGTATAAATATTTGCCTTTCATGTAAACAATACTAAAATTGTACTTTTGCTTTTTTAACATCATGCGTTGCAGACATGCTTGGGCTGAATGTATTAACTTCTTCAGAACTGTCGCTAGAGGTTGGTGATCAGTCTTTATTTGAACACGTTTGCCATAAATATAATCATTGAACTTCGAACATGCGAACACTACTGCCAAAAGCTCTTTTTCAATTTGAGCATAATTCATCTCAGTTTGGGTTAAAGTTCTGGATGCAGTGGCTACAGGTATGCCTGCTTGAAGATATACTGCACCAAGACCAGGTTTGCGAACATCATACTATCTCATTGTGGGTGGACAAGCAATTTTCTGTTTCATAACTTCAGATGCTCTTTGGTGTTGTTCCAACCAGAAAAAGTTTATGTTTTTGCATATCAACTCACATAACATTGCTAAATGTTCTCTCAGGTCTGGGATGAACTTCCCTAAATAGTTGGCCATACCAAGAAAATGTTGCTAAGATGTGACATTGTCTGGAATTGGCATTTCAAGAATTGCAGCTTGCTTAGACTGATCTGGTTGTTAGCCAGAACTAGTAAACAAATGACCCACATAAGTAATTTCTCTCAGCTTGAATCTGCATTTGTGAGGATTCAGTTTAAGACTGACTTTGCATGCATGGTCCAGAACTTTCTTGAGGTTTCTATCATGTTCTTTACCATTGCCCTCTACAATAATATCATCTACCATGACAGCACATGGATAGGCAATGTGAACCATTTTGCTGTCATCCATTGCATTGGTGACCTTCTCAAAGAAGTCCACCAGGTTGAGATGGCATGACCTGCCCTTGATGAAATCTGTTTGGGTTGGATAAAGTGCCTGGAGGTTTCATATGTTATCACTGATCATCTCCATGATAATTCTTTCCATGGCTTTGCATATGAGACTAGTGAGACTTATTGCCCTGTAGTTTCCAGGGTCTGTAGATAGCCACCTTTGTGCAGAGGGATGACTGCTGCTGTTCTCCATTAATAAGGAATAAAGCCTTCATGGAGGCTATGGTTAAATAGTGATTCCAGAGGCCATGATAGGTTATGTTTCATGCTGTTAGAAGGTACCCTGGGATACTGTTTGGGCCCATCAAGGCAGTGTTCTTGGCCTTAGAAACAGTACTAAGTACATGCTCCCTAGTGATAGTAGGAGGAGTTATATTCGATGGTATTTCCTGATGGGAGGTTAAGGGGAGAGATGGGTAAAGTTAGAGTTGAATTTGTCTGTCAGTAGGTTTGCTATATCTTCTGGCTCAATATAGGTGTCTCAATTAACAATTAGTTCAGCACTCAATTGTGTACTGCATCTGAGGTTGCAGACATAGCTAAACAATGCATTGTGGTTGTCCTTGGCCTGGGAAGACAAATTTACTCAAATTTGGTTTTGGTAAACTTTATTTTTTGTTGTTTGTTTAGTTTGATGAGAGTGCATGTATCCTGCTTGGTGCTATACCTATCTTTGCCATGATTTTTCTTCCTTCTGTTATAGAACCTACTGATGCTGTTATTCCAACAGGGTGGTTTGTATTTTGATTTAGTTCTGTACTTATTCCTGGTTAGTACAGTTGCCTCTGTGTGGCTATTAACATGCTTGTATAGGGTTTCTATGAACAGTTCTGCATAAGCAGCAGCGTTGTCAGAGATTATGATAATAACCACAGAGAAGAAAAACTATTATATAGACTTAGGCAACAGAAAACAGAAAGAAGGGTTCTCAGACTTAGGGATCCTGTGACTAAAAAAATAACCATGCACTCTATGGCAGTGTTAATGTTATTTCAAAATTCTATGAATCCAACACATAAAACACGTGCTCAGGTCACTCCACAACAACTACAAGTATGAATCTGTCACTGTCCATGTGGGTGTGAATGACCTGAGATGCACCTCCCTGGACTACATGAAAAGTGACATGAAGGAGCTCTTGGATTATGTGGCCCAGGCAGGTATGATCCTAGCCCTGAGCAGCATCCTACCATTGCCCAGAATGATACTGCAGTACAAGCAGATTGACTTCAACAATTGGCTAAGTTTCTGGTGTCATTTGAAGGGGATCCAGTATCTGTCTGCTTGGGATGACATGATTGACAGACCTCGATGCTTTGCCAGAGATGGCCTGCATCTGTCACCCCTGAGTTCCGGATACTGGCTAAGGTTCTTGCCACCTCTATAGTGCCTTTTTAGGTAATGTTCCAAAGACAAAATTACCACTGTAACAGCTATAAATAAATGCAGTCTGAGGGTCATGCTGCTCAAAGCTAGAAGTCTAAATCACAAGATACACTTGCTTGAAGTACTCCTCAAAATGGAGAACATCTGCATTTGTGCTGTAACGGAGACCTGGTTTAAAGCAGTAGAAAGTACCCCTGTGCTACCAGGCTGTAACTCATGCCAGACCTTTTGGCTCCAGAACATGGACCAAATCTCCAAAGGCAGTGCTGTCTCCATATTCATAAAGGATATACACACCTCCAGACTAGTAGCCCAGCATAATGCATCTGAGATACTTCAAGCACAACTAACATTGGGTAAGATGGTGATTGAGGTCAAAGCCTGCTATAGGTCCTCAACCAAGTCCCAAGACTCTCACTCCACATTCCTATGCACCGTGGAAACTATTAGGGTCCAACCCAACACTCTCATACTAGGTGACTTCAACTACCCCTCCATCAACTAGGAAAACTGCTCATGCACCAATACACTGGCCCAACACTTCCTGGAATTCATCAATTCCAATGCCCTGGACCAGCTCATTCTTACCCCCACTACAGGAAACAACATCCTTGACCTCGTTATTACTAACATGGGCAACCATTGCTCTACACCAATAGTCAATTCCTCCCTGGTTAGGAAATCCACATTTCACCCACAACCCCCCCCCCCCAAAGATAACCATCATGAAAAACTTCTTCAAAGCTGAATTTGGGCTCCTAAAAACAGAGGTGGCTAATGTCATGGCACCCATGTCAATGGAGAATAGATGCATGGCTGCCGAATCATACACCAATGGACTGTATGAAGACGTACATAAATGCATGGAACTAGCCATACCCAACAGAACCAAAATGCTCTTCTCCAAAAAAGAAGCCTGTCTGGTGGTTCCCTGCCATTAACAAACTCTACAACAGAAGAAAAAAAACTGTTGCAGAAAAAGGTGAAGTCCAAGACTGGAAAAACTCACTTATTAGACTCAGCAAAAAGTTGAGATCCCTCATCAAAACCTCTAAAGCCAGCTATGAAGGCAGAATTGTGGCAAACACTAAAAACAACCACAAAGCCTTCTATAGATATATAAAAAATCTCCATGGCAGTACCCAGGTTTGCTCTGAGTTACTGCACAATGGTACCTCCTATATTGAGCCAACAGCTATTGCCAACATACTGGCTGACAGATTCAGTGCCAGCTTTACCCTTCTCTCTCCCCTAAAGGACCAATCACAATACTGGAAGAATGCCAGGCACCCAGCATTACTGCAGCACAGGTTAAAGTTGCATTGTCCAAGGTCATGAATACAGCTTCCATGGGACCTCACAATATCCCTGGATGTGTTCTATATGAATTAAAAAGTGAACTGGAACCACATCTGTGTGCCCTGTTCAATCACAGCCTCACCTCAGGCTTTTTCTCTGCTGAATAAAGCACTGCTACAATCATTCCTCTCCAACTACAGACCCTTGATTAGCCTGATGAGTCTGATATGTAAGGCTACAGAGCACATCATCATGGACCTAATTAACAAGGATATAGGGAATCTGCAAACTCTAGATCCCATGCAATTTGGTTTTGTGAAAAGTAGATCATGCCTGCTCAACCTGGTTGACTTCTTTGAGTCCATCACTAGAGCTGTGGATGAGGGCAAGGCAGTTCATACAGCCTACCTTGATCTGGCCATGGCATTTGATACCATTCCACACTCAGGAATTACTGATAAACTCACCAAACTAGGCATCAACCCCTATATCATTAGGTGGGTTGCAAATTGGCTCACAGATAGAACCCACAGTGTGAAAGTAGCAGATTCCAAGTCAGACTGCTGGCCAGTCACGAGTGGGGTCCCACAGGGATCAGTCCTGGGTCCTCTCCCATTTGGCATCTACTTATCAGAAGTCCAGGCCAACACAGGGGGACTCTGGCTGATGAAGCTCACAGATGACTGCAAGCTGGGAGTCATTATTAACTCCCCAAGTGATGTAGACATCCTACAGAAAGGCCTCACTGAGTCCAATGACTGGTGTCAAAACCATGGCCTTAAGCTTAATGACAAAAAATGTGTCATCAGCCCCTTTGAGAAAAACTGAGGTTCCATTAATTACCACATTTATGGGAGCCCACTGAACATTGAAGGTGTTATAAGAGATCTGGGGACATAGGTTTACAGCAACCTCTCCTTTGACCACCACATTGCCACTGTGGTCAGAAAGTCCTTCTATGAGGCACATCTCATTACCAAGGGTTTTGCATCCAGGAAGAAAGAGGTCATCATCTCTCTCTACTCTTCCTTCATTGGGCCAGTCATAGAGTATAAGGCCCCATTTGCCATGTACTTCACTAGAAACATGCAACAGCTGGAAAGACCACAAAAGTACCTCATGAAGAGGATCCTGGGCCATAAACATATGCCGTATACAGACAGACTTAAAAAAAACTGCAGCTATTGTCTGTCTCATATCGTCTACTAAGAGGCGACCTCTGCTTGACTTACAAAGCCATCTCTGACCCAGATCTGTTAGAAATGCTACATCTAAAGAAATCCCAATCCCTCCACACCACATGCTCCAGAAACCTCAACTTCATTACCACAATCAACAGAACATGCTGGAGGGACAGGTTCATAACACAGAGACTGCCCATGCTCTGGAATAGACTTCCCATACATGTCAAGCAGAGCATGTCACTGGCCTTCTTCAAGAGAAATCTTCATGACTGGATGGAAAATAGAAAGTTCACCCCATGGATCACTCCAGTGGCTCCACTTGATAGAGGCACTCAGAACTAACGTTGGGTGGAACGGTGCCAGGGCACTTCTATGGGCTAGGCTTGTAAAGGCTCCAGGGCCATTAGCCTAGTACACACCTATGAACCTATTATCCTATGAGCACGGGAATGGCAAACCAAGAAAAGATAGAAATAAAAATATTTATGAAATTCTTACATATGCTGAGGTTAGAGGAAGATAAGTCTCAAGGATTAATAGCTAAGAAGTTCTCAAAAAAATAATAGCTAAGATGGGAGGGGATGAGATAAAAATGATGTATAATCAATCAACAGGGAAGTCTCAGAAACAAATGGTATTCTCGTGAAAGTTAAAAAATTAGAAGAGAAAAAGTGAGTTGACCTAATAGTTGACTGTAGAACAGGAGCTTTGGTTAAAAAGGAAATAATTAATAGGCATATAAAATAATGCATAATAACTATAAGAAGCAATCAGAAAAAGCTAGAAAATGAGAAATGGGAATAGAAGGCAATATACAATGGAACAAAGGGAGGATATTTGTATGGCTCCCAAGTATGTTACAAAATCTAGATGATTTATGATTTATGCATGGAGGTGTTTGCATAAGTATTTTTACACCCCAGTGGACTTGAATTTTTCCACAGGTGGACAGCAATTGTAAGAGGCATGTGGGAAAGAGAGAGTACTTGGGAACATGATATTTGAGAATGTAACGAGTAAGTAGATTTTAAAAACTTCCTACCGGGTACTCTGTCAAAAATGTTGGAAGAACACATTATTATAACTAAGGAAATGAATCCTTTGAGCAGGGATATAGAAAGCAAATTGCCTAGGCATATTAAGGCCCTACTAAGTTTAATACTGTTAGTTGTTAAAAAGCAATTCATAAAAAAATTAAATCAAAACATATATCAAATGTAAAAAAAAAATTGGATGTTGTAAAGGAGACAAAATAATTAGAGGCAGACTCTTTAGAAAAGGGAAGAAGCAAACTATATAGAAGCAAACTGAATTTGTGGGAATAATGTATGCAGAGTAATTTTCAAGAGGAAGAGTGGAATTTCAGGGAAGGCAGGACTTGAGCAGTCTGCAATTGTTTAGAAATAAACCATATATGTATAATGCACGAAAAGGAAAAATCTGAGTAATGATTTGCTTGCTCTTTTTTTTTTCTTTTTATTCTTTACAAATGCATGTGTACCCATGTCACTGTATAATATGTGAAGTTAACAACTGGATTAAAAAAAAAAGAAGCAGACAATTTAAAACCTTTTAAAACATGCATGTAGAAGAGTGAGTATTTGGCTTAGTCTTACAAGTGGATAATGCAAGAGTCAAAATAAAGAGAGTGAAAAAATAGTCAGTAGAATTGAAAAGGATTAGTCATCATGTTGAAAGGTCATACATTAAAACAGTGCAGTTAGAGAAATATCAAATGTACCTGAGATAAAGATGGATATCATTTACTAGAGCAGTAACAAACACAGTATGAGGTTAGGTAAGTTTATAATTGTTGCTAAAAATTATTGGTAGTTGGTTGCCGTCTGAATTGTATTGGTAAGGAACTACAGGTTTTTGAAATGCAGGCAGAGTACAGAGTTATCACAGCACTTATTAACTATAACTGTGTGCCCTGCCATAGATCCTGTGACTGGAGTTATCTGTGAAGTAGATGTTTTGTAATAAGATTTCTTGTTGCAGAAAATTTGTCTGAAAAGTGGAGGATACTGTGGACTATTTTTAGGCAGCTGAACTTCAGGAGGTTATAAAGTTTGTGCCGATGCAGTTGTTTCAAAGCTATGCAATTATGCTAATCTTATTGTGTTAGATCTGTAGTTTCTTTGTAAGGTTTTTCTTTAGATTAGTTAGGATGGGATAATCATAAAGTAGGCTGGGAAGAGTGGATAGCATGACCTACTTTTGAACATGAGAGGTTATATAATGTTTGATTCAGTATAACATACCTATTTTTGATTAGACTTGGAGATATTTTGGTTAATATGTAGGTCAAACTTAAGTTGGCTATTGTGATACCTAGAAAGTTAATGTGGCTGACTTGTTATAAAATGGAAATACTGGAAAAGACTATATTTAGTGAAGGTGTAGTTTTGAGAGAAGCTGTACCAAAGAACATAAGCCTTCTTTTATTTGAGTTTAGAATTAGTTGTGAATCTGTATGCCATCTATCTAATTTGCTGAGAGCTGATTGGCTAAGTAGTTGTAGTGTCAGATGAGAGTCTGCTGAGTAATTAATGTGGAGTCATCAGCATATTGAACTGAAGTTCCAGGATCAGTGGTTTGTACATGTCATCTGTAACAATGGTAAATTTCATGGATCAAAGAATAGAGCCTCAAGGAACTCTGATATTGTTGGTTATAAATGGGGAGAAGAATTTCTTTTCATTTTATTGACTGGGATCCATCTGACAACTTTTGAACCACCTTAAGGTAGTGTTAGAGGTGATGCGTTAGAATAATCTAGTGAGAACTATTAAATGAGATATGGTGTCAAAAGCTTTAGACAGATCTAAAAATACAGTTGTGGAAGTTTCCTCGAGATTAAAATGAGAATATAATATATTTAAAAAACATAGTAGAGTGGTAGTGGTAGAGTGGCCTGGTCTTAAACCACATTGAGTGGTGGTAGGTGGGTTATTTGTGGTTACGTGAGATAAAAGTTATTTAACACATTTTCCAGAATGGTTGTGATGGTAGACAGTGTTACTGTGGGTCAGAAATTGGAGATGCTAGTATCACTGCCTCTTTTGTGGATTGGAGTGGTAAAATTATTGTTTTTAGGTTAGAAAGACATATTTTTTTCTGTTATGAAGTAGCTGATTAATATTGATATAGTGTGAACTATAGAGGAAGATGATACTTGATATAGTGTGAACTATAGAGGAAGATGATACTTCAAAATATTCATTTGGTAGTAAACCTAGTGCTAATTTGGTGAGTTTTAGTTTATATAATAGTTATTTTATTATATCCATTGAGACTAGCTAAACAGAGAAAGAACAATGTATAGTTGCAAATGAGGTAACAGCGTCTTGTAGGCTGTATGCATAGAATAGTGAGGTGGCTGGGTAAAATGACAGTTCATTTTGCATGCAGTATTGTCATTTAAGTCATTGAAAACTGGGTTTGTATGATTTTTCTTACTAGGATATACTAGTTTCATGATGCTATTCCAGAAGAATTTAGAGCTACTGGGATGGTTGCAACTTATTAACGTATTTTTTATCTTTTGCATTCTAATTATTGTGGTAGGTATAATTTTTAAAACTTCTATAATTATGTAATACTGTTGTGCTTAGTATGGTTTTCATTGTTTTCCAGGCCTTGTCTCTTTCTTCTGTCATTACTTTTTAATTTCAGTTGTTAACCGAGAGTCAGGTGAGCTTTTGTTTTGTGTTTTTGTATTGGAGCCAAGGAGTTTATAATATTCAGGAAAGTGCTGTTGAAACAGACCACTGCATTTTCTAGGGTCAGGATTCTTAAATGGTGCCATTCCCATTGTTGTTGTAAAGAGCTAAAACAGGAATCTGTGTACTTTGATATGTTCCTTGTCCACATAAAAAAAACATGCTTCTTATAGGTTTAGTATAACCCCAAACAAGGTATGTCAGATCACGGTCAATAATGACATCAGGGAATATGCCTTCATCTAGAATGTTTGCATTGGCTGGGGTGAGTATCGATTCTAATAAACTATTTGTCCTATTTTGTTTTGTTAAATATTGTATGTTCTTTTATCAGCTGGGTTAAACTGAGAAAGTTTATTGCTACAATGGTTGATTTTGAGTATTCTTGGGTAGATAGTTCATTCCAAGCCAGATTAGTGTCACCTAAAAGAACAAATATATGTTTAATAGTGAAGGTAATCTAGAATAATATATTTTAAAGGTTATCTCTGTTAATGGTGGTGGACCCATGGGGGTGTAAATAGTTGCTGTATGTAGTTTTTGTGACTATTTATTGGTATAGTATCAAGCAAGATTTCTGTATTTGCAAATGATTGGATGGGATAATGGAGATTTTGACTGAGTATAATTTATTTATTTAACATTTGTTTACCAAGATTGTCTGACTTGGAATGAGCCAATTTTCAATGGAGGCCTGAGGAAAAATGCTCCAGACACATGTCGGAAGAAACCCCTACAAATAAAGGGAGGACATGCAGACTCCACACAGAAAGCACCTCAGCCAAGAATCGAACCAGAAAACCTCTTGCTGTGAGATGACAATATAAACCTCTGCACCACTGCATCATCCAATATAAGATAATGATTCCACCAGCCATTTTAGATATATATTATAAATGAAGTAAAGTGTAACCCAGGGGTAAGAATTGTTTATCAATAATAGCTGGTTTAAGCCAGTTATTGATGGTCACTAGAATATCAGGTATTTTGTGTCCTGTCCCAGAATTTGCTCTGTTTTTTTACATATCCTTCAAGAATTAAGATGGCAGATGTATATTCTTTTACCTGTCATGTGATTTGTGTAGTCAGAGTTATGATATGTGGGCATTAGACTGGGTCTCATCCCCGCAGTTCAAAACATAAGATTATGCCAAGGATAACGAACTGAAGGTTACTAAGTAGCTTTTGTGAAAAAGGTATGCATTTTATAGCATTTACCTTTCACTTAGATATATGTGTAGTATTGGGTGATTACTTTTCTACTGATATGAAAACAAAGGGTATTGAGTGTTAGGTATGAAACAATGCTTATACTGTAATGTTGGGAACTAGAAGTGGTTTACACAATAGTTAGTGAAGGAAGTCAGTGTTACGAGAGGAAGTAAAAGAATGAGCTGGTTGGGTAATCTTATTGTTGAGTGCTGGGAAGGGTTGAAGGGTATCAAATAGGGAGTGCTGATTTATCTTTTTGAGATACTGATTGGTTTGATTATGTTATGGGGATGGCTGTGGTGTAGAGTTGGTCCAGTCAGAAAAGGTTTTTAGATCATTTCTGAGGTAGTATTAGGTATAGTACCATCCATAAATGTGCATAGGTCAAGAATGGTATGGTCTATTAGACAGCATACTATACAGCATGCCTTAGGGAATGTTTGGCAGTACAAACAGCCTGTCATGTGGAAAGCAGTTATAAATCACACTTTCAGCCATTGCTCATACATTCATTTCCAGTACCTAATTTATCCTATTCATAATTGCATTAATACCAGTGCCTATCCAAGCAAGCAATGGAGTTAAGGCACAGGAGATGCCATTCCCACCACTGGTACAAGCCTACAGGCAATTTAGAGGATTGACAGTTTATCTATTGGCATGTCTTTGGGATATAGAAGGAAGCTAAAGACTCCAATGAAAAAAATCTGCAGAGACAAGAATGAGGTAGGCTCTACACAGAAGACATCTACCCAGGAAACTGAGCAGAGAACAATGAAATATGACACAGAAGTGTGAACCACTATACTACCATGAAAATCATAACTGTCTCTGAAATTATTTTCCTTCCCCCCCTCCAGTTTCAACAACTAAATGAAGATTGAAACAGTGTCAGCAAAATATCTTTATTACTAGAAATAGTAGGTCAGATTCCATAAAGTTAATGAAATCTGGAACAATTCACTGAGTTCACAGCAAAAGTTGCTGATAACCAAGTAATATGCAAATATGCCTCAGTGTACATAGAATAACTTGTCACAAAACAGATTTATCTAGCAATTCCTGCACACTCTCAAGTGGTCACATCAAATCTGTCAACATACCTCTCAGCCTCTTAGAGCACGTAATCTGGACAAAGCCACAAATAATGGCAGCCAAAAGCCCAAAATTAGGGACACTTTTTAAATATTGCTCTTACAACCTTAAAAAGTTGATGTAATAACAGGCATTGTATTAGTATGCATTTTCTGAAGGATATGCAGTCTGAAATTTAGATGTGTGAAATTATTTTCTAACTTCATTCCTCAATGATTTGCCATTGATTTTCCAGATAAACCCAATTTTCTGAGAAACAGACCAAAAATATGAGTCAAAAATGTAGACATTCTGCAAAAATCTGGACAGTTGAGAGGTATCAATCAGGAAAAGTATTTCATAAACCAGGATGTGCATTATCAATGTACATTTATGGAAAGTATACAAGCTGAATGCAAGTAAGAGAAAATTACTGAAGGAATAGAAATGTGCAGCAATCTGTCCAGAAAGTGACAAATATCCAGCAGCAATTACAGATATCGTCATAATTTGCATACAGATGTATATAAATGCACTCATCAGAATTTACAGAATTCAACAGACTGCAACATTTCAAATAAAAAATGTAATTAAGGCAAAGGCAATCATGTACTACTACAGCTCTTCTAAGCATCACTAATACTATAAATAAATTCAGAGATGATGGCAAAATATTGTCTTCAGTCTTTTTGGACATGTCTAAAGCATTCAATACAATTTTGCATCCCAAGTAATTGTCCACTCTGAAAAATCTTAATATCAACCCTAATGCTGTTAATTAGTTTCAAAGTTGTTTATCTAGCTGCCAGCAAGCTGTGAAAAGGAAGCAAGATCTATCCCCAATCCTTCTTATTATACTTGGAGACCCTCAGGATTCAATCCTAGGGCCCTTCCTCTTCAGCATAGTCATAAATGATCTTAATACTGCCTCCTTCTAAGCATTTATCATACAATACACAGTGGATTAAACCCTCATATGTGCAGCATCCACAACTTCTTACAGTCACACAAAAAGCCTTTTCTGATATTGAAACGCGGCTAGTAAACTCACGACTCATTCTCAAGCTAATAAAACTAAACTTATGATCTTTCATTCATCTAAACCTACTAACCTCCCAGCTAACTTTTATATCACTACTATTAATAATACTAGAATTTTCTCATATTCCCAAACAAAACTATTAGGCGTCATAATTGACAGCAGACTAAAATTTGACATACACATTTTTAACACAATCAAAAAGGTTCACAAAAAATGGGAACAATGTATAGAAACAAAAAATTCTTAACAGATGCTGCAAGAATAGCCATAGCTAGAACCCTCTTTCTCTCTTCGCTCTTATATGCATCCCCTATATTTACCAACCTCAAAAAGTCAGAACTAAATAAATTAGAATCATGTTATAATAAGATGGCTAAATTTGCAACAGATTCCACACATTCAACCCATCACTGTCAATGCCTAAAAAATATTTATTGGTTGGAACTACCTCATATTATGAACTATAGTCAGTTAATAATGGCTCACAAAATAATGCACAATCCTGACAGCGTACCATACCTAAAAAATCTTCTACAACCGTACTTTAACATTCGTACTCTTCGATCATCTCACAAAGACTTACTCCAAGTAACCAAAGTATCCAATACAGCAGGCAACTCTCTTTACTCTAACTTTGTTGCTAAAAATTGGAATACCCTTCCACATAGTATTATATCCATAAGGAATCTTAATAATTTCAAAATATCTCTAAAATGACACTTATTTGACTCTTGGCTTTGCACATGTAACACTCCAGGTTAATTATTAACTTAGCACTAATACAATTTGGTTGTATGTACTAAATCTGTTAACATATCCCTTTTAACAGCACTACTTCTCTATACGTAGTTACATTACTAGCTGCAACTCTCACCACGGAAGTATTACTAACTATGCACTAGTTTGCCTAAGTGATTCTCCTTGCTTAATTTCCTAACTAATGTTAGGTTCCACCACATATATAAGTTCAACCATATATTTGTCTATATTCAAGTGTTTGAAGTCTTGTTCTATTTGATATTATGTATATATTTTTGTTTTTACATTTTTATCCTGTAAATGTGTTAACACTCATTTGTTTGTCAATTTTGTTTATAACTTCTGTTACTTGTTGTGATAGTTTATATGTAAGGTTAGACTGGTGCTTTTCTCCCCAGGCCTCCTCTGAAAATGGGCACTGTCCCAGTCGGACCATCCTGGTAAGCAAATGTAAAAATAAAATAAATGTCCATTTCAACATGGGTAACAGTAGCTAGCAATGCACGTGGGACATGTATGGGGACTAAAAGTAATGCACATGCCCAAAGAAATGGGGAATACAAGTAATGCACATGCCCAAAGAAATAGGGTGATAGAGAAGCAGCTGTGGGGTGAGGATGAAGAAGAGTGACACACAAGCGGTATGATGAAATAGGAAATCCTGAAATTCTGAGGGATAGTCAGAGGGGCATGGGCATGGGCATGGGCATATATATATATATATATATATATATATATATATATATATATATATATATATATATATATATTTTTTTTTTTTTTTTGTGGGGTGTAGAAGGAATGGAAAGATAGGAAAATGACGAGCTAAAACAGCAGGTAAAAACATATAACAGATATCACAATACATGACAGACAGAGTTTGGAAATAAACATAAAGTAGAGGAAGGTAAATAAACACACATTTAGACTCTAAGATGTGTGAGAAGGAAAATGGCAAACAGGGTAAATATACTTACCAGCCATGGTGCAATACTGAACTATATATCTACCTATGCTCTACTGAGTGCTGAGATGTTACAAACTGTGTAATAGTCATACCAGAATGTGCATGACTGACGGTAGGTGTGTGTCAAAAATAAGCAGGGATTGCAGTACACATTGGATATTGAATCCAATCATCAAGTAGTCTGGCAACAGTGAAAGTGTAAGCCAAGCAACAGCATGGATGAGCAAATTCAGCCAAGGAAATTCAGTAGAAGACAAGCAGAGACTAGAACCTTTATCCCTGCATGTGGAAGGCAAACAACCAAGCAGAGTGCCAAACAGTAGTACTGTAGCAAAGTAAGAATGTGGCTATCTAATACACATATAAGTGTACACAAACCAAACAGGAGAAATGTGATCCATATGTCAAAGACATATGACATGTCAGAGTCAACACAGATGTGTTGTCAGATATACAATGCATATGTATGATATGCAAATGAATAACATGATCCTATCAGAAAGAAATGTCATCATACATATACACACCGATGACATGGACTATTATATAAATGGTAAGACACGCATGAGTAATGTTAGATAAGGAATGCCAGCTTCTGCATAGGAAGGAAGAAAATCAATTCCTACATTTAGGTCAACACAGAAGTTTAACAGAAACAGTGATGGAATCTAAGCAATTGCCAGCACCTTGTGTTCATATGCCTTGCATGCATATAATGCCCAAAACATTGGCATGAGGTACTAATGAAACAGTGAAACCACATGACAATGATGACATATAGAAGAAGGTAAATGTATGTCATGTATATGTGCAACATATATGAATGCTAAAAGGGGGAAGGGTGATAGACAACACAAGCCCATGTAGTAAGGACATGCCAGTAACATAAAGCAGGTGCACAATAAAGCAGGAGAACCTTATCTACGGGGATACATTGCATATGCATGTGTTAACCACATGGAGTAGTGTGGAAGTCCACCAAAGTTGCAGTGAAGCAAATGGCAAATGTATGTCACATGGGTATACTGCATTGCTGATGGCTATAAACATGATGGCTGTGTACAAATGACACAAACACAGTGTTGCACATGTATTAAACAGCAAGATGCATAGGGATACAAAATAATTTTCAGTATCACATGCACACATATACTGTCAGCCCAACATAATACAATATGCTCAACAAACATCCTTATTGATATAAATAACACCATCCATGTGTAGGACTGATCAAAGGATAGTCTGTGAACAGCAGTACAGCACAGAAAAATGGAATATGTGTATGTACATAGTACCAAATTACAATGGAGCAAGTGTTGATCATAATATATGCATACAAGTATACAAGTATATAAATCATTGCATATGTACTCCAATTGCATAAGCATGGGCATGTATGCAAATCTGTTCATGTATGTTGTAATATAACAGATAAGGACAAAGAAGGCATTCAGGAATGCTGCTAAACAAAGCATCAACTGCACTGTGTATACAATAACTGACCAGTGATTGTCTATGCAGTATGTGAAGGACACCTGTTCATATAAAGCAGTCATAGTGATTTGATATAGCATGGCACAGTTGCCACTGCATGCCACACAGAAAGTCATTGTGCCAGTGTGACAGCATGGCACAACATCCATCCATCCATCCATAACCCCTTTTCCTATTTTTGCATGTGGGGTCAAGGTGTCACTTCAACAGTAACAATCATCTAGAGGCAATGTTTACACCACCACATGGCTAGCCCTGCTGCAGTAGTTTTTCCATACCACACACCCACATGCACACTGAAACCTATGGCCAGTTTAGAGTGTCCAATCCACCTGCATATCATTGGAATGTGGGTGCAATCTGGAGCACCCAGAGGAAACCCACGTGAACATAGGGAGGACATGCAGACTCCACACAGAGGGTACCATAGCTGAGGATCAAACCGGGGAACCTCTTGCTGTGAGGTGGCAACACTATCCACTGTGTCACTGTGACACAATAATCTTATGAAAATAACATGGACAAGGACTTATCATGTTGGTGAACAGACATCTAACAGCAACAACGAATAGAAAAATGGGTGCAAAGCAAACACACAGATAACATGTGTGAATAACTGACTCTGACTCATCTCACTGTGTTGTATGCATAAAAATGTGTATAATTCTGTTTGTGAGTTGCTGTCTTCCCAAAGACATATACAAGCATAACCACTGTGTCTCATGCATCAGGGTAACTGCAACAGCCATCTGTCACATGAAGGACACAGTGTATTGGACATAATATTGTGCTGCATTGTATGCACACACACACACACACACACACACACACACACACACACACACACACACACACACACACACACACACACACACACACACACGTAGGAAATAGTATTCCTGCCCATATGTAGTAATGCATGCATTAAGTACAATATATCATGTACATTTAATTGATTACCATGTGTGTAATATGGTAATGTGTGCCATACTGCAGCAGCAATATAACATCACATATGGTATGGTATGGCATGGTATATGCATTGTACAGTAGGACATATATCAGAAAATCATGACAGCAATATGCTATGCCTGAACAATTGTGCCTCTACAGAACATTTTTGGATATGGAAAACACTGTGGTGGTAGTATTACATAATTGGATCATGCATACAATACATATGGTCCAGGGGGACACCCCGATGAGGTTGAACATCACAAAAAATCTCACATGCAGTCTCCCAGAAAGAGTAGTGCATGACCTGTGCCATGTTCTGGAAAAATGTCCCCATAACGTCCTTCATTTGCATCTGAAAGATGTTTGTCATCACCTCCTGGATCTGGTCCTGTAAATCATTTCCCTTTTGAGATGGACTTCTTCTACAGTGAGTATCAGGAAGGATGGCACATGCAGGTCCCAGTGTGTCATTATTGTCATCATCAATCCAGTCATCCTGATCCTCAGAGTCCAAGTTGCCTGGCAGTGGTCTAGTACGTCTTCATTTCTGGCATCTGGTAGGAGGGGTGCCATGGGTCCCATACTCTGTCAAGATGAAACACAGCAAAAATACATACATAGCACATGTTCCCCAAAAGCTATGAGTACATAACATATATAAGCTGACACAATATACAGGTGGATGCATTTATATATATCATATTACAGTACTGGATGACCTTATTTAACTGTAAGACCATATGTGATGAAAGGCATGATTTCAATCCATAACAGTGTAAAATGTTGACTAGCATATATTACAGTCAAGTACAAAACAGGTCTGTCACAAAATACTATCAGATGTGCATCTAAACAATGTTAAAAACAGTATATTGCATGCCATTAACATGAGCAAAACACGAGACTTTAAATGTGACATGTTTGCTCAAAATATATCACAATACATTACAGTTCTCATTAAAACGTAATTATCAGATGATATAGCCTATAAGGTATATTTATACTTCCATATTATAAAAAAAATTGAGAGTAGCAGGTGCACAGTCATGATCATGCTACATCCCCAATCTCCTAGTATCAATATGCAAAGATGATATCAATAGAAGGCCATGCATTGGCCACTATGTCCATCATGCAGTGCCATTATGTTACTCATATGTTATAGCATGCAACACACAGTTTATCTGAGAAAATGTTATTACTTATTCAGTTATGAACTAGCCGTCAGTAAGGTGTAAAGCACATGTGCACAGCAGTAGATATATATATCATGACATATCAAGACAACACTGATATGGTTCTACATTCCAAAAGACTGCTGTAAGGTCACAGTAGCATTGACAGCATGACTGTTAGAATAAAAATCTGGTGTAAACCATTTGACATATGCCTAACAACAACATCAAGCAGACAATCTGGCAAATAAAAAGCTCTTATGTTCTCACTCTACTGTTTATATGTGTGCTTTACACGTTTAAGTTGAAGTGTCAATATGGCAATTTATCTCAACTATAATGTAGGTGTATCTGTGCAAGTAATGTGTCATGTTGACATTCCCTGAACAACACATGTTTAATATCAATATATAGTAAGAAGAAGCAGTGGCAAAATTAAAATATATATGCAAATGAGATGACCAATGCAACATGGTCAATGCCTGACATCACAGTATCATAGAATTGGAATCCAATACAACACCTTAGAACAACTGGACAATCATAACCACAATGACAGGTTCTCACATCTATAAATTTAGGGTATGTCACACACACATTACTGTTCATCAACTAACGTATCACAGTCACTACCTATGTTTGTAGTATTATTGTCTATATATCTGCACAATTCAAACACTCCATTAATGATCATTAATTATGTAACAAGCAGACATAAAAGAAGAGCATGACTGGCTTTGTGCACAGCAATTTTAGAAAATGGAATATAATTTTGTTTTTAAACAAACCATCACAGGGCTTTTATACAGAAGTAGAAAACATGTCAAAATGAAGGTCATGCCAGAAATTACCTGCCAACAGCCTTCAGAATGTTGAGACAGCTGACACCCATTCAGTAACAGAATAAGCAAGCAATGCACAACATAACAATCAGTGATCACCACTGACAAACATACAAGAGTGCAACCACCTGTTATTCAAAGAGCAGTAACAGCACAATAAAATAAAATATGAAACAGTCCAGGTAGCAGCACTATGACAGTTACACACAGATGTCTGTAATTTAAGTTGTGACTTAAAAAATGTGGTTCTGAGGTCATCAAACATACGCTGCTTATAACTGACAGGACACCATTTAAATTAAATCTACATTGCTGTTCACAAGACGTCAATGAGTACTGTACTTACCTTGCATATGCATTATAGGTAGTCTGGCATTAATATTAGCATGCCTGAAGCTGCAAGCTAAACTGATTGTTTTAACTCTAAATGTTTCTGGGGAAATTAATTTTTACAGTTATAACACATACTTCTCTCCCTCCACTGCCCTCCAGCCTGTTCATATGTTCGATGTACAGTGCATGATTTTAGGCCTGGTCTTCTTCACCTACAAAAAGGAAAAATTGATGTATTAATGCCATGGAAGTATTGTTTCAGGTCAATATATGATGTTCAGTTCACTATGTATGAAGCAGCAGTAAAAAGAAGAGTATCACATGACATCTATCCTTGAGATGAAATACAACTTCACATTCAGTTATTGCTGTGTCACTCTCGATCATATCTCTCAACCTGGAAACATCAAAAATCTGTACAAGGCCCATGAAAAATAGGTACAAATCTGTACGCTGATTAACATAACATTTACATACATAATTACATAACCCCACCCACTCCAATGGAATTATGGGATACCAACTTTCAAATGGAAGCTGAAGGAGAAACAACAAAAATATGGCACCAGAGTCCCCCTGTAGCCATTCCAATGTCCCATTGCCTGGCTATTTCACCCCATTTACCATAAATACAAATGTGTGCATGCTGCTTTACTTCTACAATGATTATTTGGATTTTATTTTTACATTTTATAGCACAATGCACAAACACTAATAGATAACTACTAAACAAAGCAATACTGTCTCACAATGAAAATAGACTTGGCATTAAAACTTCTCTGCCAAAGAAACTCACATTCATTGAAACAGCATTGAAACCCACACCACATCCAAAGAAAATGCATCTGGAGAGTGGTGGATAAAGATTACCTTTGGGCTGTTTTCAAATCATAGGCCCCTTGCACACAAAACAAGAAACATACATGTGTTCTTTGATACACCTTCCTGACTTTATTAAATTATATTCCGTGTATAATACAGCAGTAACAGCGTACTTGTTAGACTTAGAGCGCATTTTAAATTTATTATTTGAACATTTTTCCAGTAGGCAATAAAACAAAATGCATGAACCAATAATGACAAAACTGCCCAATTCAGAACATTTCCATCATAAAAGTTGACTTACACACACACACACACACACACACACACACACACACACACGTTTGAACATTTTTCCAGTAGACAATGAACCAATAATTCCAAAACTGCCTGCTCAATTCAGAAAATTCAGAACATTTCCATCATAAAAGTCTACTTCCATACACACACACAATATATATATCTATATATCTATATATATATATATATATATATATATATATCTATATATCTATAAAATTTCAGGGTTTTTTTGGGGGGGACAAAATGCCAAAAACCAGGGACACATTGCTAGAATAAAATGTGATGTTACCACCATGCATTTAACTGCCAAGTCTTGTACCCAGGACCCTGTACACTACAGTCAGAGCAACATACACTATGCCAAATCAGCAGTGTCCTGAAAGATAGGAAGGAAGACTGAAATGTAAATGGCTATCATTTAGTGAATTGAGTTCTCACTTTTCACCATAGCTCTCAAGGTCGTAGCACAAAAAAACCTGGACAAAGCCAATAATGGGGAATACAGAATTCAGTTCTCATGACACCATAGCTCTCAATGTCTTACCACAAAAAATTAGACAAAGCCAGTAATGGAGGAATACAGCCCCAAAATATGGACAAATTTCAAATACTGATCTTATAAACTTAGAAAAATGCTAGAATAAAAGGTTTTGTCTTACCATTTATTTTCTGAAGAATATGAAGTCTGAAATGCAAATGCCTATCATTATTTAGTGAATTCAATCCTTCAGTGATTTGCCGCAAATATACTAAAAAACACATATTTTATGAGGAACAGAACAAACGAATGAGGCATAAATTCACAAGTGGTGGTGGCTTGGGGTTTTAGGCTCTTTTCACTTGTACCCAAGGTACAGGGTTTGAGTCTGAGTATCTCTAGCCACCAGGTGTATTTACCTGGGGCATACACACAACACAATAATTAAAGCTGCAGCCTCTAAGCTGACACATATAAGAGCTTTTTTTTTTAATTTTTGCAGTATTCATTTAATAAACTTCTTATACTTTGACAATCCTGCTCCCACAAATTGGCATGCAGTGGTTTTAGCACAGACCTTTCTCATTGTAGGATGATTTGCTGGTAAAATTTCCCCATTTTGCAGCAGGGATAAAGCCCCTCCTTTACCCCATCAGCTACAATCCTAGCCAGAAGTCTCCTCCCTCTACCCAGTATAAGAGATCTAATGAAATGCCACCATCCAACTGTATCTTCAAGGACTGAGTCTAGTAACACAGGTCATCTCAGTAACAGGTATGGCTTAATTCTTCTGCACCACAGATCTGGCCAAAGTTAAAGCACTTCTGTACCAAACAGGATCATATGTTATGAAAAAAATCAGTAAAGAATCACTCACAGGTCAGCCTGGTAGAGATCCACTGTAGAATAGACTAAATAAATGTATAAAAAAGTAATTTTAAAGATCATTTTGTTATACGGGAAGATTCCATGTAAGACACTATACTTTCTAATTCACTGTGTCTTAGCCTGGAAAAGTATATCTTTTAGGTAAATCAATCTTACTGTCAGTTTAACATTCCTAGCAAATTATCAGTTCTCACAAAGAAAATATATTGCATATGTAGTTCCCTGTCTGCACAATTGTTTCAAGAATTATTATGCTCTTTTCATCCAGTGTCTTTCTGACCATTAAGCTCCATCCACACCACTTCCCTGCTATCCTGACATACTGACTATAGGAAGCAAGAGTCAGGGGTCTTTGGTCACATTCCTATCAGCATTAAAGACATTTTCTATTGTGATCCTAACTTCTCCCCTTGCTGGACACCATATGCATTGCAATGACTATAATGTTGGTTTCCTGTATAAGTGTGCATTTGCACACACCTATTAATAGTGATACCTTCAGATGCTGCTCTTGTCTTGGGTCATATGCCAACTCCTTCTCCTCCCAGGTCAGGCAAACTATGGCTAACTAGTCACTTCCAGTCATTTCCAACCAGGTCTTCCACTGCCTGGGCCACTAAATGAACACAAGCCATCTAAGCTGTAGCCACAGCTTTATGCCATGGAGTTGTCCTACATCTAAATTAGGCTTCATTAATTACATTTGCAAAAATATGGCGCACATATTCATCTCAAAAGTTACATAGCAGGACACAGTCACAGTTTAATCATATCCTCCAATAAGCACAGAATTAAAATCCTGCATTCATCAAGACAAAAGAGAAATGTTGAGTATATGTGAATTATTTTAATGTGCAGATGTTTTAGCTTTAATAACCCAGGTGCTGTTATGCAGCCATGGAAGTACTGAGGAGTGCATGCCACATCACTCACAAATATAAGTTTAGTTCTCATTTTGTCAAGAACATAGAGCAGAGCTTATTGGTGTCGACAGTATCAATAATTCTAGAAGAAAATAACTGAAATGTTGCTAAAGTATCACAATTAAATCTGCATAATATGCTTATCATTTAAGGTTGGAACACAAATACACACACAAACCTGCCAAAGCAGTGTTTATCTGAAATAAATAATCCAAACATTTCCTTCCCATCCCACTCGCAGATCCATTAGCAGCAGCAGTGAAAGCAGCCAGCAGCAGCAGTCCTTCCCTGCTCACACTCGCAGATCCTAAGCATTTCCTTCCCACTCGTAGATCCATTAGCAGCAGCAGTGAAAGCAGCCAGCAGCAGCAGTTTCCTTCCTCGCTCACACTCACAGATCCTTCCCGCTTGCAGATAGTAAAAGCAGCCAGCCATTCAAAATGTCCTCACACTCGCAGACAGCCGGAAATGCACATGCGTAAGCCCTTGAGCTCAATTCCAACAGGCTGACAGAGCTGACATCATCACGCACTTGATGACGTCAGCTCAAAACTACAAAAAAAACTATTTAAAACAAAAAGCTGGAAAAATTTATTTGGAAATTAAAGGGTGCCACTCAGGAATCGTGGCACCCCATTATTTGAGCCCAAAACTTGGTAAAAAACTAGTAATCTGGTATAGTTGGGAGGTATGCTCTCAATACTGCACACACATGAGGATTACTGTATTAAAACTAGAGGAACTGAAATTCAAATCTGTAACTCTCATCTGTTTGTATTACAACCCTGACACCTCCTTGCCTAGCTAATCTGTCTTGGCTATGACTGAATGGATTGATGTAACTTTAAAAACTCAACTGTATGACTATGCACGGAAGAATTAAACACCTGTATTCATGCTTGTAAATTACAGGATAGGTAAAAGGACAGTCCCACTTCCACCATGTGCTGTGCATTTGAAACACAAAAGCATGCAATCCTGATTGCATGTCATCACATTGCTCACAGCAATAACTAACAGCTTCAAATTTGCATACCTTGCAAGAGAATATGTGGATGCATTTGCTAGATATAACTACACATGATTGGATTTCATATTCATCACTGGTATTAGGAAGGCAGTCAATGTTAAACAAGAATGGATTGTGACATAATTGTGTGACATTGAAAATGTACAGTTAACCTATATATCTATGTCCCACCATTTACACATACAGCCATATTGACATAGGTAGGATGTTTCTAGAAACTTTGAGAATAATGGAGATATTCATAGTCAACCACAACTAAGTCCTATAGGCATTAATGCACTGCTTACATATTAAATGTGTAAAAAGCTATATCATATAAGTGAACAAACAAGTATCTCCCATATCTGTTTTAAATAGTAAAGACAGAAATATTAAAATAACATCAAAAACATTCTATACATTCTATATGAGGATTCCATCTGACATGTATCCATGAAATATTTACATTGTAGCCATATGCTGCCGGTTAAAGATGCTCAGTACTCAAAACTCCACTACTGCTCAGAGGCCTGTCTAGCCTGCAGCGAGAGCCGATCTGGCCCCGAATTAATGGACATGCTGCACCTCAGAAAATCCAAATCCCTCAGAAAATCCAAATCCGAGACCTCTCTCAGCGGAAGAAAATAACCTCAGCAGGAGGGAGGGACAGATTCATAAGAGGAGCAGACCTTCACTCTGGAATCCAATCAAACGTCAGTCCAATCCCCAGTCCAGGTTAGGTGACTCTCAGAGAGGAATCTTGATGAGTGGATGGGATGGATATCGATCATTAGGACTGCGACTGTCTGTTCACTCACTGTTAGACAGAGGCACAGTATACCCTCAAAAAAAAAAGGCAAAAAAAATAATAAAAAATGGGTGGCGAAAGCCAAACACACTCTGGCTAGGCTTATAAATGCCCTAGGGCAGATAGCCTAGTATGAACCTATGAACCTATTAATTGTTTGAGATAAGAAACATCACACTTCCTTTTATTATACAGAATTACTGTGGGATGTTTCTAGAATCTTAGGATAATGGAGACATGTGTAGTCATCTGAGACTTAAGCACTATAGTCATTAATGCACCATGTATATACTAGATGTGTAAAAAGCTGGCATGCCTAACTTACCAAAAAGTATACACCTCATAAATCTTTTATGATACAGGAAATATGATACTGGCAAAATAAGACAAGAAGGATGCTCCATGCAAATGATTTATAAAATTAGGGCATACCAAGATTATATACTCCCCATTCCGAATAGGTCTGCAATTGTGGGACTGTATACATATCTGCTGACCTCACAAGACCCAAACGTAGTGAAAGTTTTAAAACATGAGGAGAATAAATCTAAGATGGCTTCCTTCTTAGTTTAGCAGAAGCATATTGGCATCAAGTGGGAATGGAAATCAAACCAGAAGTAGGTAGAAATCAGGTAGCAACTGAATGTGCCAAAAAACAAAAGAAAGATTATAAGGTGAAGAATCAGATGAGAAGGCAAGAAATGTGTAAAATATATATAGTTGCAAGTATAGAAAACTCTTGGAAGAACCTTCTGAGAATGGTTAAGGAGAGGCAAATTCAAACCAAAAGATGAAAGGTTAATATTGGCAACCCAAGATAGTAGACTAAGTACACGCTGGTTTACAAAGTCCATTGAACATGTGGGAGAAACAGACAAATGGAGGTTTTGTAAAACAGGATTGGAAGCAGTCGGACACCTTGTTGCTGGTTGTGATAAACTAATGACAGAAAGACTGTGTACTGAAAGGCATAATAATGTGGCAATACTGTTGCACTGGGGATTATGCAAACATCATAATACTGAAGTAGCTGAAAAACACTGGAAACATAAGCCACAAAGCATCACAGAAAATGATGAAGTCTACATGACATGGGATCACCCATTACCAACAGTTCAAAAGATAAATGCCAGAAAACTAGATATAGTGGTCCATGAAAAGAAGACAAAAGTAGCATTGATAATTGAAATCGCTACACTCAGTGACTACAGTGTCTTGCGTACAGAGACACAAAGTCATAAAATATCAGGATTTACTGACAGAAATGACAGCAATGTTGAAGAAAGTAGTAGTAGGAGCAACGGGTCTTATAAAAAAGAATCTACGATCGTATTTAGATATGTTACCAATACATGCAACTCCGTACGAATTGCAGGAGTCATTACTAGGCACATTGCAGGTGCTGTGAAGAGCATCTCTGGCTGACATCAAAGACTGAAACAATATTAATTTTATGATCTTTAATCATACTTTGACTTAGGAATGGGATCCATTCCTGTCATGGTATTAAAAACCCAAAATATATGGAGAAATTAAAAAGAGCAAAATAAACAACAAAGTATAAAGACTTCTCATCTTTTTGTAGATGATTTAAAACTGTATAGGTCATCAGATGAGGAACTGAAAGCACAACTGCAAGTGGTCAAAGCTTTTTCAGATGATATATGAATGTTATTTGGTCTTGATAAATGTGCACAAACAGCCTTTAAGGCAGGAAAGCTGCAACACCAAGATGGGACAGGATTATGACATAAAAGAACTCGAGCAAGAGGGAGTGTATATATATTTGGGAATTGATGAAGGATCAACAATAAATGAACAAATGTGAATAAAACTTAGTAATGAATATTTTAGATGACTAAAATTAATACTGAAAATGACACTGACATCTAGGAACAAAGTCCAAGCTATAAATCAATTTGTTTTTCCTGTTCTAACTTACAGTTTTGGAGTGATAGACTTGCCCCAAAATATACTGGATCGGTTGGACAGCAAAACAAGAAGGATGCTTCATGCTCATCAAACGATTTATAAAAATCAGTGCATTAACAAGATTATATATGCTCCGTTCTGAAGGAGTTAAACCAAAAGACAAAAGGCTAATATTGGTGACCCAAGATAGTGGACTATGTACACGTTGGTTTGCAAAGTCCATAGAACATGTGGGAAAAACAGACAAATGTAGTTTTCATAAAACAGAATTGGAAACAGTCGCACATCTTGTTGCTGGTTGTGATATACTAATGGCATAAGGACTGTATACTGAAAAGTATAATAATGTGACAAGACTGTTGCACTGGGGATTGTGCAAACATTATAATACTGAAGCAGATAAATAACAATGGAAACATGAGCCACAAAGCATTATAGAAAATGATGAAGTTTATATCATATGGGATCACCCATTAACAGCACTTTAAAAATAGATGTGAGAAAACCAAATGTAGTAGTCTATGACAAGAAGACAAAAGTAGCATTGATCATTGAAACTGATTACAGTGTCTTATGAACAGCGAAACACAAAGTCATAAAATACAAGGATTTTCAGGCAAAAACAAGTGCAATGTGGAAGAAGGATGTCCAGACAGTTCCAATAGTAGTAGGAGCAACTGGTCTTATAAAAAAGAATTTACAGTCATACTTAAATATGTTACCAGTACATGTAACTCCATATGAATTGCAGAAGGAGTCAATTCTGGGCACATTCCAGGTGCTGGGAAGAGCACTTCTGGCTAACATCACAGACTGAAACATTAGTAATTTCATGAACTTTGATCATACTTTGACTTTGAAATGGGATCTATTCCCATCGTAGTATTAGAAACCAAAAAGATTTGGAGAAATTAAAGAGGCAAAATAACATCATAAATAGTGCACACTGAGATTCAAACCTGCACATATGCATGAAACATTCAACACTGCCTTTCCCTACAAACCTTGCACTGGCTTGAATTTCTGAACCTATTAAGGTACCACCAACTCAGCCTAGCTCATCTAATTCTGTACTAGCCCGAGAAAACCCCCACCCTGACTGGCATGGTGAACTTATACAATTCAACTAGTCAACTTCAATCCTCCAGCAAAGCCTTAATCAAAACCATCACATGCAAAAACAACTGCGGGCAATCACTATTTGCCCATGAAATAGCCAAAATATGGAACAACCTTTCCCCTGACCTCAGACTACAAAACTCCACACCCTTCTTAAAAAGTCTACATTAAACATACCTCTTCACCAAGCATCTATGGAACTGTAATTGACCCCCTGAAGCCTCATCTACTTACTGTTTCTATACCCCATCTGTCCTGGACAACACAAATAACACCATCTAACTATACCTATTCATATGTGAGCAATAACCTATATATGAGTGTATGTAAGTGTGTGTGTGTGTGTGTGTGTGTGTGTGTGTGTGTGTGTGTGTGTGTGTGTGTGTGTGTGTGTGTGTGTGTGTGTGTGTGTGTGTGTGTGTGTGTGTATGCATCTATATATATATATATATATATATATATATATATATATATATATATATATATATATATATACTCTTACATGTATATTTGCTTGAATGTATATATGGAAAATTAAACATTTATATATTCTTATTCAGTTGTGAAATATCTTCCAGTGCTCTACCAGGTGCTTATCTACTCTCAGTGTATATTTTGTACACTTGTATTTTCAACCAAAAGGGGGAATATCCTCTTATTGTATACTAACAGCTGTAAAGTCTACAATCTGTATGCTACTACTCTGTAATGTCTCTTGTAAAATGTTCTTCTCTCTGTAAACATATGGAGTTTTTCTCTCCAGGACTCCACTGAAAATGGACACTTGTCCAGTCGGACTATCCTGGCAAACAAATGTTAAATAAATAAATAAATAAATAATAATAAATTAGTGTATTGCTTATTGCTTTATGTGTGTATAACTGTATAATGAATGGCATAATCTGCCTTATTACTCTAGCATTGGTCAGCATTTAACTGTCTTATATTTGCATTATTTTTACAAACTTGATAATGTTTGTAAGTATTACTCTGCATGACCTCATACAGATGTGTACTGTGTAGCACTTCTTGAAATATTACAGCACCTGTAATATTCTGTAATATTACAGCACCATTTTTAAAACTACAATCCACTCTACTACAGGCCCCATGAGGAGCTCAGTGTCTCTCCAGTAAGTGTTTTCCAACAATATATGCCTATTTATGTTGAATTGCATTAGACATTTTACAACTGTATATGTTTATTTATGTTGAATTGTGTTAGACATCTAATATGATTTATGCTTTTTTATTGGAAGTTACTGTGGCATGCTAGCATTTTGTCTCCACTAAGTTGTTTTTAGTATAATAGTATGGTCTATTTGCATAGCTGCACCTTGTTCACTAATGTTATTCTTGTAAATGTATTGTGTGTAAACAGCTCATACTGGTGTCTACTTATTTCTATATAATTGTGCTGTTACTGGTGGATAGAATCACATTAGAGACCCAGGACAGAATGCTGCTTGCTATATTTTTATCTGTGACTGCATAACTGTCTGATAAGGTTTCTTCTAACAGTGTTTTTTCCAGCTGGCTCAGTATCTGCTTATACTAGTAGTTGGTTCAAGACATATATTTTCCTGTATGCAGTAGCTGTTTGCTCAGCTTGTTTTTTGTAATATGTATAATATATCTTTACCATCTCAAATGTGCTTACTCCTCTCTGTACTCTTCTTTTCTAGACTGAGCACCCCTCTAAGTATTCAACTGTGGTACCACCTTTATCATTCTTATAAGAAAAGTGCAGTCCGGGTCTGAACTGTCTGCAAACAGCTAAAGTTATCTTTGAGTATGTGTCTACCTGTTTGAGCCAATATTCATTTTTCCCCTGGAGAGTACTCTGCTTTGGCTTGTAAGCAGCCCCCCCCCCCCCACACACACACACACACACACTCATCCACTTTCTCTCTTATTCCCTTTTGTTAGCAAATAGTATCCATAACTGATCAATACTGTGTGTTTGTTAATTTAAACTGAGACCACAGTAGCCTATTGATAGAAGGTTATCCTGTTTTTCCACCTAAGAAATGGTTAAGAAATGACTTACAGTTTCAAGCAGTCCTTGGTCAGTTCTGATTGTTTCTTAAACACTAACTTGTCTTTGCTTTGGCTCATTAGCAGCAGTACAAAATAACTGCCTGCTCACACCCTTGTTCTCCCCCTCCCCTTCCCTGTTTATTACCTTAAGCCAATCCCAAAGTTAATAAATATTACCTGTGGCAGGCACCATTTTTAAAACTACAACCACCCTTTGTCACTATCATATGTTCATTTACCAGTTTACTCTGTTACCTGATTGTTTCCAACCCCTTGTAAGAGCTACTAACAGGGTCTCTACCCGCTCTGCTCCTCGCCCTCCCCCTATTCCCTCCCACCCCAGTGATCCTACCTTTATTACAGTCACAACCCCTCCCATCTTTCCAATAGCCAACCACAGTACTAACCCAAAACTATCTCCTCCATCTTCCCACTGCTATCACACCTCCTCAACTAACATGTACAAGCATACCTTACCTGTGCTCACTGCATGCACTCTCCTTGCATATCTTACATCCTACCAAAGCTCCATCATTCCCCCACTCAACCACTACCACTGTACTACTACTACTCACACCACCACTCATGTCTCACCCTCACTCAGCTCCCATACCCACCAACTCAAAAACTATCCCTCTGCACCCCTCTCATATTCTACCAACTATATTACTCAAACATAATGCATCCCTACAACTTAACATAGTAACCCTCCCACCATACCTATTACCCACAGAGCACAATCATAATGTTTCCCTAATAATCAAACACATTCGAAAACTGAGAAAACTAATAACCTCATGCATATCAAAACTAACCCTAGGTGGAGACATCCACCCCAACCCTGGCCCTATCATCTCCAACCCCAATCCTCATAATCAGACTAGAAACCACAACTTCTCCCATATCACAGCTAATAGAAAGCCAAGTGACTTCCTTCTACTAAGCCTAAATATTAGAAGTATATCCAAGAAAGTCCATGAACTCCATGCCACCATAGACGTGTACTCCCCAGATATAGTCATCCTGACAGAAACCTGGCTAAAACCTCACATTACCAGTGAGCAAATACTCCCTACCGGTTACGGCATACTAAGAGTAGACCGATTAAACAAGAAAGGAGGCGGTGTAGCTATAATATTTAAACAGCATCTAACAATCCAGATCTTAAAATCATCAGCTCCACAAATAGGCAATGAAGAAATAATATATACCAACCTCAAAATAAACCAAAACAAAACAATCAACATAATTGGATGTTACTTCCCACCTGGCCAGAACATCCCTCCACTAGAAAACCTCCTCAGCTGGTCTACCCACCATCTCCCCCAAGAAACTATAATTTTAGGTGGTTTCAATATTGACTAGCAATACTGTTCTGGCAACCATCCAAATTATCATGTAAACCTTCATGGCTTCAGCAAACTAGTCCAGTCACCAACCAGGATAAATAAAAACTCCAGCAAGCACACTACCCTGGATTGGATACTAGTCAGTAAGAGCCTCCAGTCATATATAACAGGCTGCTTATCAGATAGCCTCAGTGATCACTCCCCAACATTCCTACTCAAAAAATACCTATACCACGGTAACCCTGTCATCTACCATCAAATACGTAAAAAACTAAACTTTAACCCACTCTCATTCATCTCATCCCTCAAAGAGTGTAACTGGCATCCTCTAAAGTACCTCATTCTTGATGACGCAGTTGAATATTTTAATACTACCTTCCTAAGCATCCTTAATTACTATGCCCCCATAAGACTTTACAGAACCAAAGCACAACCCTCCCCTATAGAAAACCACTAAGTCAGAAATGAAAAACAGTGATAATGCCTGGGAGCACTGGTGCAAAACCAAAACCCCCTCAACTAGACAGAAATTCCTAGAACTACGCAATAGAGTCAAAAAGCTAATAAAACAAGACAAATTCCAATACTACCAGTCTGCCTTAGACTCCTCCCAACACAGCCCCAAACAATTCTGGTCCTCCATAAACTCCATCCTCCACCCAAGTAAAGTCAGTATCCCTCCTCCTAACATCCCTCACTCCTCTGAAAATATTGCTACCTCATTCAACACACACTTCACACAAACCATACTATCACTAGCTAAAAACAACCCCCCTCCCCTCCAACCCACACCTTCAACTAGTAATCTCCCTACTGCCTTCTCTTTTTCTCCTGTACCTACCTCCAACATAAAAAAACTCTTAACTAAACTTAAGCCCACCAAATTAGCAGCAGACAACCTCCCAAGGGAATACCTACAAATCACAGCTGATGCTCTGGCCTACCCAGTATCCATCTTGATTAACTGATCTCTGTCAGAAAGTTATGTTCCCACACTGTGGAAAGTATCACATATAATTCCCCTCCACAAAGGCGGCCCTTGCACAGAACAAACCAATTACCGCCCCATAGCTATTCTCTCTCCACCCTCCAAAATACTAGAGAGATGCATACACTCTCAGGTCTCAGACTACCTCCTTACTAACAACCTCCTTTCCAATGCTCAGCATGGTTTCTGACCAAACCATAGCACCAATACTGCCTTACTCTCCTTTACTAACACTATCCTTCAGCATAAAAACAATGGCTGTCTCTCCTTTGCTACTTTCCTAGACCTATCTAAAGCATTTGACATGGCCCCACTGAAACAACTCATCTCTGTCCTCAGTAACCTATCCTTCTCTCAATCAGTCACCAACTGGTTTCAGAGTTACCTGTCTGACCACCAACAATCTGTTGTATGGCAGAATGACATATCTCCCCAACTACCTGTCTCCATAGGGTTTCCCCAAGGATCCATCCTTGGACCCCTACTCTTCTCTGTTTTCTCCAATAATCTAGCCTCTGCCACCAAACATGGCACTCTCATACAATACGCAGATGACTCAACCATCATCTGCTCAGCCCAGTCCCTACTCAAACTGCAAAAAGTCACACGGGAAGCCTTTTCCTCTGTTGTAACTTGGTTATCAGATGCCCAATTAATACTCAACCCAAACAAAACTAAACTACTCATCTTCCAACCCATCAAACATACTCAAAACAGCTCTCACTTTACATCACAGCAAAAGGCAACACCACTATATGCCCAACTGAACACACCAAATTGCTAGGAGTGGAAATAGACAATAAACTAAAATTTGACATTCACATAACCATGACCATAAAAAAAGTCCACAAAAAAATAGGAGCGTTATACAGAAATAAGCAACTTCTCACCAAAGCAGCAAAGATTTCAATAGCAAATTCCCACCTTATCTCCACCCTACTTTATGCCTCTCCAATATATACCAACCTAAGGCAATGTGATCTAAACAAGCTAGAGACCTGCTACAATAAAATTGCCAAATTCACCACAGGGGCATCCTACCGTAGTCACCACTGTCTCTCACTTGCTGAACTGGGCTGGCTTGAACTCTCTCACCTCCTTCAATGGTATAAAATCTCACTCGCCCACAAACTAGTAAACCATCCACTAAATGTCCCATCCCTCTAGAATCTACTCCAACCCTATAGCACACCTAAAAACATGCTGGCTATGCCCTTCCAACTCCGACTCTAATATCACCCAAACCATCCAACCACTACCTTTCTTTCCACCCCACTAACTACCTTGATTATAGCAAGCTCAGATGCTCATAAGCCAGTAGTTATTATACAGCATGAACTTCTCATTGTTACATTTGTTAATGTCTGTTATGTACTTCGCAGATAAAGATTCTAGTTGTCTACTGATGTACTGTGTTCTTCATCTGTAAATATGTTTGTAATTAATTGCTATGTTAATCAAATTGTTAATCGCTATGTAATCCAATGAAACTACTGTCTGTTTATTTTAACTGTGGAGCTTTTCTCCCTGGGCCTCTGCTGAAAATGGACCTACGTCCAGTCGGACACTCCCAGTCAACAAATGTAAATAAACAAATAAATAAATAAATAGATAAATAAATAAGTTACACATAATGGAGACATGCATAGTCATCAGTGGTCTAAGAGCTATAGGTGTCTGTGAACCACAGCCATGCTAGATGTGTAAAGAGATGAACTGCCAAACAAACATAGGTCTTACATATGCTATGTTCAATATTATCTACATAACTGCCACTATTTAGAAAATAACGTACAAAAGGATTTGAACCCACTCAAAGGAGATAAGCAGCTACTTTGATATATTGCTTATCCATTTCACCTAATTGACAGACTAGCTCATGAATAATTCTAAAATTAATATTTATGGCATATCAGTCACTGCTATATGTGTGATGTGCATATGAATGTACACAATCACATTTTATTTAGGCTGTGTACACTGATCCAGTATAGCTGCAGATAACCAGATGTAGACATGGTAATCTTAACAACATTTAAATTACTATTATCTGTACAGACATCCATTAAATACAATTGAAACAGTCTCATAAACAGATATAGATAACAAATCCATTTAGTATGATGTAGGTGTTAAGATGTGAACTATGAAATTTACTGTAGGCATCCCACTCCAGTGAAGATCCTCTGCACCTCTCCAATGCTGGTCATCATAGTAGTGATGGACTTACACAGCAGTCTGGTAGATCCCAGTCCATCTGTAGTGCTCCTTCACAATCCAGTTCCATATCTCAATCATGGCGAAGTTCCTGGGGCATGCTCACATCCTCTGCTTATGTCCAAAATAGACAGTGGGCATTTTGTTGGTCTCGTCCTCAGTCCAGTTCAGTTCGGCTCCTGCACATGCCAAAGCCTCCTCTTAGTCAACATCCTAAGTACTGAAGTTGAAACTGATTCAGAAAAACACCTTCACAAAAAAGTAAGCATCAGGTTGCTCTTGTGGTGTATAATACAGTGTATGAGCTCCGAAGAATACTTTTGTAAAGTTGTCAGTGAAGCACTTTATTACGTTTAAGTTGCATTGAGCTTGCATGCTGTGTTTTGGAATCGAAAGGGCATGTGCAGATTCAGTAATTATCATATGCTGAATAGATAACTACTTAGTCTTGTTTTCACATAGTGTTTTGAAATTGCGTTTGCCACTGATGAAATGAAGTTTTCCTTCTGTGTGCTGCACTGTCCGCAACTACCATCCCAGTACATTCTACCACTAAACAGTGAGAATTGCAAGTTAGCAAACTAGCTGACAACTATGTTAAATACTAACAGACTTCTTTATAGCAATGATGTCTAAACAATTTATCAACACCCAGCTGTAAAAGTCCATCAAATGAGCCAGATTTGGATAAATGTAATTAGCGCTTTCAATCACTATTTAATATTGTGATCTTCATCAGAATCAAAGTTAAAATACCCATCCCTTTCTTTTATCTAAAATAATTAATTAACTTGAACAGGAAATGACAAAACTAAACTAATTAATTAGTGCAACAATAATTAAGTGACTTTCTAAATGAACTAATATATTAAAATACACACTTTACTTATTACTCAAATAAGTCTATGTGCTTTTGCTCTAAAATGAATATGTAATATATTCTACCTATATAATAAAAAGCATTTTAAATTAATAACTTCATTTAAACCTGGTGCTCTATCTGCACCCAATAACAGTTGCCAAAAGGCTTCTTTGCATTCTAATACATTGTTTAAATCACCAGCGAATAATGCTTTTTCTACATTATCTAAAATAAAAAATTCAAACTTTTTAAATTCATTACATGACATTGCGTTCCTAGCGAAAGCATTCATCTTGTCTCTTTTCTTTATTGCCAGTTGGTGCTCATATATCCTACATTTAAGGCTTCTTTTGGTTTTACCAATGTAATAATTTCTGCATGATGAACAGGTCACTACATAGACTACATAATCACTGTTACAATTGTGGTATTTTTTTGCCCAAAATGTTTCCTGAGAATACTCAATTGTTATAGAAGATGAATTACTAATAAACCTACACTGTTTGCAATTGTTACAGCTATAAGTGCCTTTTTTATTAGTGCACAAATGACTGGAACTTCCTTCCTTCTATATTATAGTTCATAGTTCATAGTTCATAGTTTAGTACTAAGCTAACTGCCTTTGCGAGCCATTTTAAGCCTAGCCAATTATCCCTTGTGAGACTCAAACCCTGCACCTTGTGTTTGTAAGGCAAACGCCTTAGCCATTAAGCCATCATCCCAACCCCACTTGGTGGGTGAGCACAGCCAGGGAAAAAAAATGAGTAAATAAAAATGAAAAGCAACACAACAAAAGCAGTGAAGGGGACAACTAAAATAAAGCAGAGCAAAGCAATGAGACCCTATCACCAACCTGAAAGGATGACTTGAAGAAGAGCAGAGCAAAGGCCACAGTTGCTAAGGGATCCCAAGCCTCAGCAATGCTCACCATACCTGAGGACTTATCTTCCAGATTCTAACATATACTTAATGTTAGTTGTTTTTTTGTATGTGAATCTTGGTGCCATCCCTAATGTGTTCACTAACTCTTTGTTGCCTATTATTATTCTCCAGTTATTTTCTATTATGTTTTTAATGTACCACATTTCACTAACTATTGGTATAGGAAATGAAACTCTGTACTCATTTCTTTCCCTACCCAGATCAACCAATCTGTTGCGGCTTACTGTGCCAACCATTATGTCATTTGAATACAAGATTGGCTTGGCCACACTATTTCTTAATCCTTTAACTTCACTTTCTATATTTTTTACCCAATCTGAATCATACCGCCTATTTTCAAATAATAATCTTAAAATAGACACTTCTTTGTCAAATGTGTCATTGTTTGAATAAGTCTACTAAGTCTTATCATCTGTCCTTTAATGACACCCTTTTTCATGCATGGGGGATGCAAGCTATCTTTATGTAAATACTGATTGGCAAAATAAGGTTTTCTATATATTTTGCTGGTGAATTCCTTTGTTTCATGATTTATTCCTAAATTCAAATCCAAAAAATTGATAGTTTTACCAAATCCACTAATTTTAAATTGTAAAAAAGTGGTAGTGGAATTTAAGTCTTTAACTAAGTCCTCAAATTCACTTTGTTTACCTGTCCATAGAAAAAACAAATCATCTATGTATCTATAATATATTTCTACCTTGTTAAAACTAGGATGTGACTCCAGGAATTTTAGCTCCCAATTGGCCATAACTAAGTTGGCAAAAGCAGGAGCTACTGTTGCCCCCATCGCTACTCCTGAGAGTTGTTTGTATAACACTTTTTTTGAAAAGGAAAAAATTATTTCCTAAAATCAAATCCATTAAACTACAAATTGTGTTAATTTTTTCACCAGTAAACTCTGTATTTCTACTCAAATATTCCCTTAAGTACTCTATACCTTTGTCTTGATCTATAGAGGTGTATAAATTCTTTACATCCAAGGTACCAAAGAAAATAAATTTGTCTTTTATAACATATTCTCTCAGAATTTCTAGCAAGTGCCAAGAATCTCTCGGGTAATATTTTGATTGTTGGACAATTGGATTTAATATATTGTCCAACCAAACTGAAACGTTTTCAGTTTTTGAATTTTTGGCCAAAATGATAGACCTAAATGGTGGAATTCCTTTATTATTTTGGATTTTTGGAATACCAAAGAAAGATGCCATTTTGGGCTGTTCAACTGTTAAAAAATTATAACAATCATTGTTTAACTCTCCCTGGCAAAACATATCAAAGAGTGTGACATCTATACTTTCATAACTTTGATTTATTTGTTCGTAATTTACTTTCTTATATGTGTCAGCCTCCTTCAACATTGATTCTATTCCATTGTCATAATCTTTGGTATTCATAATTACTATTTTTCCACAATTATCGGCCTTCATTATTCTTATCCCTGTGTTCTTACTTAACAACTGTAATGCCAAATATTCTTCTACGGGTAAATTTTTCTCTCTATGTGGTAGGTGCATTTTTCTGAATTCACCTTCACATATATTCTGAAATACCTGTAATGTACTCTGTAAAGGAGGATTAAAAGTATTAGGTCTTTTGGGTCTCTCGTTTGTATTTAAACTGTTGAACTGTAGTACAGGATTAAAAGTACTAGGTCTTTTGGGTCTCTCGTTTGTATTTAACTGTTGAACTGTAGTACATTGTGCATAATATAACTTAAATTCAATTTTCTTAAGTACAACTTGAAGTCAATTAACAATTTACCTTTATTGACTTCATTTGTAGGAATGATTGAAAAACCTTTTTTCAAAACTTTTTCAGCCTCATTAGAAAGGGAAACATCAGACAAGTTTAAAATGTCCACTTCATAATTACGGACTTCCCTTTCAATCACCATTTCCTCCTGTTCTTGCCCTTCCCTTTGCCCTTCATTTGTGTGGAATTGTACCACTTGGAAGTCCGTTTGTTGTGCACCTGTCCCTTGGGAAAAGGAGCACTATCATGGTCTGTTGTAGCTGTAACTACCTCTGCATACTTTGTTGTTCCTTCTTTGTTTACTCCTGCTTGGTCTCTAGAAGGACCAGCAGTGTCTGTAGAAGGAATTGAATTATTTAATATTGAGGTTCCCATCATATTTTCATTAGCGACTATGTTATTACTGAAATTTGAGTCATTCTCAGATCCCATTGCCACTAATGTTGTATTCTCAGTAATGGCAACTACATCTCTATCTTCAACAACATCTTGTATAATATAGGCTCGATTGTGGTTATAAGCCAAAATATCCCTTCTAAGTTTAGACTGTTTTCTTAGAATAATAGTGGCCCTATGTCAGTCAGCCTTTGCTTCAACCCTATTGTACAATACAAGAAAATTCAGAAAACAAAGTTTTTGATGCGTTCATCCAAAGTTCTTATATTTTCTTTGACAGCGACAATTTCTTTTTCTTAATGCTCTACAAGTATGTTCATCATCTGGAAACCAGTCTCATTGTAAAGATTTATCAATGTCTTACTTAAATTGTCCCCTGGTGTTACGCAATTCGGAAATTTGGCTGTTCTCAAGCCTTGCCATACCACTTTGCATAAAATACATTCTCTTAAATACTAAACTTCCAGAATTAAGGTTACGTGTTTGAACGCTAACCTCTCCATTTCGTATATACTTTTTTTGCACAACACACTGTCATTGAATGAATTACTCACTTTTTCATTGGTAGTTATGTCGGCCACATTTGTGAAAGGGTTCGCATTTTCTTTGCAAATGTAATTCCAAATGTTACCCTTAACACTCCCCCGCGGAGTGTCTCCTTTATTTGAACCTTTAACAATGTTAAGGTTTGTGCAGCTACCGGCTTCCACACCGCTTGCGTTTCTACATGAAATGTCACCCTCCTCAGCATGTACAGTATCCGATTTGGACTCCTTACTTTGTTTAGTGGTTAAATCCTGAAAACAGTCTTTAACTATTTTTACAATAGTGTCCAGAAGTTCGGCTTTAAAATTTTGTGTCTGCACACCAGTGATACCATTTTCTACTATTGAATGAGTAGACAAATTTAATAGCACATCTTGGGGTGAGATTTCCGAGGCCATCAGATGTAATTTAAGCCATCTTAAATTACATCTGATGGCCTAAATGAAAATTTAAATGGATTAAATGAAGTTGAGAGCCATGCGGTTTTGAAGAACTACAGTTCTCATGGTGGTCAGTTCATCAGTCACCAGTTCTAGGGCGGGAAAGGTTGCATTGCTCATTATTTCGAGAAGTTTAGACAGTTTTCCCAGTTCCCAGATTGATTTTGTTGCTCCATATGCTGGCAGTACACCTGCCCACGAGATGATGGTATCACCCAAGTCCATATGCGACAGTCCATTTTCCCCTAGGCCCATAGCATGATGGTTTTTCCAGCCCGCATTGATTTACCCCACTGGATTGACAGGCTTCTTGAGTTCTCGTCGAACATTTTGAATTTTCCCCTGAGGTAAAACTGCTGTGTGTCGTATGGCCGGAACCAGGTACCCCAAATAACAACTGCCGGACCAATTCTCAGGTAACCACTTATATGCTTTCCTACCACATACAAAGTAGCAATCTTCTACTTTGGTAGTAACTTTACTATGTCCTGGCTCTGGATGAAACATTTTTTGTCAACTATAATCAGTTGTTTATAGAGGTCAGCATTATGTTTTACTTCATCAGTTGTCCTATGCATCAGTTCAAAAAATTAATCATAGCTTGTGTTGCAATAGGAGCCTGTGTTATCAGTTTTATTGTAGCATCTGTAGGGAACAGTCACATTGCAATTGCTCCAACCCACCTGAACTGTATCATTTTTGTAAAAACACACAGTCCCCTTCTGTCGAACAGACAAGTGCAATGCTACTTTATCTTGTGATGTAACATCTGATGTATCATAGACTAAATTTTCCCAGGTCTTGTTGGCTCCTAGGGGGACTGAAGTTAACAATAACCCCCCCGTATGCTGTTGGCAAAGCTGTGCAAATCCAGCAATTCGAAACATTGAAGGTCTCAGCATACACATATTTGACTGCCTGGTAAGTGTTGAAGTTTGGGTGCCACTCTACATGCAACTCTCCACGCTTATTCAGTTCAGTTTGTGTGGCTGGGAAAAGGAATGGCCGCAACAAAAAGATTATTGTCACTAGTACAGTCAATAGGATGATTATGCAATACTTCTGAGGAAACTGTTGTTCTGCATTCCTGTTTTCTACGACTCTTCCGAATAGGTACATCTGGATCTTACTGGATCCTATCATCTTTATTTCAGACATGTGTTCTTACTCTCTGCCCTAATGTGACCTTCAGCATGGATGGTTTCTTCACTGGGGTTGAGACTGATCAGTCCTATTGATCTGACCCCCCCCCCTTTGTAGCCAGACTTTGTGCTGAGGGCCCCGATGGAGAGGTAAGATTTTTGTCCAGTTCAAAGTTCTTGTTTGCAGTGCATCAGCTGGATCCACGAAGCTCACTCTGCTATCTTGACTGCAGTGGGTGTCAAAAGAAGCACCTGGTATGGACCTTCCCACCTTGGTGATGACCAATTTTTCTTCTTTATATTCTTCATCCACACCCACTCCCCGGGGATCATTGCCACTTCCGATGTTTCGGTTTGTTCTTTATCTGAAACAGAATTTGACTGCAACAGATGTTTAGAATTCATGACTTTTTTCATATATTCAGCTAGTGTATAATTGGCTTCCTGGTCTGTGGACATGAGAAGTTTCCACTGGGGTGTATAATAAGCCCTTCCAAATAGTTTCTCAAAAGGAGTCAATCCTTTTGCAGTTGGAACAGTTCTCATGCTCAGCCGTGCCAGGGGCAAACAATACAATCAATTCTTCCCTCTCTCAGCTATTAACTTTCTTAATTTATTCTTTAATATTCCATTATGTCTCTCAACTAGCCCTGCAGATTGCAGATGGTATGCATAATGATTTTTTAATGAAATACCGAAATGCTTACTTAACTGCTGTATGGTTTGGTTTACAAAGTGTCTACCGTTGTCACTGTAGATCCTTTCCGGAATGCCGAATCTAGGGATGATTTTTTTGACAAGTACTTTTGCCAACGTGGCTGCATCTGGATTTTTGGTTGGAAAGGCTTCCACCCATCTGGAAAACATATCTACAATGACAAGACAATACTTCTTATTTTCACATTTGTTCAGTTCTATGAAATCCATACAGATAGTGTGAAACGGATATGGTGGTGTAGGGAAACTCCCTTGCTTGGGCTTTAATGCCCCTTGTGCATGATGTTTGTTACAAATTTGGCACATCAAACAAAATTTTTTGGAGTAGTTTGTAAATCCGTACGTTGTGAACACTTGGTTCACCAGCTGTACCATTTTAGAGTAGTTTGTAAATCCATACGTTGTGAACACTTGGTTCACCAGCTGTACCATCCCCCCTGTTAAGACACGGCATTGCCCATGGCTCAACAAAGCTGCATATCTAAACAAATTAGATGGTAGTATCGGTTTCCCTTCTTTAGAGATGTACAGCCCCTTTTCGAGAATTGCTCCTCGTTTTACCCATCTTTGTTTTTCAGCTTGCATAGTGAGTGTCTGCATTGTTTTTAACATTTCTAAGTCTAAAATCTCAGAGGGTTGTAGTTCCTCATTTAAAAGAAATACTTCTGTAGCTGCTTGTTTTGCAGCTGTATCAGCTCTCACATTACCTTTTGAAATCCTATCTTGTTGCTTGGTGTGAGCTGTGCATTTACAAACGGCTACTTTCTGAGGTAACTGAATAGATTCTAAAAGATCTAAAATAAACTGTGCATGATTGATAGGTTTGCCAGTATATGTTATCATGCCTCGGTTTTTCCACTGTTGTGCAAAAACATGTAGAATAGAAAAAGTGTACTGGCTGTCAGTAAAAATGTTTACACATTTACCCTTTGCTAAGGTACATGCCCATGTCAAGGCAATCAGTTCTGCTGTCTGTGCAGATAAGTTGTGTGGTAAAGGTTTTGCTTCTACAATCTCAGTGTCAGAAACTACTGCATATCCTACTAGGTTCTGTCCTGCAGGACCCCTTTTGCACGAACCATCCACATAGTATGTCACCTTGGCATCATCCAAGGGGACATCCATGAGATCTTTTCTAGGTAGTGTCTTTTGCTCAATTATCTGCAGGCAGTGGTGCGGTGTGCTGTCTGCAGGGGTTGGGAGCAAGGTAGAAGGGTTCAAAGTCGTGCATTGTTCAATTGTCATATGAGGTTGGATCAACAATATAGTCATACAGGAAAGATGCCTAGCAGAGGAAAGATATGCCACCTTTTCTTGTAGTAAAATAATTGCGACTGCATGAGGCACTCTCAAAGTGAGAGGGTGGAATAAGACTACTAAGGCTGAAGCCTGTACTGCCATTGCAGCTGCAACTACTGCTTGTACACAGTGGGGTAAGGACCATGCCACTGGGTCTAGTTGTGATGAATAGTAAGCAATGGGGTGTTGCTTGTCCTCATGCTGTTGTGTTAACACTGATGTCATATAACCTTGTTTACAATCTACAATTTGGAAAAAACATTTATGATAGTTTGGTAATCCCAGAACTAATGAGGATGCTATTAACTGTTTCAGTTTGCAGAAAGCAGATTCTGCCTCTGGTGTCCATTGTAACAAATCCTGTGCTGCCATAGGCTTCTTATATATAAGGTCAGTTAGTGGTGCAGATTCCAAAGCATAGTTTGGAATCCAGCTCCGGCAAAAATTAGTTGTACCCAGGAAGGACATCATTTCCTTCTTGGTAGTGGGTTTTGGTGCTTGAAAAATTGCTACTTTTCTGTCCTCATCTAATGTTCTACCTTCCTTGGATATTACATATCCCAGGTATTTGACTTGTTTTTTCCAAAGCTGCAGTTTATTTTTATTTACCTTATGTCCTTCAGCGGCTAAGAATCGTAATAGCGCTATGGTATCTTCTCTACAATCTTGCTGGGTGGAGGCCGCCAGCAAGATGTCGTCAACATAAAGTAAAATCTGACTGCCTCTTGGTGGTGTGAATCCCACCAAGTTGCTTGCCATTTCTTGTGAGAATATTGTTGGACTTTCACAATACCCCTCTGGTAGTCGCATATATGTATACCTTTTCCCCTGAAATGTGAATGCAAACCAATACTGGTTGTCAGGGTGTATCGGTATTGAAAAGAACGCATTGCTAATGTCTACCACAGAAAAATACTTCTGTTGAGGTTTTACATCATTCAACAGGGTGTGTGGGTTTAGCACCGTAGGTGCCCTTGGTATTACTGCATCATTTACAGCTTGTAAATCTTGGACCATACGCCATTCTCCATTTGCTTTTTTAACTGGAAATAAGGGTGTGTTACATGGTGAATCGGGATAATCTACTAGTATCCCTCCTTCAAGTAAGGCTGTTATAATAGGCTTTATCCCTGCCTCTGCATCTTTTCTTAAGGGATACTGTCTTTTCTGTGGTCTGAATGCTGACTTTGGCGTGATAGTTACTGGTCCCGCTGTACGAATAAGTCCTACATCTGACTTTCCTGTTGACCAGAGAGACCCTGGTATATTTTGTAAGGCATTCTCTTCCTCCTTTAGTAGGAGTGCTAATCAGCTGTCATTGCTAGACTGCAATTGTACGGCTGGGTGGGTCTGAGTTATCCAATTCACCTTCTGTATTTGTATTCCCTGTTTTGACAGTTCTAATTCTGTCTGTTTCTCCCATCTTGTGACTTTTTCTCCTAGGTTTGCCCATTCTATGTTTTTGTTTTTGGTTAATCTAACATGTGGTAATCGATTAGATTTATAAAGTGTAAAGAACTCCTGGGGCAATGAACAGCTGGCTACACTGTTCCCTTTTGCGTCCCAGTACAGATTAAGTAATATAAATCTGTTTGCATAATTTTTAAACAATTCTTGCTCATATTCCTTATCAGGTCCTGGTGTGTTACAATAATACAGGGTACAGTGCAACAAGTCTTGCTTATCAACGTTAAGGGAGGGGAACTTGCCAATGTCTACATTCATTAATTCTTCGGTCACAGTCCCTGGACCAGTCGTAACCAAGTCCTGGCTGTTCCAATAAAACATTTCACCCCCCGATTGCACTGCAAAGGTATCAATATGTCGCTGTGCTTTCATACCCTGCATGGTTGGGACTACTGCTATACCAAATAGCTGCATGAGGTCTCTGCCCAAGAGGTTTACTGGGCATTTTGCAGAAACAACAATTTTGCTTTTCTGAGTCAAGCCTGAAACTGGATCAGTTATTGCAATATTACAGGAGAGGGGCTCCCGATACAGCTGTCCATTAGCTGCTTTTACCAGTATGTAATCAGGTGACTCTGTGTTTTCTGGTAGTTTGGAGGGATGTATCAGGGTTTGTGATGCCCCTGAGTCACACAAGAATTTGACTTCCCTTCCTTCTACCAAGAGTGTAACTTCTGGTTTTGTGTCTGCTAAATAGAGCTCCAAGCTCAATAAAGCTAGGTCTAATATTTCATTTTCTTCACTGTCCATAACTTCCTGCATTTCCTCTATCCCTTCTATCACATCCTCTACTCCTTCTATCACATCCTCATTTGTCCTTTCTTTGCTATCCCCTTCTAGTGATTCCTGACTACCATATAATCAGTCCTCACCCTCCTTGTCTTCCGTGGTTGCCTTCTTATTTTTCCTGCAATCCTTTGCCAAGTGTCCCTTTTTACCGCATTTGAAACATTCACCCCTTTTCTTTCGCCCTTCAAAGTCCTCTGATCATTGATCAGATTGTTTGTTTCCCTGTGCATTTTTCTTGCCCTTTTTCCCGGACTGTACTACATAAACTTCTGCTTCATCTTCTACAGAAAATACTTGAGCTTTCTTTTTCTTTTTGCTATTAAAATGCCTTTCGGCATGCCTAGCATATTTAAGTAATGACTGTAACCTGCTTGTACGATGGTCTACCATGTGTTTTGTAATAAAACTGCTTATGGGTGCAATACTGCCTTTTAAAAATGCATTCTTTAACTGCTGTTTATATGAGGAATCTTGTGTTTGATCTTCAGGAACCTGCATTCCACAGTGGTTATTAAAACATTCTAATAATCTGGCATAATACCGTCAATAGTTTCACCTTCTTGTTGGATGCATTGATTAATGCAAGTCCAGTCTGCCCTAGGCTTCCATTTTTCAGAGATGCGGTCTGTAAGACCTTTTACTCTGTTGTCTAATTCTGCACTGCTATGTGGGAGGGGTCTTTGTGCAGCATCACTGGGATTCCAGTTGCCACTAATCATGTGCCAATCTGGCCCCACAATTTGTCTAACTACTTTTTCTACCTCTTCTCTGTTTAAGTTATAACTCAGCCTCATTCCTTGTAAATCTTCTGAGAATTTTCTTAAATTAACTTTTGGATGGGGAATTCCCTCAGTGGCTTTCCGGATATCTTCCGGAGTCCAGGGTCTATGCACTAAAATAGTTGGGTCCTGATTGTCCTGACCTGCCTAAGGGATGGGTACTTCTATAAGTGGGCATATTTCTTCTTCACTCATAGATCATGAATTCTTAACCATTTGATATAACTCAATGCCTTCATTTAAGTTACCTGCCTTGTTCAAGACCTGGTCCCGATGGGATCTCTAATAAATGGTTTTACTTTTACAATGTCTCTATTTTCAGTGACAACAGGATATCATGGGGGTGGACTAACCTGTTCACTTGCTTCATATTCTGGTAAGGGAGACAGAGGGGCCGATGCTATTAATAAGTTATTTTCCTCCTTATCTAAAAACATTGTTTTTGAATTGTTGTTCATTTGTTCCCTACAGTTTACTTCCTCAATGTGACTGAGGAATTCCTAATTTACGTTGATTTTTTACCCGACCTTTGGAATCAGTTTTAAGCTGTTTGACAAGTTTGATAAGCGAGGATTTTTCTAATTTTCCGTCAAATTCATATTTATTAACCCATTTTGAATAATATTTAATATTGTCGGCACGCTGCGACTGCATGTATTTTGTGTCTTCTGTTAACGACAGATTCTGGGGTCTTTTTGTGCAGTTATTACCCATTTTGTTCTACCCTTTTGATTGTTATGTAACCTCTCTTATTTTTAGCATGGTACCACGGATTTTTTTATAGTCTCTTCAGAATGACTGCCTACTTATTCTGTTTCTCCTGATCTATGACAAGACAGTAATCTTTTCTGTCCCTGACTTGTAAGCAAAAATACAGTCTTGACAGAAACAATACAAATCTGGTCCATGATCTAAAACAGCAAACAGGAAAAAGTAGATTCACCTTACCTGAGCCCACGTGATTGATCACCAATTTGGAGATATGTCCTTCAGTCACAGATCAGAAAGTGGCTGGCCTCTTTTGTACGACAATTCAGTCGGAGGGCTTTTCAAATAAGAAGAAACAATTTGGTTTCTTCCCCGTACGGTTTCAACCACCTGGCCCGTCTGATCCATGGTGAAGAGAGGATTCCGGTTCGAAGGACCAATCTGTCAAAGGAAAAAACTACAAAGACCAATTCACATAAGGTACAAGTATAGCACCCTTTATTAACTTGCAGCAAGGAGACAAAGCATGCAGGCAGAATGATTTGTCTAAATTACTAGTGAGCAGTATGCTACTTTTATACAGTTCTATGAAATGTTACTATTCTATTGTTGACGTAGTTAGACACAGCTTTCTGTGTTTCTCTACAGAAAATGTTACTTAGATTTCCTGCTGACATGTTCAGATTTAAAACTCACTATGTGTTACATAGAAAATGTTACTTAGATTTCCTGCTGACATGACTGGATTATTGTTGATTTACAAAAACATTTGAGAAAAACAACCTGGCCTTGGGGCTTATTTTTAGCCCATCACAATCTTTCAATTCTTCAATTGTGCAGTTCTAATATATATGTGTTACATTTTGCATAGATTCAAGGTACATTTCTAGCTTAGGCACAAGTAATGCTGACTACGATTTATACTTTCAAGCAGCCTTTGTTTTCATTATCAATAGCTTCAGCGCTGTGTACTTTCTCATGGCATAAGCAGAAAATCAATAACTCTTTGTTAAGTCTCATGACACTAGTAGAAATGAAACACTTATTATTTTCATGACATTAGCAGAAATCAAATGCTTCTTGTTAATTTCCATGGCATAAGCAGATCATAGCTCTGCATATTTTCATGGCATAAACAGGATTGGAATGTCTCTAGTGGCTGTGCAGATTCATGCAGTGTGAAGAGAATAAATGTATTAACCCTTTTAAACCTCGAATGCACTAAGCATGCATATTACTAATACATATTTTTTTAACAAGTGTTGTTAAGGGTAACATTTGGAATTACATTTGAAAAGAAAATGCGAACCCTTTCACAAATGTGGCCGACATAACTACCAATGAAAAAGTGAGTAATTCATTCAATGACAGTGTGTTGTGCAAAAAAAGTATATATGAAATGGAGAGGTTAGTGTTCAAACACGTAACCTTAATTCTGGAAGTTCAGTATTTAAGAGAATGTATTTTACACAAAGTGGTACCGCAAGGCTTGAGAACAGCCAAATTTCCGAATTGTGTAACACCAGGGGAAAATTTAAGTAAGACATTGATAAATCTTTACAATGAGACTGGTTTACAGATGATGAACATAACTAGTAGAGCATTACGAAAAAGAAATTGTCACTGTCAAAGAAAATATAAGAACTTTGGATGAACGCATCAAAAACTTTGTTTGTTTTCTGAATTTCCTTGTATTGTACAATGGGGTTGAAGCAAAGGCTGACCAACATAGGGCCACTATTATTCTAAGAAAACAGTCTAAATTTAGAAGGGATATTTTGGCTTATAACCACAATCGAGCCTATATTATACAAGATGTTGTTGAAGATAGAGATGCAGTCGCCATTACTGAGAATACAACATTAGTGGCAATGGGGTCTGAGAATGACTCAAATTTCAGTAATAACGTAGTCGCTAATGAAAATATGTTGGGAAACTCAATAGTAAATAACTCAATTCCTTCTACAGACACTTTTGGTCCTTCTAGAAACCGAGCAGGAGGAAACAAAGAAGGAACAGCAATGTATGCAGAGGTAGTTACAGCTACAACAGACCATGATAGTGCTCCTTTTCCCAAGGGACAGGTGCACAACAAACGGACTTCCAAGTGGTACATTTCCACACAAACGAAGGGCAAAAAGAAGGTCAAGAACAGGGGGAAATGGTGATTGAAAGGGAAGTCCATAATTATGAAGTGGACATTTTAAACTTGTCTGATGTTTCCCTTTCTAATGAGGCTGAAAAAGTTTTGAAAAAAGGTTTTTCATTCATTCCTACAAATGGAGTCAATATAGGTAAATTGTTAATTGACTTCAGTTTGTACTTAAGAAAATTGAATTTAAGTTATATTATGCACGATGTACTACAGTTCAACAGTTTAAATACAAATGAGAGACCCAAAAGACCTAGTAATTTTAATCCTCCTTTACAGAGTACGCTACAGGTATTTCAGAATATATGTGAAGGTGAATTCAGAAAAATGCACCTACCACATAGAGAGAAAAATTTACCCATAGAAGAATATTTGGCATTGCAGTTGTTAAGCAGGAACACAGGGATAAGAATAATGAAGGCCGATAAGGGTGGAAAAATAGTAATTATGAATACCAAAGATTATGACAATGCAATAGAATCAATGTTGAAGGAGGTTGACACATATAAGAAAGTAAATTACGAACAAATAAATCAAAGTTATAAAAGTATAGATGTCACACTCTTTGATATGTTTTGCCAGGAAGAGTTATACAATGATTGTTATAATTTTTTAACAGTTGAACAGGCCAAAATGGCATCTTTCTTTGCTATTCCAAAAATCCAAAATAATGAAGGAATTCCACCATTTAGGCCTATCATTTCGGCCAAACATTCAAAAACTGAAAACATTTCAGTTTGGTTGGACAATATATCAAATCCAATTGTCCAACAATCAAAATATTACCTGAGAGATTCTTGGCACTTGCTAGAAATTCTGAGAGAATATGTTATAAAAGACAAAGTTATTTTCTTTGGTACCTTGGATGTAAAGAATTTATACACGTCTATAGATCAAGACAAAGGTATAGAGTACTTAAAAGAATATTTAAGTAGAAATACAGAGTTTACTTGTGAAAACATTAACACACTTTGTAGTTTAATGGATTTTATTTTAGGAAATCATTTTTTCCTTTTCAAAAAAGTGTTATACAAACAACTCTCAGGTGTAGCGATCGGGGCAAGAGTAGCTCCCGCTTTTGCCAACTTAGCTATGGTCAATTGGGAGCTAAAATTCCTGGAGTCACATCCTAGTTTCAACAAGGTAGAAATATATTATAGATACATAGATGATTTGTTTTTTCTATGGACAGGTAAACAAAGTGAATTTGAGGACTTAGTCAAAGACTTAAATTCCACTACCACTTTTTTACAATTTAAAATTAGTGGATTTGGTAAAACTATCAATTTTTTGGATTTGAATTTAGGAATAAATCATGAAACAAAGGAATTCACCAGCAAAATATATAGAAAACATTATTTTGCCAATCAGTATTTACATAAAGATAGCTTGCATCCCCCACACATGAAAACGGGTGTCATTAAAGGACAGATGATAAGACTTAGTAGACTTACTTCAAACAATGACACATTTGTCAACGAAGTGTCTATTTTAAGATTATTATTTGAAAATAGGGGGTATGATTCAGATTGGGTAAAAATATAGAAAGTGAAGTTAAAGGATTAAGAAATAGTGTGGCCAAGCCAGTCTTGTATTCAAAGGACATAATGGTTGGCACAGTAAGCCACAACAGATTGGTTGATCTGGGTAGGGAAAGAAATGAGTACAGAGTTTCATTTCCTATACCAATAGTTAATAAAATGTGGTACATTAAAAACATAATACAAAATAACTGGAGAATAATAATAGGCAACAAAGAGTTAGTGAACACATTAGGGATGGCACCAAGATTCACACACAAAAAAAACAACTAACATTAAGCATATGTTAGAATCTGGAAGATAGAAGGAAGGAAGTTCCAGTCGTTTGTGCACTAATAAAAAAGACACTTATAGCTGTAACAATTGCAAACAGTGTAGGTTTATTAGTAATTCGTCTTCTATAACAATTGGGTATTCTCAGGAAACATTTTGGGCTAAAAAATCCACAATTGTAACAGTGATTATGTAGTCTATGTAGCGACCTGTTCATCATGCAGAAATTATTACATTGGTAAAACCAAAAGAAGCCTTAAACATAGGATATATGAGCACCAATTGGCAATAAAGAAAAGAGACAAGATGAATGCTTTCGCTAGGAACGCAATGTCATGTAATGAATTTAAAAAGTTTGAATTTTTTATTTTAGATAATGTAGAAAAAGCATTATTCGCTGGTGATTTAAACAATGTATTAGAATGCAAAGAAGCCTTTTAGCAACTGTTATTGGGTGCAGATAGAGCACCAGGTTTAAATGAAGTTATTAATTTAAAATGCTTTTCATTATATAGGTAGAATATATTACATATTCATTTTAGAGCAAAAGCACATAGACTTATTTGAGTAATAAGTAAAGTGTGTATTTTAATATATTAGTTCATTTAAAAAGTCACTTAATTATTGTTGCACTAATTAATTAGTTTAGTTTTGTCATTTCCTGTTCAAGTTAATTAATTATTTTAGATAAAAGGAAGGGATGGATATTGTAACTTTGTTTCTGAAGAAGATCACAATATTAAATAGTGATTGAAAGCGCTAATTACATTTGTCTGAGTCTCGTTCATTTGATGGACTTTTACAGCTGGGTGTTGATAAGTTTCAAGTATTTTGTTGGTTTCTTCACAGTGTTTTTGATGTCTAAACAATTGTTACCGTCACTGGACTATGCAGATATAAAATAATTTTTTGACATAGCAAAAGCTGTTGTATTTCCTTCACCAGCCACCTTGATAAAAGGGATGTTTGATAATACATTTGGCTGTTATTTTTGGGCATTCTTACAGGATGACTAAAGTACATTTACTAAATTATACACATGTGACTAGCTGCAAACATGCTACAAAATGAATTGCACATACCAGTGCATGAAATATGAGGCAACTGCAACTAGCATCAGGATTTAGAATACTTTTCCCAATACAATTATTGTTGTCATGGTCCTAATAAAACACAAACACCCAAAGACATTTGACAACCTTTATTGTAATGAAAATGAATAACAAACATCAAACTTTGAGGCACACAGAATCCAACATTGCAACAAATAAGATAGTTAACATAAGGGCAGCACATCTGCTCTCCCTGGATAAGCAGCATCCCCCACTTGTTCACTTATCCTAGTAATTCTGATGGCAATGCCCCTGCTCACCTTAATATCATCATCAATTCCAATTTCCATTCCAAGTCATAATAATCCTGAATGCAGTGTTCCTGCTCACCTTAATATCGTCATCAATTCCATATTTCCATTCCAAGTCACCCACCATCAAATAAACAGCCCTTGCAGGTCTTGAACACAGGACCCTGTACACTATAGTCACCGCAGTTAACTACTAAGCCCTGTATCACCATCTCAATTCCAAATATCCTACTGAGGAGGACAGAAGAGGGTCAATCCTGACCCTCTTCTCTGCCCACCAGCCCAAAGAGCTGTTCCTCCTCATACCATACTACTTCCAATAAATCCCCCACCTTCAAACCCAGTTAAGTTTAAATAAATCCAGCCCAAATTAATTGAAATGAACTGCATCCGACCTGTACCATACAGGATCCTTGCTTTCACACTCCACATGCCACATCATATGTACCCCAACTTCCTTCAAGTATTTCACCAACATAAAATTAGCATACAACCAAGGTCACTCCACTGCTACCAAAGTCCATGCCCCTTTCCACACAAAGCAGGAAATAAACTCAAACCACCTTAAAACCCAAGGATGGATACATCCTCCTCAATGCTAACACATCCTCCCAAATGTGATAAACAACCCCAAAATTCATTCTGTTGCATCTAATTGTTGCACGCCTAGCTACCCAAAGATGAAAAAATGACCTAAGATGATGATCCTTCTAAGTACCAATTACCTGTAGCCTCATTGTGCACCACTCCACTGACCAGAACTTCCCCCCATCAGAATCCATTACCTTAGAATCCACTTCCTTCGAGCCAGTAGCTAATGCCCACTTAGTGTTCACCCAGGTATGACCACATCACTCATCCCTGTAGCAACTCAGACATCCGGTACTAACATACTTCCCCCATCTAGGACCTTGCTGAGTAACACTACGTCAACTGGAAATGCACATTAGCACACCACCACCTGCACAGGGACAAAAGCAAAATGCATTAGTGAGTATACCAACTTTACCCAGGTGGTGCACATTATGGCAGTGGAGTACCACATCGTGGTAATGAAAAGAAAAACAGTCATTTCAATGAAAATTCTAAACCATTTCATACCCTGGCAGTATAGTAAATCATGGACCCTGTTGCAACATCTATGAAAAGAAGAGGCTTACCTAAAATCCCTCCCATAACTTTACTGCTCCTCCCACAGAATTCAGACTATACCCCGCTGCAATTATTTAAACAAATGTAATCCAAGCCCACCCTCATGCATACAGTGCTTCATAAAACCCTACCTACAAAATTCCCTCAAGCATAAATGAAATGGCTCTTGAGAAACTCCCTCTCAACCTTAACCTAGTATATAACACTACCAATAGCTACTTGAAGAACAAAATTGTCACCCAAAATTACCACGTCTTATGAACAATTACCATTTCCTATCACCAGAGCACCTCATGGCCCTCTACCAACACCATAAGGTAAGTAGGTAACTGTACCCCAGAGTTCCACTCTGACATGCCTAACTGCATACTTACCAAATAAAATTACCTGAAACTTTCTTACCCACTAATCCAGTGGTCAAACTAATTCCATCGCAGCTACATCCCCCACTTTCCCATTGGCGCCCGCTGACATTCCCCTTCTTGCAACCTCACTGTGTTCTGTTCCAATGGCCTAAAAACTCCATCGCAATAGAGATCCCTGAATGGCCTCATGACTGCCGACCAAATTCTGCAGATGCACTGTATGAATCAATGTGACTTCAACAAGTATTAACAACAACCCTGCGCACTCACCCACCCAAGTTAACCTAACAGAGTAACCAAGCCTGTGACAGAATTTAAAACTTAGGCAGTTTGTATGTACCCGCAATAACCTTACAGTGCTTAAAACAGGTAAAACACCTCTTGAGGGAGAACATCATCACTAAATTTCACCAATTCAAACCCTTCATCCCTACCAGCTGTGTGACCCCCTCCAATTAAAACTGGTAATCCAACCATTACTAGTTTCTAGGGAGCAACACGCTCTACCTATGCCCATTTCCTAATATTGGCAGTAACTAAGAAAAATTAGTAATGTTCTGTCTCAGCAAACTTAAGCAAAACCGATAAGGTATGAATGACCACATAACCTTTGCATGCAGTAGGCAATTAAAATGCAGCCTCTCTCTAAAAAGAACCTCAAACAGAGCCCTGTCAGTCCTTCCCACTACAGCATAGTCAAACCCAATCTCCCAGCTCCCCAGGTATCTGCAAACTACCTGCATACCTACCGTGCTCCTTTAAAGTCTACCACTCTTTTAAAAAGTCATACATAAGTAACCACTTCCTATGAGTCTGAAAAGCCACTCAAGGGTACCCATGACACCCACTGCAAAACCCATGACCTGGTATGTAGCATTAAATAACACCCGCTTAAGAAACAGATTAATCTCCCGGGAAATACCACCTCTGGATCAACCCCCCCCCCCCTTCATATAAACCTCACTTGTTCTCTTCTAAACTATTGGAACAACTAGCTGGTTAACAGTAAATTCAGCTCAGGGTTCTCCCCATATCCCCCTTTGGACTAAGCATAGGGTACCAGGTGCTGCCCTTGCAATAAATCTTAGCTAACTTGCCAAGCCTTAAACCATTAGTCTAGGTTTTTTTTTTTTTTTTTTTTTGAGCATCCTTGTTAAAATTGTTAGTAACCCATGAAAAGTGAGCCACCTTTACCTAATTGTTCCACATTACATTATACTTGATCACCATTCCAATGAAATGCACCACCTTTGTTCAGCCAACTCCAGATCACCTTTGGCTCCCCTGCCGCTGGGCCATACTTCTTCATTTCCTTCTCCGGAAAGGAATAGAAGCCTCTTTTTTTTTTCCTTTCAGATACCCACCTACAAAAGAAAGAAACACTGTAAATTCTCAGCACACAGTGGACCAAACATTTTAATGGCAGCATTAAACACTGTCCGAGGACTCTATGTTTATCAATTGCCCAGACACCAGACTGATCCACAGCCACTTCCCCTTTGAGTTATTTTGCTCTACAATACTCTTTAACACAACCTGCACACAGCAGTGACAGCTAAAATGCCTAAACACAAATCAATCACCCCCATAACAGACCCATACCTCTCATATTTTACTGTTCCTCTTCAGCACCTGGAACACAACAGAACACATCAAACTGCAGATCCTACTATTACTCTCCCTCTATGACCATTACCACCACCCTGTACATGGACGAGGAATGGCCGTTACTCGCAGTACCCCATAACCCCTGAAAACACAGAGACCATCAAAAGCCAGACCACCAGAATAAAAGAGCTCCCTAATAGCATGGTTACCGCTTCTCTGCAGGTCACAAGGGATTATATCACCCAAAGTGCCCGAAGATGAAAGGAACTGACCTGTAAGAGAACTAACCACAAGTCCCCTACTGGACAAAGACTGGTACCTATCAAATAAAACAAAAGGAGTTATTCATTCTGGCAATGCCTTTACAAAAACATATAGAGTACTGCCTGTCCTTAGACCAATACCCTTGGCAAGTCTTAAACTCAGGGCCTTGTCCACCACAGCATAGTGCATTAGCCCACTAAGCCACTCAACTCTGACTCCATATGCAAAAGAACAGTGTCCCACCAATCAATAAATTAGAACTAATTTTCAGACATCATGACTGCTCTCCAAGTCTCCATAAAATGCACAACACTGCCCCATAACAGAAAGGGGACATTCCTCCCCTAATCACTCATTCGCTTTCAGCTTTGTCCTCCAGGACATTCAAAGCACAATCTCCTTGTTTCACTGTATAAATGTAAGTTAGGAACTTCGAAAAGAAAATGGCACCCAACCATGCACCGTGACTGCAAACATTACATGTCGGTACCTGCAAGCCAACGAAATAACTTAACTGCTCTTCACAGTGCTGTCCGAAATCTACTTCTAAACCATTATCTACTGACTGCAATTATCAAGAGAATCACTGATGACCACCAGCTCCACAACACACAAGTCAAAACATGAGGCAAGTCACGAACCACTGGTCAACAAAACAGAATTTCATGAACCACTCAAGTTAAACAACCCATTTTTTTTTTCTTTGGAAGGATACCCTACTACCCAGAGCAAAATGTGTGCACAGAAAACTCAACCTACATACAATCATGTATTCTGCAGCTAACCAGCAAGTTTGGATTAAAAAATCTTGCATCATCCGTCACATTTAAATTATGTTAAACCTTTTCAGACTGCCGTAATATGTTTGTGCACTATCCATAACAGCTAAATTACATGTTTTATTTTTTCAATTATTTCAGGACTTCAGTCTTCAAATCATCCCATTGATTTACCTTAAAATCATAAAATTTTGTGAGGAAACAGACCATACACATGCAGTAGAAAATGGTTCCATTAGCACAAGTTTCCACAAGTCAAAACATGTGGCAAAGAATAAGAAGTCTGAAATGGAATGTGCACCTCACAACAGTCTTAGCTGATTTGACCATTTGGCCATCTCTCCAACAACAAACGGTGAGACATACATAATATGTGGCTGCAATATGAGATAAAGCATGAACATACCATGAACATCTATGCAGCCGAGAGGCCTGCTCCTTCTAATCTCTCTTCCCTTCTTGAAAAACTCTACCATTAAGTCACTCCACTGTCAAATAGCCAACAAGACCGCATGACAGGAAGCATACGAAGCCCCCAAAGGTAACACCATGAAAGCAACTCAAGTAATGAACACTCTGGCTCCCCTCACTGTTCTCATGGCAAATGTGCCATGTAACCCATCTGACCTGTTAAATAGACAGCCCTGAACAACCTTCCTAAGCATGCACTGAGTATTTGCTTTTTTTTTTTTTTTAAATAAGAAAGCCGTCTTACCAGCTGAACTGTGCATGCAACGTGTCCCCACAGCTGAGGAGCTGGAGCACGCAGTGCCAGCTCCTCTGTCAGCAGCTGCAGTTATTTATTTATTTTTTTCTATTTGTCCCTAGCCCCAGGGAAACCTGCTAACCCTATCAGCGATAGAAAACTGAAACCTCAGCCCGGAATAAAAGACTCGTACCTTTTTTTTTTTTTTTGTGATCTTCAACGGACCAACTCGCTAATGGGCAGGTGCCAATGACAACAGCAGCTCTGACAGCCCTTGAAAACACCACTACTACCAACAGGCCTCCATCAAAGGACAAGGGAACAGTTGGATACACTAAACCCATGCTATCCCACCAACGAACCGCTTTTCTGGACTGGGGCACCCAAACCACACTAAATTCATCCTACCTACAGAAAAAGGCTTACTGCATGGACTGATCACCAGCTCACCATCAATCCTATACCATGCAGCAGTGGACCAACCAGACATCAAGCCTCCAGGCTACAACCAGTAAGGAACAACCCCAGTAAGTAATTTAACTAATATGCTATCTCTAATGCTGACAGTAGCTACACGAGCCACTTACTCTCATCACATTAACACCGTCCACAACAGCCAGCCTCATCTTACAGCTTCCCCACTCTCAACCATCTCCCCTTCCTTCACTGCAAAAAGGGGGTTAGTGAGAGAGAAAAAAAATTCTCTTGCAACTATGACCCCTTGCATGCCCACCCAAGAAGAAGTTGTACTTACCTGTATGTCAGGGAAACCACCCAAGGCCTAACTTTACCCACCTCAGGTTGTTAGTACGTGATCTTGCTTCAACAACAAGACCACACCAAAATATGCTCACTGATACCAATTTCCCCTACAAAACCCCTTAAGACCCACCCCTTAACCTTACCTCACTTCCTCCCTCAGCTTCCACCTTAATTAACTTTTTCATACCTGCTCCCTACCCAAACAGACCTAACCTATCTATCACCTTACTTCTAGTCCCCCCACAACTTTACTCATCCCAGGCTGTCCCGTGACAAATTCGTCTGTTCCAAACTTCACTTATTGTCAGCTATTACTTGCAAATGAATAATTGGCTAAGCACAAGATATAAATCAAGCATTGCTAATGAAAGAGTGTATATTTGCAGAATATTGTATAGATTACAGACATGGTTCCCTGTTTTAGCTATTCATGCATATCTTAAATGAATGTTGAACAGCCTTTCTGAAAATAAAATATATTTTGTGAAATAGATTATTTTGGGAAAGACAGCCTTCCTATGTCAACTTCCTCACATAAATGGAGACAGTAGTTGCGCAACTTGAAATCATAATATAACAGTGAGTTTAAAAAAAAAGAAACATAAAGATATGCAGCGGAACTAAAAGTGAAATGAGAGATGAAAAAAGAAAGAGCAAACAATTAAATGCAGCATGAAAAATTCATCATCTTGAAATATCTACTTCAGTGCCATTTCCTATGATAAAATGCAGCATGAAATATTCAGCAGCATGAAATATCAACATCAGTGCCATTTTCATGGCTTAATGTCATATTTCTGTTAAAGGAAAAGTACTAGCTTGTGATGTGTGGAAAGGAAACACATAGCACTTGCAAATAACTGGCGGCCATATTCATGGATCTACTCTATGCTTCAGGACAGTTTAGTGGTCACCTGAGATGTAAGGCTGTTCACAAACAGAAGCACAAATATGCTGCTGTATGGCAAGTGCAGCATACAGTGTAAGGTGCTGAGTAACAATCCACATGTCCAGGTGCTTTCCTTAGAGCATAAGCAGAAGGAGACAGGAGCAATATACCAGCAAGCCACATAGACAGTCATCTTGTAATGGAAAACAAGCAATTAATATCCAAGCCAGTCCAAGATGGCATAAAAGAGGAACAGAGTGTGGTGGAAAAGCAGGGTGAGTGAGAAAGGCACAATGACAATTTAGCATCCTTTGGATAACGTGGAGATGCAAATAATGTGTAAGGAGATGGGTGCCAGGTACAAACTGCATATAATGTACATCCTGGTCTTGTTGAGAGAATGGAAGAAAGAAGAAAAAACAAGTTTTCCTTTAATAAATTTAGGACCAGTAAATGAAATCTGATGTTGTTACAACAGCTCTTGGTGGTTATGCCCAACATACTCATAGTTTTAACCAGTAGTGTAGCTAGAGCTGGGCAAGAGGGGAATTACCACGGGGGCAAAGTGTTTGGGGTTATCAGCCGATCCCAATCTCTAATGTAAGCTGGTATTGCATTTGTGTCAAACCTGAGCTTTTGTTTTTTCTCCTCTGCAATAGAAGAACTATGGGGGGGGGGGGGGGGATGTGTAATAAAGTAAAATGACAACTTTTTTTTTTTGCACTAAACTTGAAGAGCTGAGGGGGTGGGGTGCTGGTTCATGGTACTGGCAAAAGGCACTGGTTAAGCCAGCTATGCTTCTGATTTCAGTATACATTAGTAGCACACCAGTTCCTCAGTAATATGAAGGGATAATCAGATACCACTGCTGAGTGTCTAGCTCCACATTTGTCTTTCCTTGCTCAGACCTCATTTAGTAAACAAAACACAAACATTATGAAAAGTTATATTTAGGAAGCAGGACTTGAGTATATAAATTACAAAGCTGTCAGACTGGCCTAATCTCATTTGCCAGTCCAACAAGCCCTACCTCAGTAGCATCTTATTATAACAGTCTTCATCCATCCTAACATCATACTGTTAGATCATACAGTGTTCCTCAGTTGCATAGATGACAATTTTTTTTCATGCAGGACACAAACTCTATGCATAGGGTACCATGTTTGTGAATTTGTCAAGCATTAAATATGATTAATCTAGCTATCAGCGATAAAACACTCCTTGCATTGTAGAACATAGGGTGATTTTTTTATATCTTTATTCTTTTTTTTTTCATATGATTATATACTGGATGAAATGCCTGCCTTTCAGGATATGTTCAAAAAAGCAAGACATAACACTGTTACAGTTTTACAACAGTAAAAGGGTATCGACAAATGCCTGAGAATAATTATGATATAGCTTTTGAAAATATTTGAGTAACTGCAATCTTGTCATTAGGGAAATAGAAGTAAGTGGCAGATAAAAGATAATTAGTATCACTACTATTGCAAAGATCAAGGCCACCAGACTAGGGTTCTTATGTACTGAATTGGGGTTAACGATGGAATGCTGACATCTAAATGCCACCTCATTATCAAGTCATCAATGATAATGTTGTTACTGAAATTCCTAGCTGCTGCTGTTTGCTCTTTCATTATTATCTGACCACGCTACACAGCTGACACCCATCATTGCCAGATGCAAGTATATCAACTAGTTTATTAACTGACTGATTAACGATAATAGCTCAGTGCACAAATAACCACCTTTTGGTGAATTTAGAATTAGATGAAGACTTTATAATTAGGCTTGTTAATATATATATATATATATATATATATATATATATATTTTTTTTTGGGGGGGGGTATGTCTCCAATTAACTTTTTCCCCTTAAAAAGTAGGTACTTGTCAAAATCTACATTATCCTGCACAGAGTCAGTTGTACAGTTACCATTAAGTTTAACTTGAGGTCAGGCACCACTGCTGCTGTGTAGACAGATTATGTAAATAATAGTAATGTGGCCTCAGAGTGGTTTAAGTTTCTGTTTGAGTGTTAATGTTCAGGGTTAATTACGGATCTCTAGTCAGTGCTACATGTTTTCCCCTGTTTGTATTGCTTTTCTCTAATGTCCTCCAATAAATAAATTGGATGATTGCTGACAAGAATAAAATGTGTATATATATTTCTTTAACCCTTGCTTTTGTGGTCTGGTTCATGGCTGAAAGAAGACAACTAGTTCATTTATCTGAGCAGCAAACATTGTATAATTATTATTATTACTAGTAGTATTATTATTAGTATTTTGAACTTAGTCTGGGTGAACTCATGCAGCTGTAAAAGAGACATTAACACATACCATAACAGGGAAACTGCACTGTTTGAATTCAGCTCGGTCATTATAATAAATCCAAGCACTGAGTAAGCACCAATCTGTGTCTGAACCCCGTGTTACACAGGCAAGTATGGCTATACACAGCAGGCAGGGGACTGGATTGAAAACTCTGATAAAGGCTGCTGCTCTATGTATTGCAGGAAAAGTGCCATTAACTATAAATATCTATATGAATATGAAATAGATGTAGCTGTGAATTCCCTTTTACCCTGTTAAGATAGTATGCTGCTATTTCATAGCCCTGGAAATTACTTCAGAAGGGCTAGACTTTTGCTGCTCTAGTAATATTCTTTTATGTGATACTGCTTCCAAAATGAAGTGCCATTTTAAAATAGACTCCATAACTCCTGAACATGCTGGTGCATTAAGTGAATGCCAGTAGTTTAACATATTTAACCTTTCCACTAACCAGCATAATTTATAGGTTGACAGTCCATTCCTTTCAACCTCTTAGCACAAAAAATCTGGACAAAGCCAAAAATAATGGAAGAGACAAAGCCCCCAAAATAGAGACACATTTTAAATATTGTTCTTATAAACATAGAAGTTACTAGAATAAAAGTTTTGTGCTACCTTGCATTTTCTGAAGAATATGAAGATTGAAACTCAAATACCTGTCATTATTTATTGAATTCATTCCCCACCAATTTGTCACAAAAATCCAGAAAACCACAAATATTATGAAGAATGGCTGAAAAATATTAGTCAGAAATCTGGACATTCTACAAAAATCTAGACATTCGAGAGGTATGGTTGACACTGGTAGACTGCAAGGTACATGTATGCAAGGTCCATGCATAGTCCAGTCTTTAGGTATATAGATGCTCTCTGTTATAAATAATGTATAAATTTGTCACATGACATTAAACTGCAGTAGTGAGTACTGTGCACAGTTCTGTTATATGGCATTATACCACCCTTACACCTGCCAATTTTATGTTCTGTTTTTTTACCATTTGTGCCAGTGACTAATTAAGCAATACAATATGGTAGTGGGGCAGGCGGGGCAGATAATTCACATTTACCCATGGCAGCGGTTGGGTGTTAAGAAGGCAGCATAATAACAACAGCATTATTTTTTATAAAAACAGATATTACCTTCTTGCATAGCACCTCTGTATCTTGTCACCTGTGCAGCTAGGGTTGAAGTGGGACATTTGTATGTGCAGCGGTTTGTACTCCTTGTACTAATACAGGTTAGCAGAGCTGGGTTCATGATGCTAATACAGGTTAGCAGAACTGGGTTCATGATGCTAATACAGGTTAGCAGAACTGGGTTCATGATGCTAATACAGGTTAGCAGAACTGGGTTCATGATGCTAATACAGGTTAGCAGAACAGGGTTCATGATACTCTGCATCTGTACATGCAGATGTATACATGTACAGTATGTATGTATATGTGTGCAATGTGTTTAATGTATTTGCAAATATATCAGGAAGAGTTAATATGTTTTTAATGGTTAGCATGGTACAAGTGCTAAAATTTAAAGTTAGTACTCAGTAAAACCATATCTTTATTATTGTTTGATGGGAAATTGTATTTTATGAATAAATACTGTTAGTATAGTTTGTCACTTACTCATCAGAAAAAGTCATACTGCTGAGCTCTGTCAGTGCTCCTTCTAGTGGGTAGAATATAAATTATATACTTTCTGCCATTGTGCATTGCAATTATATGATGACGTTCAGTTGAAAATGTTGTAGCTTTTTTAAAATAATGTCATTATTCAATCCAAGCTTACTTTCCAATTCATCTTTCTGGTTTGCAAGTACTCAGGCATGACTTTACAATGTATTGCACAGAGACGTACTTTTTAACAAGGTGAGGTGTTATCAACTTACTGGGTAAGACCACTTGGTGCTGTTGTGGACTGGCAGTGATGAAGGAAGGCATTCAACACTGTTTGAGCATGTAGACAGAGGGCATTTCAGACTTAGAAGAAGCACACAGGCACAAGAAGCTTAATATTAACTTTGTTTTTAAATATAATTAATGTTGTATTATCTGCCACTTTGCAGTGATAAAACAATGGTAGACCTAGATCTGAAAGCATTTGGTAGCCACATTGATCTCTATTTACTAAATTAATTAAATTTATATGCCACTCCACAAATCTGAAAGCAGAAGTTGTGTGGGATACCAAGTTTCACCTTCTGCTTTGAATTAAGTGTACTTCACTGGAAGATAACAATCCATATTTCTATACTATCTTCCATTCACTACAATTAGGAATGTACTACTTTATAAATAAAATAAGAATGCTGTTACCAAATAAAATCTTGTATCAGTAGTTCTCATTTTAGAGGTGGGCAGTAATTCACATTTAATACCTTAAAGATGAGAGAACATAGCAAGCAATAATACCTGACAAGATGGACATTACTGGGGAAATAAGACCACTCAGGGGTGCTGTGAGTTGGTGGAGGCCCCTGTATCCCTGGAAGGTCCATTATTTTACCTATACCACAAACCATTGAGGGCATTATTGAATTTAGATAATAGGCTACCTGTAAAATTGCTTCCTTTTTTATTATTTATTAGTATGTATTTTTTATATATTTTTGATGTAAAATTGTTCATCTGCCTAATATTTTAAGGTTGCTGTTGGTAGAAGTATTTTACATCAAAAACATAAGTTATGTAAGCATTTAATGTCAATACACACAAGGACACAGACACACACAAATGTGGTCATCAATTCCAACTTTCTTGACTAAATACACCTTGGATATCTCATTGTAATCAAATAAATATCAAAAATTGTGTGCGCTGCAGCCCCTCTTCCATGCTGTTCAACTGTGTCTGATTGTCCAGAACGTATCTGATTTTGCTTTATATTTTTGCTTTCATCCTTGGCATATCACCTAGCTAGTCAGTAAAGCCAGAGATCATTGTTTCATACATCTTTTTGTTCAGACAGTGCGTGTTGCTGTATTTCTGCCCTGAGCTCTTAAGCAAAGAAGTTTGAGAGCTATGTGCTCTCCCACTCTCTCCCTCCCTTTCTTTATCAGTCTGATACACACATACCCACACACACACACACACACACACACACACACACACACACACACACACACACACACACACACACATGCAACTGCATTTTCTTTTATATTTTCCATCTTGCTAAATGGTAAAAACAAAATGAAAACTCCAGCAAAGCTAGAACTTCCACTGAGTGACCTCACAAACCTCTTGTATCAGAGGCACATGGGATATATGCAAATGATCCATATGAACATCAGGTGCTTCAGCTAATTGGCAATTCTGAATGCCCATGACTTGTTTTGTCTCTTTAATGGACAATTTCAGGCCAATAAAGCCAAACCCCACTAGCTGTGGATATGCATATTTCAGCCTTGTTATGACCTCATCAGCACAGCACAAGCAGAGAGTTTGACTAAGTATTAGAAACACAGGGCTGTTATACCCAGCTGATGTCCATTATCATTAGGGTCACTGCAAAAATATTCCAAACAACAAACTAAAACAATAAGTGAGAAGATCACTAAAAAAACAATCAGTAAAAACAAAATGAAAACTCCTGAAATTGTCCATTAAAACTACTAAACAAGTCATGGGCATGTTGGTTTGGGAGGTCAGAAGTTCTAGCTTTGCTGGAGTTTTCATTTTGTTTTTACTGATTGGTTTTTTCAGTGACCTTTTCACTTATTGTTTTAGTTTATCTTGCTAAATGGTTAAATGTGGCTTTTCTGTATCTAGTGAGGGCATAGTAAATTGCCCCCCTTGATAGGCAGCCACCCTAAAGGGAAATTTAATTTGCATAAGGTTACTAGGTTCATAGGTGTTTACTAGGCTAATGACCACAAGGGCCTTTTTAAGACTAGCTATGCATCCCAAATCTCTGACAAGTTCTGATACCCTTCATAAGTGTAAGCATGGGCCTGGGAGATGAACCATTTACAGGTTACCTCTGTCCATTAGAGATATAGGTGTCAAACCAGGGATGAATTTCCATTTTCCCATCCAATTGTCCAAGTTGCACTTTACTGGTTTAGGGAGGATCTTTGCATCACATGGATGGGGAGTCTGTTCCAATAGACAGGGTAGTCTCTGAGATGCATACCGATCTCTCCAGCAGGTCCTATTTATATCACAGACAAGGTTTAAGTCTTTAGAACGGGTAATTCTGCTACTGTTTGTTTTGTGGATATGTTACTTTACAGGACTACATTAAAGAATTTGTCATGGTTCATGTATGGAGGACGTACCATCCTAAGGAATTAGATTATGCATAAGGGGTTCATGTATTTGGTCTAGCTAGCAGACTGTATTACTCTTTTTTGTAGTACTGGTACATTCTTTTGGACATATGCAACAGAGCTAATATCCTTGTCTCTGTCAGATCACTACATGGTGAATGTTACCTTACAAAGTGCAAGCATCCCCAGCCCCCCCCCCCCACACACACACATACACACAACTGGCTCCACTATTATTAACGAAGGATAATGCAGTTGATTGTGTTTGCTTAGTTTGCTTAAGAGATCAGATATTTTGGAGAAGGCAATAACTAGTTTGATCACATTAACACAACTACTACACAACTTTTTTGAGCCCAGATACCAGTAATGTTTAACATTCTGCTGTGTGTGTGTGTGTGTGTGTGTGTGTGTGTGTGTGTGTGTGTGTGTGTGTGTGTGTGTGTGTGTGTGTGTGTGTGTGTGTGCTATAAGTCCAAGGGAAGTAGTATTGATTGTGAGAAAACAACATGAGTGGTTTGCTTTCTAAACACTGTAATGAAACATCGGATCAGAAACTTAAATACCAGTCAGAAAGTTTGATTCTGTGAGAAGATGTACTATAACTGCTGTCAACAGTCCAATCTTCAGACCTATTTCAGGAACACTAGTAAAACTGCTCATTGATATTTATGGTTATAGTCTCATATTTCAAAATGGTCTTAGTCAATGCCTTATAATATGTATATGCCTTGTTTCATTACCATTACATATTTTTTATTTTATATTTTATTTCTCGGGCTGTTTTAGTGATTATACTTTGAGCATGATACTTTTATATTACTGTACTTAAATATAACTTATTGCATTAAGAATATAAGGCATCTCAAACATTATGTATCGTATTACCATTGCATTATAGTATTTGTTCTTTGTCTCATGTTGATGTTTTGCTGTTAACTCCTATTTTAATGTAAAAACCCATAAAAATTTAAGTTATGTAAATCCTATTAATTATAATCAACATGAAATTATGAAATGGAAAAGGAAAAATATTCATTACAAGCATTTTTTATGATTTGCCAAATTATTATTTTAATGATACTATGACTCAGAAATGCCTTGCCTGCAAGATTCCTGAGATTCAGAAAGAATTACCAAACAAGGAACTGTGATGTTTCATAAAGACTACATCCCTAGAGCAGGTCTTATGGAAGTAAGGCTTAAAAATATGGTAATCTAAGACTGGAGTGATTCAGAAACAATTACTTGACAGTATAGAGTTGTTAAAAAAAGCGTATGTTTGAAATTTCTTTCTTCTTTTTTCCCTGCTGCCTACCAAACTATAATATCGCCTGTCTCTAGACAGGACAGTCCTTCTTTGGACATTTGTGCTCTGTGAGAAAATATGAAAAATTTTAAATATCCTGAGACATAAGAATAACAAATATTTCCTAGGCTTTCTAATTATAATTGCACAAAACAATTATTGTATCACAAACACTTTAATATGTAATAAAACTACAGAAGCAACTTAAATGCCATAAAGTGAGCTTTTATTTCGCAACAAAGTGAAAACTAGTCCTTCACTGGTTGCAGGCTTGTTTCTTCCTGCAAAATTACAGTTCTGCATAAAAAAATGTCCCCCCTCAGCATTTGAAAAGGAGGCGAACCCATGCCAAACATCATTCTTCTTCTTCCCATAGGTCTTAACCTCTTGTGGAGCCCACCAGACAGGCCCTCACTCATACAGCCATGAAGAGAATGTGTTCCCCATTCTAAGTGCACAAAGCTACTTGAATCTGCAGTGCTGAGGTAGTAGTTATGCAATTTTACGACAAGGTAACACTCCCAATACAGTACAGGGGACATCTGCAGACTGTTATGTGCCTTCAGATCAGGACACAGCTCAGGTGCAGCCAACATCAGCCCTACTCACTGCTTGCTGTGTTCCCTAACATCAGAAGCTTTTCCAGTCCCAAGGCCACTGGTTGAACCTGAGACATCTGGGTCACAGTCAGGACTTAATTCCCATTAGGGAGTGCACATATTGGTATAATCACTTCAGTGGTCAACACTGCACTGATATGTTTTTGCACAACACCTCACAGAAATTGGATAATCTAGAGCACATGTTTCATCCTTATATCAAACTGAAAGTGCATTGCACTGATACTAACACATAAGCAAATTCTGCATGTCTCTGCATCCCACTACCTCCAAATATGCACTTTAGCCCTGCTTTACAGCACACACTGCACTCTTTCAAGCTATCTTTGAAACCAGTGTCAATGAGTTCATGCATATTCTATAAAAATCAGGATAGGATTAGTTAGGACAGAATGTGGGATTATTCTGTCATTACTGTTTTAAACCTTCACCTTCTGGACACTTAGCAAGTGAGGTTGATTATCAAGTGATAACTTTGACTCAGGTTAAAAGATTACTCGTCAGAAACTGAAAAATGTTTTCTATTTTGATCTTCTATGCAGAACTAAAGTCCTTAGACCATAGTTATTTTTTTTTTACTTTGTTCTGCCTCAAAATGGATACATCTGCATAGCTATAGTGATGTGATTATGTTTTAGCTATACTTCCTTCTTTTAACAGTGCAATTTGTTTTCCTAGAGAATGACAATTTATCACCTACCTCTCTAATTCTGGTTATTCTGTTCATTCTGGTGGCATGGCAGCATTTGGAATCACTGCTTAATTTTAGATTGACTTGAGAAATACTTTTCTCTAGTGACAATTTAGTGTGCATTGACAATTGTCATTTTAATGAACATTTTCTTATTCGATGTTTAAACTAGATCATTTGAAAATTCAGAAATTGTTCAGCTGCAGAGGCTACCTTGGTTTGTCAGTAGTGTAAGATTTCTTGATACTACACAAAAACAGACATGTGAGTCTTCAAGTCTTCAGGTGATTTATGGTCACAGTGATTAAAGAAATGGACATTATTAAATAACAGTGCTGCATAGTTCAATAGATGTAAATCTCTGCAGATTCAAAAGATCTATGAATCAATTTGGAAGGAAAGAAAAGATGGAAGGAATAGATCTTTTCTTATATAGAGTTTTCATAGGTCAAAATTCCTATGGTATTGTGGATAAAACCATTTAAGAGCCACAGACACAAATTTGTAAAGAAAGTATTATGAGATTTCATTCAAACGCAGTATGCTATGCAAAAGATATTCAGGGCTAAGAAAGATTATGAGAAGAATTTGGCATATCCTTGTCCTGAGCTGAACGTTTCATCAGCAAAACTCAATTGTTCTAATAACATCTACAAGAATGACGCTCATACAACATATTCAGAAAGATTTTTGGAGTTCGCACCCCTATGAAGATCAAGTCATATAGCAGAGAGGTTCGATGGATATGTTTCTTGCCAAAAAGAAACTACTGAGAGTAATTTCACACCTGTGAATCATCAAAGGAGAAAATGTCATCATTTGAAGAGAGAAGTTTGTTGGTGTGAAGCTGAAATATAAACTAAATAATGTTCAAAATGTTTTACTGACTCTTGCTATTTTTTATCAAAATTGGTCATTACTAAGGTGGATCATTCAGTGTTGTTAGTAGCTGCTGACATTATTAATTTATTTTCTGTTATGCCATTGGAAATTAGTCTTGAGTGGGTAAAAGACACCATCAAGCATTTATCAATTATTAATAGTATTGATTTGAGGTTGACTGATGAATTTATGAAAACTGTTTTGGAAAATTCTATTTTGAAGACACATTTTATAACCAAGTGTCTGGGACTGAAATACATAGCATCACAGCCCCAATCCTTGTGAACTTAGTTTTTGTCTTTGGAGAGACCAAGTACGTGTTTTCTTCTAATTTTAAAAATCATATAGTATGATAGTTTAGGTATTTGTATGATTTATTTATAATCTGGAAAGGTGATATATTGCTTTTAAAGGAGTGTTTTGATTACTTAAATTGTACTACTTCTTTTGTGAAATTTGCTTATACATTTTCAGACATAGAGGTTAATTATTTAGACATCTGTTTATATAAGGATTTATACACTGATTATTTTGACTCCAAAATCTACTGCAAACCAAACTTTTTGAGTACATATATTCATTTTAACAGTAATCAAATTAGATGACAGAAGGTAAACATTATTAAGGGACAATTTATTCAGATTTCTAGGTTGACTAGCAATGATCAATAATTTCATAAAGAATTATATTTTACTATGAAGATGTTCCTTGATAGAGGTTACTCTCTTGATTTATTAAAATGGAAAGATGAGTTTACTAGGAGACAGGTAGACATTAAACCTCTAATAAAAGGGGGTACCTTTAGAAAAAACAAGCTAGAAGTTGACCATCAAGACATTTTTAGTAATTGATTTTGCTGAATATGAATAATCTGCATCTTAGAAATGTACAAGACATTGTTAGAAAATACTGGTCAAATATTTTATTGTACAATGCCAAAACTAAAACTTTGGGCTTAAAACATTATTTTTCATATAGAAAATGGTTAAATGTTAAAAATGTACTTGAGAGAGAAAAAAACAGTTGGCTTTAGAAGTAGTAAAGAGAAAAGGATGGCCAAATGTAGGGGCTGTAAAGTGTGTGGATTTATACATGAGGGACCTTATACCACAGTAACAGGCTGTAATAGGACCATACTTGCTTCAGACATCAATAATTGTAAGAGCAATGGAATTGCTTATTTAGCCTGCTGTGCCTCATTTGAAGCTTTTTATGTTAGGATACATGGGAGATAATTAATGATAGGATTTTGAAGCATGTTAGAGATATTACAAATAAAAATATCAAGAATGCCTTATGCAAACACTCTGTGGTTTGTATTAAATTTAATATATTTGTTTATTTTTTGAAGTTGAGAAAGCTCATAAATCCTTTAGATGTGGTAATTGAGAAAACACCCTTAAATATATGGAGTTAAGATGGCAACTTTTTTTAATTTCCCAAGCTTGGCCTCAATGATGTTATTTCACTTAAAAGTATATTAAACCTTAGGGTTGTTAAACTTTGACTTTTCAAAGTTTGTATCTATATATACACACACACACATATATATATATATATATATATATATATATATATATATATATATATATATATATATATATATATATATATATATATATATATATATATATATATATATATATATATATATATATATATATATATATATATATACACATATATCATAGTTTGTATTTATGGATATACATATTTATATATTTTGTTGTATTGTTAGAGCATTAATTTGGTATGATTATATTTCCAAATTTTAATATGCATGATTGTTTTTATTGTATTAATTGTATTCAGTTGTGAGGGTTCTTTAAGTATTTTACATGGCCAGAAGTAGCTATGTTATAAAAGTGGGTTGTTGTGCAATGTCACTTGGTTCTGAAGACGTCTTTTATTTAGGTGAAAATACTTAACCAAGTTGTTTATTAAATGTTATTTTTTTAAGTTTGGTACATTTGATATGTTTTCTCACCGCTATAACATTAATGGCACCTTGTTATAGTTATTGGTTATAATTTGGAACTATTGATGGTTATCTGGGACTATGCAAAGAACTTGAAGAGTATAAACATATCACAAAAGAGGAGAAATGTATATTTATATGTGAAAGTTTAGGGAAGTACCACTCTGGGAAAATGAAATGTTGAATTTAAGGTACAGTTATCCTTTAAATGATACATTCTTGATGTGGAAATATGTCCCACTGTTGCATTAAGTCAATTATTTTTTTTTCTAGAATTTTCTTGTATTTTATTTGACAGAGCAGCTCATAACTGCATGTACTTCACATGCTTAATGTACAGGCTGGAAAGCTGTTCCTGCTCCTTTTAACAGTAGCCTAAGAATCTAGCAATCATTAAATCCAGGGAATGTCTTGCCTCATGCTTTATGCTATCATTATTTTATCAAACTATCTTTGAGTATTCCTAATGTAAGCATTCCAATCTGGCACTCCACAACTTGGTACTGCATTGTGTATTACTTTAAAAGTTCCAATGCAATCCGTTACCGTAAAACTGATAAAGAACTATGGAGGATGTTTTTCTGATGTGATAAGAGCCAATTCCCTCTTTAATAAATACTAATAAGCAAGATCATTTCTAGAAATATTTATCTTTCTTGCCATTGTAACTCTATGTGCCATTAAACCATTTAGAGTTAAACTTTATTTGGTGGAACATGAAATAAACTTTTCAGCTGAGAATCTAATCCAGGTAATCACAGGAAGAAACACTATCCAGAGACTTTGAAAATAAAAAAGAAGGAGAAGGGAAGATAAGTCATTTATTTTTTCCAATGTAAGTCACGTCACTCATATAAACAAAGTTAATATAGATGAATTACTCAATTAAAATAACTTCTGCAATATATAGAGTGCCACTGAAATACATCTGACTAGCGTGTATGTATAACACTGCAATATACAAATGCAGACTTTAACATATTTATAAATGTTATATAAGGCATTGCCATAATGGTAAAGCATGCCTTTAACAATGCTTTTAACAGGGAAATTTCTACAGTACTGACACCATCTTTATATCTGGATTCAGATTTTTATATGAAGTATTTTTCTGAATTCTGCAGATGTCATGTGCATACTTTATATATAAAAAGCTGTAAGAGTTGCTGAAGCCACTAGCAGATATCCAAAACACTGGTACTTAACATATAAGCAGCTTATTTATTTAAAACAAGCAACATTTTCGTCACTCCACACGAGCAACTTCATCAGAAATAGAAACCATTATACAAATGCAGTTGTAGTTAAAACATCCGCCTCTAAGCGGCATAATTATATAACCAATCATCTTCTTTAAAACAAACCTAGCTAAAATTTAGCTAAAAAATTTAAAGCACCACACAGTAGTTTATCAGCATGACACAAGCACTGAATAACCATACAATAAATAAATAAATCTCTGGCTCCAGGTTACCTCTGTAACCAATTACGGACTTTTCTTTGAGCCTATAGTTAACATAAATATCTATATCTAAATTGTTTAAAAATAAATTTAAATAGAGTGTATTGTAAATATGTCACACTAAATGCAAGTTGACAAGAAAATATATTGTAGAACTAATGCAGCCCATATCTATATATTTGGAACTGATACTACTGTCTCAAATAGCATTATCTCCTTTGTTCTTTAAAATTGTATACATATGTTTGTAAATTCTCTCATTTAGTTTACGATCTGTTTTTCCTACATAAAATGCAGAACAGTTGTTACAGACAGCTAAGTAAGCGATGCTTTTAGAATTACAATCAAATGTATATTTTATCTGATGTATTCTCCCGTTTATTTCAAAGGTATACCCTGTTTTAACATGTTTGCACATATTACAAGCACCACACTGAAAGGTGCCTCTTGCTCTGTTGTTATTTTTAACTCTTAGTTCATTTGATTCGAGGAGGGTCTTTAAATTAGCACCCCTCCTATAAATGATTGTCGGGTAAGATCCAATTCTTTCTACCAACCTATTATCTTTATATAGTAGAAGCCAATTCTTCTTAAGAATGAATCTAACTTGTTCACTATCATTACTATAAGTAGTAATGAAACTAGATTTGTAAGAATGGGTTAACCTCTCATTGCCTACCTTTACATTACCAATACAAAAAGATTCCCTATCTAGCAGGCTTGTATCTTGTGTGTCATTAGATGTGCCTACTATATTAATATTCAACTCATTATTAATGTTCTTTACTTGTAATATAGGTTTAAAAATACCTAATTTATGTTTATTTATCACTTCTACTGATAAGTCATGAATCAAACATGTAGGGTAACCTCTATTTACAAACATATTACTCAGAAGTTCGCATTCGGCTAAAAAAAAATCTGTTTCTAAAGAACACATCCTCGCTGCTCTGACCAATTGGCCATTAACAACAGAGCATTTTTGTTTAGGAGGGTGTGCGCTAGAATAGTGTAAGAATGAATTACAATAAGTTGGTTTCCTATATATGGTTGAACATAAGTTGTTGTCAACTAGGACTTTTGTTAATTTGACATCTAAGTAATCAATACTAATAGTGTCAAATTTAAATGTAAACTGGAAGAAGGTAGTAGTGGAATTTAAATAATCAACAAATTTGACAGCTGCTTCTTTATCTCCTTTAAAAACTATAAATATATCATCCAGAAATTTTGTGTAATACACGAGTAAATTCTGGGTGTCAGGCTAATTGAAGATAAATTGTTTCACCCAATATGCTACAACCATGTTGGCTAAACTTGCTCCACGCGGTGAGCCCATTGCTACTCTTTGTTTTTGTAGATAATGTTGACCATTAAATATAAAAAAATTATTTGTCAAGATAATGTCTATAAGTTCAGAAACCATCTCAATATCTGCAATTGAAGCATTCTTATCTTTCATCATTAAAGCTGTCCATTCAACTGCTTCCATATGTGGAATGGAAGTATAAAGATCGACTACATCGATGGTCAAAAAGTTATAGTCATGGTTGAAAGACAAGCTATTAACACTTTCCAGAAATGACCATGAGTCTTTGCAGACTTGTGGGATCTGCTTAAGATATTTTTGAAGGATGGAGTCTACTACTTTAGCACATGGATAAGTTAGGGATGCTCTACCATCAATGAGTGGTCTCATTGGTGGATGCAAAATATCTTTGTGAATTTTTGGAATCCCAAACATCACTGGTAATTTGGGTAAAGGAATATTAATATAGTTGAACAAGTCAATATCTATCCTAGCTTCAATGAATAGGTCTCGAAAATAATTTTTAACCCTATATGAAGCTCTATTATATTCATTTAATGAGACTTTAATGTAAGCTGGATTATCTAATGCTTGTTCTATCCTTTTATTATAGTCAATTATATCAAAAATGACCAATCCCCCTCCCTTATCCGGTTTTGTACTCCTTACCATGGATGATCTCAGTAGATCCAATGCTTGTGATTGTTCTTGACTCACGTTATTAGACCTTAAATGGTCTACTTGCTTACGATTAAATGGAATATGCCTGATGTCCAATTCACTAATACTTTGCAATAATCTCAACAACGGATGTAAGGGGGGGGGGTTAAAGGTACTGGAAGGTGTAAAACTGACTTGGGAGACCTCATTATTACCTAAAAGGAAAGATAAATTAAGTTTCCTTACAAAGCACTTCAAATCTATTAAGGTACGAGCAATACTGATGTTCCTGCTAGGGACAAAAGTATTGCCCCTAGCTAACAAGTCATTCAAGTCAGGTTCTATGTTGACCGATGAAAAATTATAAATGTTAAAGTCACCCTTAGAATTTTTTAATATCACAGGTTTAGATAGAGAGTCTATCACAGGGGAATCAATTATCTCTTCCTCCTGTTGTTCCAACCTTTGTTCCTCTGGTTCCGAGGACGTCATAGGTTCTGTGAGTTCTTTTGGTTCAAGTCCTGGTGAAAAACCTATTCATTTTGATTGCTGTTTAAGGATGAAACTGGCTGTTGCATATTATTGTTAACATTGTTATTGTTGGCATTATGAGACCGCAGTCTTTCACTGCATCTCAAATGTTCATGCAGCTGGCCTTCATTGGTGTCTGAATTTGAGTTCACCCTGCTTGGTTGGTTAGAGGCAATAGTCACAGGAAAATTGTTACCATAAGACACCATTTTTTTATTGTTGTTATTTGGCCATACTTGTGCAAACTGTAGTTTAGGGTATACAGACCCATTAGAATATGCCAACCGGTCACGATTCAATTTTTTAATTTTATTAGTTTTCAATTTGTCCAAAAGTTGGTCTATACTCGAAAAAACCCTTCCATAGTCATATTTGTACCTAATAAAGTCAGCATCTGATTTAATCTCTTTATCCAAGTCGTTTACTTCAATAATCATATTTTCTATTTGTAGGTTGTAATGTTTTATCATTAATTCCATTAATAAAAATCCTGAATTATCAAACAAATTCAATAGTTTTTTATGAAAAAGTGAATCTGGCGCTAACCCTGTTGGAAATTGGTGAAAACGCAAGCCTTTAGGAACTAGCTTTTCAATCAAGCACTGTTTGAAATAAACTACTTCTAATTGTAATTTTTTTAGTTTTAGTAATTTATAATCAAGCAACTTCAATTTTTCGGATATAATAGGTGTACTCACTGGAGTAAGATGAACATCACTGGCCGGTCGTTCTATGTTGTCAAAAAAACCTGAAGTTAGTTTTCCTGTGTTGTTCACCCATTCATTGAGTGAAGGAACGCCAATAAGCCCTGTGTTACGAAGGTGGTTCCCAGCTTCTGTAGACTCAGTATCCAAATGGACCTCTTGTCCCGCACGTAAAGAGGAAATTGTGTTGCTTACACTGGCTTGTTCCATGCCGGAATTATGAATGTTTGATGGATTATCACCATTAAAAACAGTTCCATTGTCTCGCACACCGATATTACTGACTTGTGCTGCATTCTTATTTTGTTGATCAATCAGGTCGAGGCTACTAACAATATTGTCAATACGTTGAGTTAAAGTACTCATAAAGGCTGCCAAGTCAGAAAAACCTTGTTGGTGAGTAGAACCAAATAAGTTAGGACTCGCTGGGCTATCAGATACTCTCGTCGCCATCACAAACTGACCAAGTAGAAATAACAAACACTGTAACTCGAACAAAAAGCTGTAAGAGTTGCTGAAGCCACTAGCAGATATCCAAAACACTGGTACTTAACGTATAAGCAGTTTATTTAAAACAAGCAACGTTTTTGTCACTCCACACGAGCACCTTCATCATTCATTGTGGTGCTTGTAATATGTGCAAACATGTTAAAACAGGGTATACCTTTGAAATAAACGGGAGAATACATCAGATAAAATATAAATTTGATTGTAATTCTAAAAGCATCGTTTACTTAGCTGTCTGTAACAACTGTCCTGCATTTTATGTAGAAAAAACAGATCGTAAACTAAAAGAGAGAATTTACGAACATATGTATGCAATTTTAAAGAACAAAGGAGATAATGCTTTAGCAAAACATATTAATACTAAAGCAGGTCATTCTTTTCAATTCCTAGTAATGGACCAAGTTATTTGTGATATTAGAGGGGGGCCAACTTCCCTAGTTTTGGAATGCTGTGAATTAGAATGGCAATTGTCACTTAATGCATTCTCTTATCCAGGGCTAAATGACAACTGTAATATAGCCTGTTTACTTAAGCTTAAGAGCTATTTGAGACAGTAGTATCAGTTCCAAATATATAGGTATGGGGCTGCATTAGTTCTACAATATATTTTCTTGTCAACTTTCATTTAGTGTGACATATTTACAATACGCTCTATTTAAATTTATTTTTAAACAATTTAGATATAGATATTTATGTTAACTATAGGCTCAAAGAAAAGTCCGTAATTGGTTACAGAGGTAACCTGGAGCCAGAGATTTATTTATTTATTGAATGGTTATTCAGTGCTTGTGTCATGCCGATAAACTACTGTGTGGTGCTTTAAATTTTTTAGCTAAATTTTAGCTAGGTTTGTTTTAAAGAAGATGATTGGTTATATAATTATGCCGCTTAGAGGTGGATGTTTTAAATACAACTGTATTTGTATAATGGTTTCTATTTCTGATGAAGTTGCTCGTGCGGAGTGACGAAAACGTTGCTTGTTTTAAATAAACTGCTTATACGTTAAGTACCAGTGTTTTGGATATCTGCTAGTGGCTTCAGCAACTCTTACAGCTTTTTGTTCGAGTTAAAGTGTTTGTTATTTCTACTTTATATATAAAACCATTGACATTTCACAATTTTACATATGTCACTTCACAGTTCTGCATGCACTGTGAAGTCATCCAAAAACAGAAAAGACTAGTATGAAAACTGGTAGTATATAGGAGGTCCCCCAAGAATAAAATAAAACATAAATGGTCAAAAAGTACAGCATGTCAACTGTGATAAACATAAAGGAACACACAAGTATTACATTTAGAGACACTTTTGACTATTTTAGTAAAGTTTTCTTCCACTGGAATGTCAGGGAGATAGCTTAACCTCTAGGGGAAAAAACAGTCCTAGTAATTAGGCCAACTACATGGAAGAAGGAATTGTTAAGGATTAGTATACTATTTTGCTATGATAACTCCAACGAATATGACATACAGCTAACATAGATGTGAAGTAAAAAAGCAAAGAAAAGAATTAGAAACAGGAGAAACATAAAAAGAAAACACTATTAAAACAAATAAAAAATATAAATTAAGAGGAAATAAAAATAGGCTGAAAGTAGAGAGGAGAAACAATGGACTAGGTGATGTCAACCAGTGAAATGGAAACAGGTAGAAAAGAGATGCTGGATGTAAAACAGCTGTGTGACTGTGGCGGATGTGTGTGGAAGGGGATGGGATTTGCCATATCGCAAAGTTGTTAGGCAAGAAGAGTTAGAACAGCAACTGGTAAGATGGATGCCACAGAGAAAGATTAGGGGAAATAAAAGGACACAACTAAGATGACAGAATCAAGCAAAGGCAGAGAAGCATATAAGAGAGATAAGTTCAAGAAAGAGAAGTAAGACAGATAAGGTGACACAAATTGAAGATGACATAAAAAGGCAGCAGGTGAAGGCAGGCATAGGAAAACAGAAGAGATAATAATGGATAGAAATAGTGAAAGCAAAATGTGAGGACTAGAAGAAAGGAGTAGTGTACAGATATGTCAAGGAGGGATAAGGAAAAGCAGGGTGAGGAGTTAAAAGATGAGGAAGCAGCTAGCACATTATGGTAAAGGTCATAACTGGGAGAATAAGATGAAAACACAGAGAAGATCTGGCTGAGAAAGGAAGTACCTCCAAGACTCACAATTAAACAGTCTGGACAAGTGGCAAGGAAGGATGAATGAGGGAGATTGGAAGGACCACGTATTATTGTACTTCTGGGAAAAATGAACTGGATAGAAACTATAAAAGTGAAAAAAATGAATCCTGTATTTCTGCAGTGGAAAGGCAAAAATTATATTTTCAGTGATGCTGCCTATACAGAGACAAGCCATGATTCAAACATGGGCTTAAAATGCTGTAAGAATGAAATGCATTGCTGAGCGTTAGAATGGAGAAGTCCTTGGAATGCTGCAATCCAGTACATCAGAAATAACCTACATGTGAGTCTTCAGGGTATACAAACACTAAAGAAAACTTAATAAATTATATGAAAACCAAGATGTATTTTAACTGAAGTAAGGGAGAAAAGGGTTCAGTCAAGGAGACAAGAAAATAAAATAGAAGAATAAGGATATAGATGAGACAGCTTTTGTGTTCTAATGTGTTTTTTCTGGTTTCTGAGTTTGAAATATTGGATCTGGATTCATCAGACACATCACTGCCCCACCTTCTTGGATTTCAGTACCTGAAGCTCATCTGAAAACATCAAATCTTCTTTGTTGAAAGTTGTATATACATGAATGTATATGTATGTATACATAACTATATATATATTATATATATATATATATATATATATATAGGTCCACTTTTAAATCCAGAAATACCAAAATCTCGAGTTTTGAGATACCGAACCCAAAACATTGAGATTTCGGTATCTTGAAATTTAAAAGTGTAAAAAAAAAGAAAGACAGACCGCTAAAATAAAGTGTTTGCAGGGGGGCAGTGAAGAGAACGGTAATGCTCCTGTTGCACTTACCGTTCTTTTCACTGTAGCACGATCTCGGAGTTGATATATTTAAGTAGGGGGCTGCAGGGGGGCTTGCCCCCCTGTAAACACTTTATTTTAGTTAATTTGTGTTTTTCCCCCACTTTTAAATTTCGAGATACCGAAATCTCAATGTTTTGAGTTCGGTATCTCAAAACTCGAGATTTTGGTATTTTGGGATAGGTCAACTGTTTCATCAAAATTACACTTCAGAGAATCGCAGATAAGTGATTCCACTTACCTGAAATCTCACTTGTGTGAAACTTCACTTTTCTGATGTCTGTTTCATTGACATATTTAGTCTGCTGCTGGTACTGCGAGACATGCAAGTATATGGCCTTTATGTTGTTTCTAGTATACCATGCTTGTTTTGAAGCCTGATGGATGACAGGGTAGTGTGAGCAATCTTCTTTATATGGTAGGTTGTATTTACAGCAGTTGTAGGTGTCAAATCCAGATCACACTACAGTACAGATCGAGGAATCCACCTGTGTTGTCTCTCTACTGCGATCCCGGAGTTGGTATATATAATGTACAGGGGGTGTGGGAGTAGTTGTGCAAAAGTAAGGTTTTGTGTAAGTGGAGTCACTTATCTGCGATTCGCTGAAGTAATTTCAATGATAAAAAGTAGACCTATATATAGAGAGAGAGAAAGAGAGAGAGAAAGATATAGACAGATAGATATAGATGTATAGATATATGTGTTTTGGGGGGTGTAACTACACACACACGTGCGCACACACACCTGCACACACATATATAGCTATATATATATATATATATATATATATATATATATATATATATATATATATTTTTTTTTTTTTTTTTTCACTTCAGAATCTCGAAATTTCGAAACATCGAATTTCATATAACCAAGATCATATGATCAATGTTTTGGAATATCAAAATTCTGAAACAAATCCAAAAAAAAAAAACAACAATTTAAATGTTTCTGCAGTGGGGCAAGCCCCCCCTGCACCCCCCACGCCCCCGCTGCTTAAATATTTCAACTCTGAGATCGCCCGTACGGTAAGGAAAAGGGAAATCACCCATTCTGCGCTGTATGCAGATCTCCATTCACAATGTCAGGATTCCGAAGGTTTGATCATATGGTCTCGCCATATGAAATTCGATCTTTCAGGATTTCGGCATAGTAAAGTGTTCCCATATATAGACAGATCGATATAGATATATGAATTGGGAATTATTTGTTTTGTAAGTTTAGCAGAATGTTAATAAAGATTATATAGGCTGACTTGGGAATCTGAACTTGAATTAAAATAGACCATTTAGTGATTAGTCCACCATGTTTCAGGACATAAATATATTGTGACAAATTGTTTTTAAGGGAGTAGGGCAGAGACATTTAGGCCTTCACTGGAAAATCAGTTGAAAGTTTTAGAGTAGTGACCACTTAAGGTGGCAAAAGTGGAAGGTAGTAGATTTTGGCTTGTTTGTTAGTAATGACAAGGTCTAAGTGGGAATGTGTTTTGGACTGGAAGTTTGGTATAGTGGGTTTGGGATTGATAAAAGAGAGGCCAAAATCAAATAAACAGCTCATGAAATTATGTTTTGCTAGTCCAATAAAATTTATATTAATATCACCAAGTAGAATCATTTTGGTTTTGCCAAAATATGTGTGGAGATATACGAGTGAGTATTTCCAAAGGATGAGGGGAGCTGAACACTGGGGTGATTTAGGGAGCTGTACACAGGGGTGATTTGGAGCTTGACAGACGTACATAAAATGAGATCAATAATGACCCATCATGGGGAGTATTCATCAATGTCAGTGGAAGAAGGATTTAATTATATAATAAATGAGATCTAGTAAGTTGTAGGCAGACCCAGCTGTTCATTCATTAGGGTGATCTTTACATATAATGGTAGGATTTCAGAAGTGGAATGCAAGGCTTTGTGAACTGTGTTGAAGCCAGATGTCAAAGATGGCTATAATATCTGGGCTGTTTTGCAGAATCATTGCATGGAAATTATCTAGCCTATTAATTAACCTGCCAAAATTTAGTAGGCTAACGTGTGATCTGCATGTCTTTGGTATGGAAGTGCTGAGTGCATTGTATATCCGAAAAGTAAATGTATGTGAAATTTGAGACCTGATTTTGTGTTTCTTGAGGACGCCGCCAGAAAATAAATGAAGAGGATATTTTTTTAATAGTTTTTCAGATGAAAGTATGTGAGACAAAGGAAGTATTTCATTGGAGGATAACAGCAACATGCATGGTAAATGGATGGTGTGATGCGTGGAAGTTAGGAGGATAATCTGCTGTAGAACTGAAGGCTGTGGCTGTGAGTGATTAACTGGATCCTTATCAAAACAGAGGAGATGAGAATAATGGTGGGCATGTGAAAACCCAGACATTTTAGACTGGGATGAGGTGGTGCAGTGGTAGCATTGCTGACTCACAGCAAGAGGTTCTCCCGTTTGATTCTCGGCTTGGATTGGGAGTGCCTTCTGTGTGGAGTCTGCATGTCCTCCCCGCAGTCGAGTGGGCTTTCGAAAGACATGCGTTGAATGGGTGTGCCTTCATTGAAGGTTGGGCATCGGGCTGGCAACTTGACACCATAAAAACCAACTGCCAATCATTAGTGGACCAGAGTTCCGCTGTGGCGACCCCTAACCGGGAAAAGACAAACAACAACAAACAACATGAGGTTGTGTGTGTGTGTGTGTGTGTGTGTGTGTGTGTGTGTGTGTGTGTGTGTATATATATATATATATATATATATATATATATATATATATATATATATTTATATGTTCATAGATTCATTGGTGTGTACTAGGCTAACAGCCCTGGAGCCTATATAATCCTAGCCCAAGAAGATTTCCTGGCATCATGCCACCCAAAGTTAGTTGTCAAGCAAGGCCACTGAAGTGATCCCTGTGGTGAACTTCCTATTGCCCATCCACTCATCAAGATTTCTCTTAAAGAGGTCCAGTGAAGTACTTTGCTTGACGTGAATGAGAACTTTGTTCCAGAGTATGGGAAGTCTCTGGGTTAGGAACCTGTCCCTCCAGCATGTTCTGTTTATTGTGGTAATGAGGTTTAGGTCCCTGGAGCGTGTGTCACGGATAGACTGGGATTTCTTTAGGTGTAGCATATCTAGCAGCTCTGAGTCAGACATGGCTTTGTAGATCAAGTAGAGATTGCCTCTAAGTAGGTGATAAGAGACAGAGTATCACTGGAGTTTTTTGAATCTGTCCATATAGGGCATGTGTCTAAGGCCTAAGATCCTCTTAGTGAGGTATTTTTGTGGCCTTTCCTGTTGTTGTAGGTATCTAGTGAGGTACATACCAAATGGGGCATTGTATTCTATAACAGGTCTAATGTGGGATGAGTAGAGTGGGATTATGACCTCTTTCTTTCTGGATGAGAAACCTTTTGTAATGAGATGTGCCACATAGAAGGATTTTCTGACTACAGTGGCAATGTGGTTATCAAAGAAGAGGTTGCTGTCAACTTGTGTCCCCAGGTTTCTTATCACACCTTTGCTGTTTAGTGGACTACCACCTATGTGGTAGTTCATGGGCATCAATTTTTTCCCATAGGGAATGACAATGCACATTTTGGCATTGAACTTAAGGCCATGGTTCTTGCACCAGTCATTGGTCTCAGTGAGGCCTTTTTGTAGAATTTCTACATCAGTTGGAGAATCAATAATGGCTCCTAGTTTGCAATCATCTCCGAACTTAGTCAGCCAGAGTCCCTTTGTGTTGGCTTGATCTTCAGAGAAGTAGATGTTAAATAGGAGAGGACCTAGGACTGATCCTTGTGGGGCACCACTTGTAACTGGTTGGTAGTCAGATTTGGAGTCTGTTACCTTCGCAGTGTGGGTTTTATCAGTGAGCCCGTTAGCAACCCATCTTATGACATAGGGGTTTATGCCTAGTTTATTGAGTCTATCCATGATCCCTGAGTGAGGGGATGGTGTTGAAGGCTTGGCAAGATCTAGGTAGGCTGTGTGAACTGCCTTACCCTCATCCACAGCTCTGGTGACAGACTCAAAGAAGTCTATCAGGTTGAGCAGGCATGATCTACCTTTCTCAAACCCAAACTGCGTGGGGTCTAGAGTTTGGAGATTCACTATGTCCTTATTTATAAGGTCCATGATGATGCACTCCATAGCTTTACATATCAGACTCGTCAGTCTAATGGGGCAGTAGTTCCTAGGGTCTGTAGTCACTTCCCCTTTGTAAAGTGGGATGATCGTAGCAGGGTGCCATTCGGTAGGAACAAAGCCTGAAATGAGGCTGTGATAGAACAAGTTACTCAGGTGTGGTGCCAGTTCACTTTGTAATTCATGTAGAACACTGCCAGGGATATTATCAGATCCCATGGAAGCTATATTCTTGGCTTTGGACAGTGCATTTTTTACCTGTGTAGCTGTGATAATAAGGACTTGGCATTCCTCAGGTATTGTGATAGGCCATTTAGGGGGTGAAAGGGGGGTAAAGTTCACACTGAACCTGTCGGTTAATATGTTGGCAATATCAGTTGGTACTGTATATGTATTGCCATTGTGCTGTAACTCAGAGCAGATCTGAGTATTGCCATGTAGATTCTTGACATAAGTATAGAATGCCTTGTGAGTGTCTTTAGAATCTGCAGCAATTTTGTTTTCATAGCTAGCTTTAGAGGATTTGATGAGGGATCTCAGTTTTTTGCTGAGGCTAACAAGGGAGTTTCCAGTCTTGGGAATTAACCCTTTTCTGCAACAGCTTTTTCCTTCTGTTTTAGAATTTGTTTATGGTGGGGGAACCACCAGATTGGCTTCCTTTTTTTGGAGGAGAGCGTCTTGGTTCTGTTTGGTATGGCCCATTCCATGCACTTGTGTATGTGCTCATACAGTGCACCAGTGTATGATTCAGCAGTCATGCGCCTATTTTCCAATTGCATGGGTGTTGTGAAGTTAGCCACCTCTGTTTTTAGAAGCCCAAAATTGGCTTTGGAGAACATTTTTTATGGTGGTTTCCTTTGAAGGGGGTGAGGTTGAGATGTGGATATCCATGGTGATTAGCTTGTGGTCATATCTGACCAGGGAGGAGTTGATTACTGGTGTAGAGCAACGGTCCCCCATGTTAGTAATGACCAGGTCAAGGATGTTTCTACCCCTGGTGGGGGCAAGAATGAGTTGGGCCAGGGCATTGGAATTAATGAATTCCAGAAAACATTGAGCAAGTGTGTTGGTACATGAGCAATTTTCCCAGTTAATGGAGGGGTAGTTAAAGTCTCCCAGTATAAGGGTATTGGGTTGTACTCTAATATTTTCCAGTGTGTTTAGGAATGTGGAGTGATAGTCTTGTGACATGGTGGGGGATCTATAGCAGGCTACAACCTGGATTGCTGTTTTACCCAGTGTTAGCTGTACCTGAAGTATCTCTGATGCGTTATGTTGGGCTACTAGTCTGGAGGTGTGCATATTCTTTATGAATATGGAGACAACACTGCCTTTAGTGCTTTGGTACAGGTTTAGGGGCCAAAAGGTAACATATGAATTATAGCCTGGTAGTGTTGGGGTGCTCTCCGGAGCCTTGAGTCAGGTCTCAGTCACTGCACATATGTCAATGTTGTCCATTTTAAGGAGTGCTTCGAGCAAGTGCATTTTGAGATTTAGACTTCTAGTGTTGAGTAGCATAACCCTCAGATTTCATTTGCTTGTAGCTGTTATAGTGGTAATTTTGTCTTCAGGACATTGCCTAGAAAAGGCACTATAGGGGTGCCAAGAGCCTTGGCCAGTATCCATAATCCCTGGGGTGACAGGTGCAGGCCATCTCTGGCAAAGCATCAAGGTCTGTTGATCATGTTATCCCAGGCAGACAGATTCTAGATCCCCTTAGAATGACACCAGAAACTTAGCCAGTTGTTGAAGTCAATCATTTTCTGCTTGTACTGTGGTATCATTCTGGGTGACAGTAGGATGCTACTCAAAGCTAAGGTCATACCTGCCTGGGCTACAAGATCCATGAGCTCCTCTATGTTGCTTTTCATGTAGTCCAGGGAGGTATGTCTCAGGTCATTCACACCAATGTGGGCAATGACAGAGTCATATTTGTACCTGTTGTGGAGTGACCTAAGTGCATGCATTATGTGGTGGATCCTGTCACCCGACAGGCAGCTGACCATAACTTTCTCCTTATTGAACCTAGTGAGTAGGACATCAGTGTGCCTTACTATTAAGTCACCTATGACTAGTGTATTTGGTAAGTTGTTTTGCCTTATGGGCTTTGGTTGAGTGGCACACTGTTTATGTGAGCTATATGTTTCATGGTTTGTGCTGGAATGTGGTGGTTGTTTGTGTTTCTGCCTTGGAGGTCTCTGTTGTTTGGGCAGATTTTTATTGAGATCCTCTGTGAAAGTAGATGTGTGTTTTGTGTTACTATGTGAGGGTTATGGTGGTGTAAGTTCTGGAGAGCGATGTATTGAATGTAGTGTGGTGCAGGTGTTAACCTTCTCCTCTTGACTAGCTAATCCAGTCTTGGCTGGAGTGTGCTTGGTTTCCAATTTGGCTATATATGTGCATCTCTCACAAGTCATAGTCTTGAGAGGTAAGAGGAGAGAGTTGTCTGTGTACATGAGGCAGTTGCTACATTGCCTTGGGATGCTCAAGTTTGCCAAGTTGACAGGAGAAAGCACAGGGAACTGACCTTTAGACATGCCTGGATATGAGCTCCATATATTAAGTACTGAAGCCTTTTACAGGAAAAATGTCACTAAAAGTGTCTGAGTCTGTATAGAGCACTGCCAAACACTTGAGGCGAAACTAATACATAGACCCTGAAAATTTAAGGATGAAGTATTTAGGCAGATATTCTAAAGTTAGGAAGAAATCAAGCAGCACTTACTGAAAAATAAAGAATTAGCTTGTCAAGAATGATGAAAAGAGGGGAGTCATATGAATGGCTACTGCCTGGCTACTACAAATGCTGGCTTCAGCACAGCTTCACTCTTTTGGGATACAATACTCCTTTGCTTTTTCTCTCACCAGAAGCAAAATTTAGCACCAATCCCAAGAGGAGAAGCAGGCCAGAGCCTGTTCGGTGATCCATAGTCTTGTTCCAGATGTTGCAAGGGTCTGCAGGCTTTTAGCCTTTTTCTTGTAGATACCTCATATAGCAACCAGACCAATCAGGTACATTAAGCACAGACACTCACTCTCCAACCAGAAAGAGTCAGGAATCAATTCCCTCTGCTCCTACTCTCACCAGGATCAGAATATAAGCACAGATTCCAAGCTGTCACCTCTAAAGCAGTTATTAAGCTTTCTGGTGATCAGCAGTCTCCAGGAAATAATGTAACTGCACTCCTTCTCTCACCAGGAGAAAACAGAAGCACTAATCCCAAGATGAGTACTGAGAGGCAGAATGTGGACTCTCCAATAACTGGTGGTCTTGCAATAGATGCTTAAAGGTAAGATGAAAAAATGGTCTATCCTAAACACTGCAGTGTTCACTAGAGGAGTTAGATTTGAAAGTAGGTAACTTAAGCTCCACCCCTCAGTTCACAGATGATTAACCTTAACTGACCTCTTCTTACTTATGTGTGACTCCTTAATTGACCTATTCTAATTTTTGTCTGACTCACAAGAGACAGAGCTGTGGTGTCTTTTCAAGTTTTAATATGCAGTTAAAAGCAGAATACAAGTAAAACACAGTGTAAAGAAAACAAATCACAGTATACAAAATAGAAAAAAGCAATAAAGCAATACAGAATACAACAAATAAAAAGCAAACCAACCTTTCCCTCACAGCAAACTGCAGCAGAGTCTGGGTGAGCCTTTTCAGTAATATATGAGAAAAAGTGAAAGCAATGAAGGAGATGACTTGAGGAAATAAATAAGCATAAGACTGAGGTAAGTGTTTAACAATGAAGTGAAGACAATAAAACTAGATGCACAATGACTATGCTGCCATCAAAACTGGAGTATGTGCCTAGATGGTGGGGATCTTTAAAATATTTTGAAGAAGAAGTAACAATACTCCAACAAGCTGCCAACAAAATCAGGGTTATTAAACATGCTGTTAAATTCAGCTGCACTTGATTATGTTGCCAACACAACCAATGTGCTACTTTGATTGGTTGGAGGGATGGAAGGTGGGGAGATGTGGTGGTAGAAGCAAACAAGCTGTTCCCTACCAAATGACAAATGCTGTTGCAAATGGAGGTGATTAGTAAAAACAGGACAGGAGGGACTTGGATAAGATGATACCAGGATATAAGTTCTAAATATGTCACAAAGTGAGAAGAATGGAGGAAGTTGTACATATAAGTGAGAAATTAAACATGCGCAAAAGAAGAGAAATGGAATAAAAATAAGGAAGCAGGCCTACTGAGAATGAATGATATGGATGAAGTGGTAGCCAACACTAAGCAAAACAGCAATCCTGACAGATCTTAAAGATAATGACTAGCTGAAGAAGGTAGTGAGGAAGTAAGAAAAAGGAAGTGGCCAGTTATCTTGGGTCATGGGATAAGGTGTGAAATCCCATTCTTCCCATTAAAAAAGGGTCTAGGATTCAATAAGAAATCACCATACTGGACATAGTTTGTATTTTTTCTGTCTCAGATGTGTGGAGGAAACCCTCAGAAACAGTGACCATTCATCAGCAAGTTTCAAAACACAGGTGAAGTAAAAGTCAAAGGTAGAGTTATGGACATATAGACATATGGATAAGGACAACATTTATAAAGTAGCATAAATACATGCAGAAGGCTGGGAAATCAGGGAAGGAGTGTAGGAATTGTGAGGGAATCATAAAAGAATGGGTAGGGGTTGCAATAAAGGAACAGCTAAGCAATAAGAAGAAAGGTGAAAGGGAAGATAATCAATCAGATTCACAAGAGAACTAAGAAGGCTTTAAAAAGTAAGAGAAAGACATGCAAACTTTATATGGAACAGCACAAGCAGCAGGTAATACAGAAAATAGGGACAAATCCAATAGAGAAAAGATAGAGATGAAACACAGACAAAAGAGCAAGGTGTGGGGATGACTGAAGGTAATAATTATTTTAAGTGCTTAAGGGAAAAAAAAGGAATATGTAGCAAAACATTCTTCAAGTGCAAAAGGAAAGAGAAGAAATGAAAAAGGGAAATGTGTTGGGGAAAGAAGTAAATGATTGGAGAGAATAAAGGGGAAGATGGGACTTTTCTCTTGTAGTAGTATTTACCTAGGAATCTAAAGGAATGATTTTGTTAATGGGAAAGTAGTGAAAAGGTCCAAGAGAACATAAAGGAGCTAAAGAATGGATGGGAAATTTAGGAGTATTGTAAGTGAAATGACCAAGGACTTTGGTGTTGCCAGCACAGGTGCTGAAGGAATTGAAAATTCACCTGATAGAACCACTGATTTTGGAGAATTACAGGCAAGTTAGTTTAGATCAGTTCTAGGCATGATTGTGGAAAGCTGGAACTTCTTTAACAGAGGTGTTAGAGGTAGGAACCTATGTGGGTTCTAAAGAGGTCAGATACAACCATACTGGTAGAATTCTATGGCTGAATAACAGCTAACATAGACAGAAAAAAAGGTTTTGTGCAATATATCGATAACTTTAATAAACTGTCAAATGAAAGATAGCTAGGAAACCAGAGAGGGCTTTGTAAGGCTAAGTGATGAGGTTCATTAGACTCTTAACATGGGAGGAATAGAGTATGGTTATCTAAAGATAACTTTAGAAAGAAAGGTCAGAAACAGGTGTTTGACTGATACTATTCAATATCTATGCTTTTGGTATGCTAAATGATGTAGAAAACAGCATAAATATACTGGAAATAATGCCCAAACAGGATTATAGTGTTGTATGGAAAAAAATGGCAAGAGAAGTGACATTAGACATCTGCAACAACTGGAGAGGCCACAAAAGTACCTCACTAAGATGATCCTAGGCCTTAAACAGTTGTCCTATATGGACGGACTCAAAAAACTCCAACTATTCTCTGTCTCATATCGCCTAGTTAGAGGTGATCTCTGCTTAACTTACAAAGCCATGTCTGACCCAGCTCTGTTAGAAATGCTACATCTAATGAAATCCCAATCCCTCCGCACCATACCTCAACATCATTACCACAATCAACAGAACATGCTGGAGGGACAGGTTCATAACCCAGAGACTGCCCATGCTATGGAATAGACTTCCCATACATGTCAAACAGAGCACCTCACTGGCCCCCTTCAAGAGAAATCTTTTTGAGTGGATGGGAAATAGAAAATTCACCCCAGGGATTGCTCCAGTGGTTTTACTTGACAGAGGCACTGGGAACTAATGTCAGGTGACACAATGCCATGGTAATCTTATGGGCTAGGCTTGTAAAGACTCCAGGGCCATTAGCCTAGTACACACCTATGAACCTATGAACCTAAATGTGTCAGTGCATGTACCAAAATGAACTTAAAGATAGAAGCATGGAAAGTGCTAAAATTGTAGGTTGAACTTGGGTTATAAATCAAGAAAGGAAATATGAAATGAATTATTTGGTACTGGGGACCAGAAAATAGGTAAAAGATCCTTGAGGAGGAATCTTCACATCTAAAGTCAATAATGCTAAGCAATACATCAAGAATATATTGAGACTTGGATTGCCAAGTCACAAAAGTGGAAGAAATGACAGAAAATACAACAGAATGGTGAATATTGAAGATTGCCTTTCTCCTTTAAACTTATTTTTTGCAGGGTGGCAATCATACCCTCCACACCCCAATTGAGGGGGTGGCGTGGCAAGTTCCTTTATAGCTTGAACGTATATATAACAACTCTGAGATCATCATACCTTGGAGAAAATGGGATATTTCAAGCAATGTCAATCTTGAATGTATTGTATGTGCATTTGGATTTTCTGTAATTTGGTTTCCATGTTTCAGGACTCATTGATTCTAGTCCCAACATTTTAAATAGTTACCAAACTAAAGAGCTGGCAAAGAAAAGCTATATAGTGGGACTGGATGCATAAGAAGTAAAGTAAACTCTAGAGAGGTCAAAGTTGTCCTACAAATTTACAGAACATTAGTGTGCTCCCATTTACTAAAAAGTAAATCAGAATAGTCGAAGAGGTACACAGAAAATTAACCTCTTTGAGGAATAGCTTGAAAGGAAAGTCTACAAGTGGAGGTCGTAATACAATGAATATGGTTATTGGGAGAAAACATGAAATAAGAGATATGACATGAATTCTGCAACTTGTAAAAGATGGCTAACATGGCAAAATTTAGGAGGAAGGTAGAGTGGGAAGATATGACTGACAGAAAGAGTACAGTATATAAGACAAAAATAAGAACATTATTTTAAACTTATTTATTAATATTTTGAGTGACTAGGGCTAAGGAATTAGTAAGAAAAATGCTTGATAGACATATAAACATCTAAATGTTTTGTGGGGAAGTTAATATCTAAAGATATACATATTGCATCACAACTCAGCATTCCCTAATTTCAGGCAATTAGCATGGCATTTAATGTAATCAGTCAAATGATTTCTATTATTAACTAAAGAACTTTTATGAGATGCTTAAAATGTTCTATGAATTGCAGTCTAAAATGACAAGTCATTTTAGTTTAGCTAAGTATTGATTAGTCAGTTATCACTCAACATTCGTTGTAGCAATTTTGTGTACTCAAATTCTGCAAAATAATACTGAATTATAAATTTGTCATTAAATAATTCTCCTAAAGAGACTTTACAGCATTTCAAGTGTTTTATCAAGTGTTATTTCCCCTACCCCTAATAATCCTAACTATATTGAATTTAGATGGAGAAAATAACTTGGAAATTTCAGATATTATTCTACCCATGCTAGGAGCTTTGTTAGTTTTGAGTTGTTTAGTTTTATTTCTGAATTCTTCATATGTTAATTGTTCAACTAAGTTCTTTTTTGTTTCAGGAGTGATCATTTCAAGAAATGAGTTGTCAAAACTTAGCTCTGTATTAAAATCCAACTCCTGATTTCAAGATGTAAAGCATGGCCTAACTGTATCTAGGATATGTCCAATTTCAGTGCATGTTTTATTATTTTCTAGTATTCTTTATCTCCGTAACTATATTGATTACAGATTGCATTTTGACTCTCCTAGAGAGGTTATGCATATGTTTCTGTGGGGTTCCATTTGGAATCTCGAAATACGGGAATGTCGAATTTCAGTATTTGAGACCAAATTGTCGAATCCACAGTTGCACAAAACTGTAGAATATTGAACCTGGAAATTTTGAACTTGTGGTACCGGTGGTGCATTAGGCAAGTGTTATGTTTTTTAAGGGTTTTGGGGAGGGTTTGTGTGTATGTGAGTGTGTTGGGGAGTGTTAGGTGTGGGTTAAGTTAAGCAGGTAAGAGTGTGAGTGTGTCACTGTTGAGAGTGGTGGTGTTTGTATGTATGTGATGTGTGTTTGTGCATGGGGGGTGTAGAATGTGTGGTGGTTGTATGTATGTGATGTGTGTTTGTGCATGGGGGGTGTAGAATGTGTGGTGGTGGGTTTTCTGTCTTTCGGTGTTTAGTGACACCTCAGAGTTAGTATATATAAGTAGCAGGGGTGTGGGGGGCACAGTCTGCCACATGGGGGGTACAGGGGTGTTTGCCCCCTGCTTATAGGAAGGGTAGGTGTGTGTGTTTGTTTTGTTGTGTTCGTGTGTTATTTTGCTTTGTTGTAGTATTGGGAGGTAGGTGTATTTGTGTTTGTATGTGTGTTATAGTGTTTTTTTACATTCCCGTTTTGAATTTTGCTGTTTTGTTTTTCGGGTTTGTGAATTTTCGGCTTTATAGTCTCGAGATAATGAAATTCGATATTTCAGTATTTTGAGATTATAAAGTGAATCTGTTTCTGTGACATAGTAAGTGAGGCTACTTTTAATTTTTTCATAACTATAGTTGTTTTATGAGAGAGGGTTTCAAAATATTTTTGTTAAACTTTTCAATTGTACCACTTATAGTTTTATCATTACTTTCATTATTGGTTTTAGCTTTTTGAAGCTTATATTGCATGCTTACTAGTTCAGATTGCCATTCTTTTAACTTGTGTTTGTACCACGATATTGATTTGCCATAGATATATATATGCTTTTAAGAAGCTCCAAACCATAATTATATAATCCTTCTCTATGTAGTTTGGTTTTCTAAAGTATTCTATTTCAGAAAGTAACCAACATTTGTATTCTTTTAATTTGGTCATGTATCCTGGTATTCTAGATATAACTGAGTGTATTGTAAATTTTTATGAATTTTAAAATAAGGACATTATGATCATAAATTGGGCATGGGATAATGTTAAATTCTAGTATTTTGTTATTATATATTGTGTAATTAATAAATTATAAATTCTAGTTTGCTTAACATTATTAAATGAGCAATGGATAAATATAGGGATTTTTTAAGCAAATGTATCCTTCAAATTTAGTAACTCTATTCAATTTTTAAGCACTTTTACTGTAGGAGTCAGTCACAATTTCCTTCTTGCAGTAGATTCTGTGTCATTTAATATACAATTAAAGTCCCCTCCTAATATTAAATTATCTGTAGCATTATCTAGAATAATATCTAAATGTTTGAGCTCATTCCAGAAAACCAATACAAATTAGTTAAAGTCCACCATCTATTATTAAATTTTATTATTATAAGAGATATGCAGCCATCTTGGTCTTCATATTAAGATAATATTTGAGGTAACATTATATTTTTATATGGTCATAACACCTCTTCTTTTGTTTTTGAAAGTGGATTGGGATAGTTTTCCATAATTAGTTGGAATATATTTAGTTTTATCTGTATGCTTGATGTGTTTCTCTTGAAGAAATATAACGTGCTCCTTATTTATATTTAAAATTGTAGGAGATTAGATCTTTTCCTTGGATTGTTTAGACCATTAACATTTAATGAAAGTAGTGTTCATTTCATAAGAAGAATAAATGAAAATGAGATATTATTCAGATTATCTATATTTGTTTATTATATAAGAATAAATATTTGAATATGATAACTCCATGAGATTTATGAATAGCAATGCATGCATCTTCAGCAATTTAAAATTAATATTTAAGAAACTACACATAGATTTAGATTAATTAACTATTTACATGGAATTATCAAAATTCCTAGCCTAGTAATGTACAGATTATCTAGGTTATTCTTCTCATGCAACCCAACCAACACATTTTAAGCTTAAAAATAAATTTTAATATAATTAGAGCTCTGCAGTATATGTTTAATAATATGAAAACTTTGTACTAATGTGTATGCTACTAAGAATGTTTACTTATATATAATTATAAATGGAAGTTTATTTATTTCCCAGTATTATTTGAATTTATAAAATTTGTTTTATTTCACTTTGTTTATGTTGTATTTTTTTTACAAAAGTAAGAATAACATTGTAAATTATTTTTAATTATGAAGAGATCTTTACTACTCATCAAGTTTCTATAGCAGGTAAGTGTTATTTAAATTTGAAAAGCATTATACGCAAATTGATTTAATACACATTATGAGCCATCAGTGAATATTATAACTCTCCTTTCCCTTTATCAATAATTCATATTTCCTCATTTATATAGTGAAATGAAACATTTGTCTATTTGTTTGAGGACTAAGTGAAAAGCTTTTTCCCTGTTTGTTGAATAAGGTTTAAGCCAGTCACTTGCATATCTGTACCATTTTACATTCAAAACATAATAACTGCTATCACAAATCAGCAGTAGTTTAGATATTTGAAATTGGTCAAGAAATGTTTCCAGCAGACTGTTAAATTGAAGCAGTTTTAAGCTAAATAGATCTCCAAAGCATTATCAGCTGTATATCTGATTACTATTTAAGTTCATAGGTAGGTACTAGGCTATTGGCCCAAGGGCCTATGTAAGCCTAGCCAACAAGGTTCCCTGGCTTACGCCACCCAAGAAAGTTATTTTCCTGTGCCACTGTCGAGCATAGACACAGAGAAGAACATATTTTGAAAAAAATATATAACAATTTTTAAACATGGTCCTGCCCTTTCCCAGGAAGCAATGATGATAGAATGAACAATAAAGAACACACAAATAATGTGTTCAAGCATTCATTCTATATACAAAGTAACAGACGTATTACTTTTATTATTATCCATTCTGAATTTGTTATACAAGTGTTATTGGAATGGATCTTATGCTGGGGTAGAAGAGATCTAGGGGTCTAAGTATTAGCATCCCCCCTTTTTTCCCAGAGTGAAATCCAGAATAAATATTCTCTGTACCTAGGAACATCTTTTTACAAACATGACTGTTAAGTCTCGCTCTCCCCATAGCATGCAAAATCAGGGTGTAAGCCAAGAGCTGTGAAAGAGAATGCAAAAAAAGGAGTAAACCACATGAACATTTTGAAATTACTTTGTAATGAAAATGCCACATTTTAAGTCTTCTCCTCCTTCATCAGCCCACCCCACTGCTTTCAAAAAACAAGCAGCACAAAAAGCTTCAACAGAGGTATCCATGACAACAACCAAAACACCATCACTTCAGCAAAAGAAAATTGCACATACAATACTCAGAAGGAGGAAATTTTGCTAGCCAGTCCCCGCACTTAGCCCACCACACATAAAATCCATGTTAAAATTTAATGAGAACCTGCACAACAGTCTAACACTTTTAACTGTCATATCCAGGACATAGTCCTTTCTCATATTCAGTGTTCTGTCATTAAATGGGGAGCAAGCACAAGAGGGAAATCAAACTGTGACATCCAAACTGCAAAGGAACAAATCTGTTCCATGTTTCTCATATCAAGTTTACCCTCTCCGCTCCTCTCCCCTCCTCTCCCTCATCCTGAAAGTACAACTAAAACTAAACCAAAGGCTATTCCCTGAAGTGTAAGTAGAAGTAGTCTGGGGTGATATCATGAGCAATAAGCTTTTCATTCACAGAAGCAACCCCCATAAATTCAATCTTAGAATATCATTATACTGAGGGGAAAGCAAGTCAAGCCTGGAGCCCATCCTATGAGAAACAACACAGGAGAAAGCTTTATCTCACAAACAGCCTGTCAGAAAGGAAAACAACCCCATTCATTTGCTACAGATATGTGATAGCATATCACAAAGTTAATCCCTCATAAATTTAGACACTTACAGGGGCAACTAGAAAATCCCAGGTTTGACACTAAATGTAAATAACTTCAGTGCTATGCATCATTGGATCAATGGTCATAACAACGTATATAACATCACAAAAGAACATGAATGCTAAACATATGTTTTTCAGTTGCCCTTATATCTGTATTGCATATACTATTATGGCTGCTATAATATAACAGGATACTTAAATTAAGATTAGAATGACAGATAAAAACATAAAGTTGTTGAATTTTAGACAACTTACCGCTTTTATTTATTTTTTATTGATTGTTGTTTTCTTGTGTTAATGAGGTAAAGTTCAAGTCAGGTTAAAATAATTCATAGAAGAATATTATACTTTCAGCTCATTTTATCTGTCAAGAGTTTGAAGTTTTGGTATTGGTGTTTAAGGGTAGTTCAGTTTTTTTTCTTCTTTTTTAAATCAGTCCATGAGGATTTATCAGAAGATCTTTCACGTAGCCCAGGCCGCTATAACCCTGACTCTGAGTAGCATCCTGCCATCACGAAGAATGATACCACGGTATAAAGAAAAAGTTATCAATTTCAACTATTGGCTAAGTTTCTGGTGTCATTCAAAGGGGATCCATTGTCTGTCTGCCTGGGATGACATGCTCAACAAGCCACGCTGCTTTGCTAGAGACGGCTTGCACCTGTCACCATTAGGCTTTCAAATACTGGCCAAGGCTCTTGCCACCCTCATAGTGCCTTTTTTAGGCAAGGCTCAAAAGACATTCCCACCTACGTAAATAGCACAAGTAACAAAAATCTGAGAATAATACTACTCAATGCCAGAAGTCTAAATCTCAAAATGCATGCACTCGAGGCACTCCTCAGTATGGAGAAAATCGATATATGTGCAGTAACAGAAACCTGGCTTAAGGCTCCAGAGAGCACCCCAGCACTACCAGGCTACAACTCATACAATACATTTTGGCCACAGAACCCGGACAAAATACAATAGGCAGGGGAGTATCCATATTCATCAAGGATACCCACACTTCCAGGTTAGTGGCACAGCACGATGCTTCAGAGATTATCCATGTGCAACTAACAACGGGCAAAACTGTAGTTCAAATTGTAGCTTGCTACAGATCACCCACCATGTCCCAGGACCCCCATTCTGCATTTCTGGAAACACTAGGTAACATAAAGGTCCTACCAAACACCCTAATATTGGGTGATTTCAACTACCCAAACATTAACTGGGAGAACTACTCAAGTACTAACTCCCTTGCCCAACATTTCCTAGAATTTATAAACTCAAACACCCTGGAACAACTGGTCAACACTCCCACCAGAGGTGACAACATATTGGACAAAGTCATCACCAACATGGGTGACCGGTGTTCCACACTAGAGATCAACCCCTCGCTGATTAGATCTGACCATAAACAAATCACTTTGGATATCCACGTTCCGCCCCCACACCCGGACAAGAAAACCACCATGAAAAATTTTTCAAAAGCAAATGTCACGTTACTTAAGACGTAGGTGGAAAGTTTCAAAGCACCCATGGTAAAGGATACCGCTGTCCAAGCTGCAAAATCCTTTACTAATGCATTCTATGGGCACCTACAAAAATGCATGGACCGTGCTATCCCAAGCAAAACCAAGACTCATTCCTCCAAGAAAATGAAACCAGTCTGGTGGACCCCTGCCATAAACAAGCTATACAATAGAAGGATGAAACTAGTACAGAAAAGAGTAAAATCCCAAGAAGGGAAGACATCCCTGATCAGTATCAGCAGAAACTACTATCCCTCATAAAATCGTCCAAGGCGAGCTTTGAAAGAAAACTTGCCAAGGACTCCAAAGATAATCACAAGGCATTCTTTAGCTATGTCAAGAATCTAACTGGCAATGCTCAGATCTGCTCAGAGTTAGTGCAGAATGGCACAAAATACACTGAACCAACCGATATTGCCAACATCCTGGCAGACAAGTTCAGTGCAAACTTCACCCCCTTCTCACCCCCAAAAGGACCCATAAGCATACCTGAAGAATGCAGAGCCCCTGAAATCACAGACACTCAGGTTAAAACAGCCCTCTCCAAAGCCAAAAACACAGCATCAATGGGACTGGACAGTGCCCCATGCTGTATCCTACATGAGCTCAAAGACGAACTAACCCCTCACCTAAACACACTGTTCAAACTCAACCTCTCTACAGGCATAGAGTGGTGCACAGCAGCAGTTATTCTGCTCCACAAAGGTGGAGCCACAACAGACCCTGGGAACTATCACCCTATAAGCCTGGCTAGCTTGGTTTGCAAGGCTATGGAGCACATCATCATGGAACTCATTAACAGAGACATTGGGAACCTCCAAACACTGGACCCTACCCAGTTTGGCTTTGTTAAGGGAAGATAATGCCTTCTAAACCTGGTGGACTTCTTTGAGACAGTTGCTAAGGCTATAGATGAGGGAAAGGTGGTACACACAGCCTACCTAGGCCTCGCAAAGGCCTTCAACAACATTCCCCATTCTGGTATTATAGACAAGCCACCAGCCTGAGCATAAACCACTATGTTACAAGATGGGTTGCCAACTGGCTCACGGACAGAACCCACATGGTGAGAGTTGCAAGAGCTAGGTCTGACTCTAAACCGGTTACAAGTGGCATTCCCCAGGGCTCAGTCCAAGCACCCTTCCTGTTCGGCATATACTTCTCAGAGGTACAGACAAGCACAGGAGGACTATGGCTGACCAAGATTGCAGACGACTGCAAACAAGGGGCTATAATTGACTCACTGGCTGACACAGACATCCTCCAGAAGGGTCTCACTGAGACGAATACCTGGTGTTAAAATCATGGCCTCAAGCTAAATGCCAAAAAGTGCATAGTTATTCCTTTTGGAAATAACAAAGTACCTACAAACTACCACATAGGTGGTGGTCCCCTAAATACGGAACACATAATAAGTGATCTGGGGACCCAAGTAGGTAGTAATCTCTCCTTTGATAATCACATTGCCAAAGTGGTTAGAAAATCTTTCTATGTGGCCCACTTAATCACAAAAGGGTTTGCATCCAGATCAAAAGAGGTCATTGTGCCCCTCTACTCATCACTCATCAGACCCATCATAGAGTACAATACCTCATTTGGGATGTACCTTACAAGACACCTGTAACAGCTGGAAAGACCACAGAAGTACCTCACCAAGAGGATCACTGGCCTCAAACAGATGCCCTGTGCAGCTGGACTGAAGAAACTCCAGCTGTACTCAGTTGCATACCGCCTGCTCAGAGGTGATCTCTGCAAGGCCATGTCCAACCCAGAATTGATGGACATGCTCCACCTAAAGAAAACCTTATCCCCTCAAGCCACACATTCTAGGGATCTAAACCTCACCACAACAATAAATAGGACATGCTGGAGGGATAGATTCCTGTCCCAGAGACTTCCCATGCTTTGGAACAAGATTCCAGTCTACATTAGGCAGAGATCCTCACCAGCACTCTTCAAGAGAAACCTTGACGAGTGGATGGGAAACAGAAAGTTTAAGCTGGGGATCACTTCAGTTGCTCTGCTGCACAGAGGCACAGGGAACTAATCTAAGGGGGTGGCAAAAGCCAATACATCCTGGCTAGGCTTATAAATGCCTTCAGACAGATAGCCTAGTACCTACCTATGAACCTATGAACCTATGAGAGATCCAGTCTATCACCTCTGTAGTGGATATCACATTATTGTTCTTTACAAATGAATTTGCTTCTTCTAGGGAGTTAAGCATTCTGTTTCCAGAGGATTGCCTTATTTTTATTCTGGCAGGAAAGCTTATGTAAAATTTTATTCCATTTTGCTTATGTAGTTTCACCAATGTCCAGCATTTTCCTTAGTTCCATGGCTTTTTCACAATAATCATTGTCAAATCTTATGCTGTGATGACCAAATTTCAATGGAGATTTTTCTCACGCTGCTTTAAGTACAAGTTCTTTGTGTATAAATGATAAAAATTTTACAATTATGGATTTCAGAAGAGATGCATTAAAGGGTACAGGCTTACCTATAAACTCTGTGAGCTCTTTCAATACCATTTGTTAATTTTTCTTGTAAATTTAAAATTTGAGGTATCCAAATAGTTAAAAAAAGCTGCTGTGTCTTTTCCTTTGTTTTCTCAGGTAAACCAAATAATCTTGTGTTGTATCTCCTTTCTGTTTTCAAGGTCATCTACAGGTCATCTACAGGTATGCACCTCTTAACAGCCGGGATAGGTTTTGTCCTAGAGAACGTTAAGCAGTGAAGACATTAACTGAACACCCTATTCTTTGTATTGTGCTTTGCTTGATGCCTGTGTGCATAACGGCTAATCGCATTTACATCCCCTTAGTACACTATGGATATAAATGCAGTCAGAAGTTGTGTGGAAGGACATTAAGTGGCACACACTTGTAGTTTGTTTAGTAACCATGTGTTTCATTTCATCAAATATTCAGTTTAAACTTCTTCATTTGGTCCTCCTCCTATGTCATTTAAACCATTTTTGATGTAAGTAATTTTGGTTTGGTGTTTTTGTATTATTTCCTTGAGAGTCCATGTTTGTCTTAAGTTGTTCTCTCTGAAGTTTTCTAGGTTTTCCTGAAGTCCATCTATTTTCATTCTCAGCTCTTGAAGTGAAGAAATAAGGATTTACATATCCTTCCTAAGTGATGCATTAATATGGGAATGCTTTGAGAAACATCTCTTCTCCAAGTCAGTAAGTCTCCAAGGTATTCTGACTGGAAAATTTTGGAGAAATCCGAAGAAATTCAGTAATAACATAGAGACTGAGGATTTATGAGTTATTCCACAAAGAAAGTTTCTTTGTATGGGTAGTTTTTCCTGTAAAATTTTTAAATTGCTACATAGCTCTAGAACAGTGCTGATTTCACATAGCCATCCAAGCTCTGCCCCTATACTTTTCTTTTTAAGAGCATTTTTCTTTATAGAATTGGTAAGGATAAGTAAACTACATCAAATAGCTTAAACATACAATATTCTTGCCAAGCAACTAGTAAATAGCTAAAGTATACTAAATTCTTACCAATCAACTAAAATATAGTTTACCACTGTAGTCAACTAAACTGTACTGTAATATAGTGGGATGATTTCTTAACTGGGTACAGTAGTAAGTTAAACAATATTGTCTTTATTTTAAACACTTTACACTTCTTGGTGTTATTTTACAGTTTAGCTTGTTAACTCCAAATACTAGTAACAGAAACTCTAAAAACATTCAGATGAATTGTGTTTTCAACTAAAACAGAATTTGGCAATAAAGGGATTTGACTGTTTGAGGTCATTTTAAACTGTTCTGATTATGCAATGGTATTGGCTTGGTTAAGTATTCCTCAGTTTCTTCTTATTACTCATTAAACATTAGAGGTGCAAACATTTGTTTTAAAGGTTTTCAATTCTGAGCAGCCTCTATTCTAAACTCTTCTGCTGGTATCACCCTTTCTCAAAACAGTATGTTGGGCACTGTGAACATCAATGCTTTGTTGTGTGACATGTTCAGAGTTTGCAAATGGGTAATTAAGAAGTCATAAATGCCATGGCAGGACTGACAAAAATGTTTTTTGCCACTCCTGTAATGGCATTTTTGTTTTTCTTTAGCTTATTTTACACTGTTCCATGTTGTACTGTGTTTATTAGTGTTTTAATTAGGGGATCATACTCAAGAATTCAGGACAAAATTCAATAATGAGTAATACACTCATGCCTCTATGCTAAACTAGTATGATTAGTTTCTACAATGCTGGAAAACAAAATTCAAGTTGTTTTTAATAAGCAACTGTCTCACTGTGATAGTAAACAATGCAGACATTTACCCAAAAGAAGATGATTCAGTCAATGTCCTACCATAGCTGCCATTCTCAATAGGAATTTTCATGACTAATGTAATTATTGGTAAGTATGTAGATGGAGGACTATAGGTGAGCTACAATAAATTAATAAAATCAATAATTTGAAAGTCTCTGCCCTTCTAGAGGAGAAAGGTCTTGAACTTTGCTTGTTGCTTTTGCTACACTCCCATAAAGATGCTATTGGACTTCTATAGTTTGAACAGCTATCATTTAATAATTGAGGAAGAAAAAGTCCGAGCTAAATGAAGCACCTGAGGCAAAATAAATATTTTATTTGATGGTCATTTCTAAACTAGTGAAGGTTATAAATGTGCTATTCCTCTGTTGTATTAATAATTTTGGAAATTGTTATTCCATACTTCCTCTTCTAGCTGACCTTATAGTTGGCTAGTAATGTTAGTTCAATATTATGTTCACACTCGACTCACACAGAAAGAGGATGGCTCCCCTTTTAATTGAGAGAAAATTAAATAAAAGCCACACCAGTTTTGACTTCACTGTCATCACATCCAGAGATACAAGAGTGTTCTGTTCTCTCAAGTGTCTATGGAAGTACAAAATGGGGCTTAAGTTATGATGTAAGCTAAAAGCTAGTTAATGAAAACTGCTGCTTGTGGAGTTTTTCTTGATTTCAAACCCTAATATGAAATCCACCCTAAAATTGTAGACATGTACATTTTCACTTTGTCTTGATATACTAATTACTTAGATTCTTAAGTATGTCTTATTATAATTTAATTTCTTATACCACCAAATGGTCATCATAGGTAATGCTATGCTGGCATGTTTTTGACTTTCATTCTCTTTGTCCTCACAGAATGCATCTTGGGTCCGATAACATGACACAGCTTAGACATTATACACAAGTAATATTATTATCATTATTATTAATATTAATATTGTGATTTATTGACTACGTGTATGTCTGTGAAAGCACTGTCTGTGGTTTATAGCAGAGTAACACTGCTCTATGCTTACTAGAAGCTGATAACAGCCTCCATGCTCTCATTGCATTTTCTTAAATGTAAAAGTCATAAAAAGCTGAAGTTGTTCAAAACTGTAGTCCACTAAAAGTTCCAGACACTTACAACAATGTAAGTTCCAATAAATCCTCACCAGTTTCCATTAGGTTATACAAAGCTCTAGCATAAATGAAAACATAGGTTTTGATGTGATACAATGGAAGTTGACGATTAAAGTTTGTCATGCATTTGTGTGACCAACAAATAAGGACTCCACACGCTTGTTTCTTAATAGCAGCTAGACTATAGACTATACAAAGAAGGTAGAAAGCTAATGCTGCCACTGTGGATTAGATGTAGCTGAAATAAATGTGTTTTGGACTGAGAACATACAATACAATTAATGGGTGTAATATAAATGCTTAATAATGCAAGATTTTCACAGACAGATTACACAGACATGGTAATCTATAATTTGGAAGATAGAACCACCAAGGTTAGGGTGGACTAAAATGATCTACAGGTGTGTATAGGCCTCACCTTTGCTCTTAAAACACTGCAATCCAGGAAATGGAAAGCAAAATTAAATGGTTTCACTAAGTGGGCTAGAAACTCTATTACAGACATTACAAAGGAGAATCCACAAGTTGTTCAAACTGCACCCATAGATAATTATTTTAGTAGTTGGGGAAAACATTTTTGAATTTTTCTTTGTTGCTGACTCATCTTAGCATTATGGGAAAAATGTGCATGCCTCGTTCTCATTAAATAGTTATTATAATGCTGACTGTTAATCCGGAAACACAAAAGATTTTCAACATTTGTTTCATTGTTTTCCTTTATCATTGTTCATTGTTGCATAAAGTTGTATCTTATGTAAAACCTTAATAACACCTAATTATACAAAAATTCAGACTTTCCCTTCTCTACTCTCCTGCTTGGTATAACTGTTATCAGTTCTGTTAATTCAGTGATAATGTCACTTGTCACTTGAAGAACTAGAAAGGCAAATGGCATCTGCCTGTTCGGTTTCATGCTGTTCTTGATTTTTTAGTTACATGGATAAAAGGAATGTTTCACTGGCAATATTAAGAATATTTTTAGTGTATATAATATTGCAGTATAGCGTATCCCTGTTCTTTATGTAAACGTATTTTAAATGCTAAAGTAAAGTTCCTTTCCAGAGAGCTAGTTGTTGGAGAATTCTTCATTGCATTTTGTTGACCTCAGCATGACAAAAACTATAAGGACAGGCCCTTAGAACGTCACGTTTATGCTCTAATGAACATGTTTTCCACTCAGAATTACGAAGATTAGAAACTAGTTTTGGCAATAGGGGCTATCACTCTGATCAAGTGAAGGCTGGTTGTAATGCTGCTATTAAATCTAGATCAACTAAGGGTAAACCCTACTTTTCATTGCAAGCACCTAATACTGTAAGTCATTCAGTCAATGGTCTGCAGCAATTACCGGTTATACTTCCATACGTATCAAATGTGAACCAAATACAGAATGCTCTCTTAAAAATTGGAACATACTTTTAACAGATGTTGACACTCAAAGAATTGTAGGCAACTGTCCTCGTTATGTATACAACAATTCTCGGAATTTGAAACAACTACTATGCTTTCCTAGACTTTCAAGTGATACTGTGAATCTGTCAAATGGGAATGATTATGGGACCAAGAAATGTCAATCTTGTGCTCAATGTGCACACATTGACACTTCCAGATTTTTCCGTAATTCTAATGATGGAAAGCTATGGGAATTGAGATGTAGATCTGACTGTCAAACGCGAAACATTGTCTATGTCGCCAGTTGTCAGATATGTTTTAAATTTTATGTTGGGAAATCCAATAGGTCCCTTAGGGAGCGTATAAGGGACCATATATATTGTTTTGGAAGGCAAGATAAATGTAGTGCCATAGCCAAACATATGCTCATGCATGAGCAACATTATTTTATGTTTCAGGTTCTATTTGTGCAGCCTACTAGTTTGAGAGGTGGGGATTTAACTAACTTGACAGAATCCGCTGAGACCAAATGGATACTTAGGCTTCAAGCCCACCGTGGCTATGGCTTAAATGAGAACGTACCATTAAAACCTGTGTTAAAGAGTAGACCACTTAAATAATATTATTTATTCAAGTGCTATTTAATCAAGTGCTTTGTATATATGATGAATTTTTAATTAATTTTATAATTAATTATTTATTTATCTGTATTTGATTTATTTTACTTAGATTGATTTGCTCTACAATTGATTAACTTTCACTGGCATGAGTCATGACAGGAAGTGATGTATTTTAAATGTGTATATAACTGTCATTTGTTCTTATTATTTTTGTTACGTCTGAAGAAGCGGTATATACCGCGAAAGCGCTTACGTTTTTATGCAATAAAACTGTGTTTTTATACTTTTACTTCACGACCTGTTTCATTGGATTGCCAGCATTGCAAACTTTATTGGGTTTATCTGCTCGAGTTTCGCTGCCATTTCCTTCCATTGTGCTTGGTTTTTGGATTCGTTATATTATCTTTTGGGAATTGGGTTGTGCTCATTTCGTTTTATTCTAATTTATGGAAGGTATGGCAACCAATGCTGTGTCGAATACGACTGATGACAAGACTAGTTTTGGTACCATTGGTTCATTGCAGAATGCCCTAAGAGACATTTTGAATCCTCTCCTAACGATAGAGGATTGTTTGTTAACAGAGACTGAAGACATCAATGTCGATAATGAGATCCTGGTTAAACAACTGCAAAGAGACATTGAGAATAATCTTTTTAAGTTCAAACGTCTACAGTCTCAAAGGTACCATATGGAAGCCAGCCTGCACTGTAAAGTTGTTCCAAGGGGGCTCCGTATACTTAATATGCCTACCTATGGCAACACGTTTCCTGAATTACTATTACAGTGGCAGAAGATTAACTTGAAGGCGAGTGAAGCCTACATGAATCTTTTGATAGATTTTTTCAGACCTATGGAGTCTGAACTATTGAATAGCATTGAAGAGCAACAGTTACATTTGATTCACCTCATTGGAAACAACGCTTCTGATGTGTATTTGCAGGAGCTTTTAGATAGAGTGAATCGCTATGGCAACAGTCTTCTCGCTCAGAAAAGAAGAAACTGTTGAGGGATAGAAGAGACTTTGACAGTAATAATGTGTTTATATGGCCTAAAGTCAATGTTGCTAAATCTAATGTCAGGCATGTTTCACATATTGCATCTTCTGCCTCTGTACATGACAATAGAATTGATGGCAGAATTGATGACATTGTGAACAAGGAGATTACTGACGTTCATCCGTTAGTAGTGCCTAATGAATCGTCAGAAAACATGCATCATCAGGCCAATGATCAATCCAGAGAGGCACCGCATACTCCACGTTCAATAACTTCCGTTTACTTTACACCAGCGGAAGGGAGATCTGCACCAACAAAACAATTGGAAGGAGCGGCTGTGCATTCTAACGCCGTGGTACGGCGGAAAATCCAGTTAGACAAACTTCGTATTAATGATACGCAGGATTTTCTCACTGCACCGTTACCAATTCGAATGGGCAGGAAAAGAACTTTAGATCAGGAGCCATACAGGGGGGCCAAAAGACGGGACTCGGAAGTAGACAACAACCATCAGAACCAGCGATGGAATCGGCCACGATAGTGTGGAATATTTCAACTTATACTTTATCTACGGCTGAAGCATCAGTGCTCAACAAAGGACTTAACTTTATTCCGACTAATAAAGGCGATATCAGCGATTTCCTTCTTGCTATTCGGCTCTTTGTGAGGAATATTAATTTGAAACTTATGTACAAGGACACTGTTGACTCAGGTGAGCATACTTTCAGGAAAAGAAGTTGTGCTAATCCACGCTTGAGGCCTAATTTAGAATTGTTTTTGAAAAGTGTTGAGAATGACATTTATGGTGACTTTAAATCTAACTCTTCATTTGAACTGGACAACTTGTCTATAACTGAGCGAGAAGCGTTCAATTCATTGAGAATGAACACAGACATTATTATTCGTCCTGCCGATAAAGGCGGACGTATTGTTGTCATGGATAGATCCTACTATTTAGACTCAATGTTATGTATGCTTGCTTGTGATGCTTATCAGGTTGTTTCACTACAAGATGTAGAAGCCTCGATTAATAACATATCTAATTTGTTAACAGAAAGTATAACCTTAGACATTCTAACTGATGAACTTTATCAGTTCTTCAAAGTGGAATATCCTTTGATACCCTGTATCAATGGACTTCCAAAGATCCATAAGAATGAGAAGTATCCACCTATGCGTCCTATTGTCGCTGGGGGAGGTTGGGCAACGGAGCCTATCTCCGCTTATCTTGATTCAAACTCAAGTTGGTTTTAGCGAGAGCCATTATGTCCTGAAGGACACTGCTCATTTTGAAAGATTTGTTTGATTTTTCTAGTAACAACTGTGTTTTGGGGCTAGGACTTGTGACAATGGATGTTACTTCATTGTTTACCTGTATACCCAATAATTTGGGTGTTCAGCTGGTTAGGAATATGTTATCCTCCGTTTACTCATCCAGTGAAACCAACTTTCTATGCTCACTGCTTGAAGTTGTACTAGATAACAATTTTTTCGTTTTTAAGGATAAGATCTATAAACAGTCTACTGGCGTGGCAATGGGCACCAGCTGCGCCAACTCATATGCCAACCTTGTCATGGTGGCATGGGAGAGAGGTCATCTTGAAACATTCTCATATCGCCTTTTTAGACGATTTGTAGATGACCTCTTTCTCCTTTGGAATGGCAGCAGTGATACCTTCTATGAGTTCTTGGAAGATGTCAATAATTTAGATGGTTTTCTGAGGTTTACTGGTACATTTTCAACTACATCAATAGAGTATCTTGATGTTACGATTTATAAAGTAGCTGACACTCTTCATTCTAAGCTTTATAGGAAATCTTGTTATATACCATCATACTTACACTGTGGTAGTATGCATCATCCGAGAGTGTTCAATAATATCATAAAAGGACAGGCCCTTAGAACGTCACGTTTATGCTCTAATGAACATGTTTTCCACTCAGAATTACGAAGATTAGAAACTAGTTTTGGCAATAGGGGCTATCACTCTGATCAAGTGAAGGCTGGTTGTAATGCTGCTATTAAATCTAGATCAACTAAGGGTAAACCCTACTTTTCATTGCAAGCACCTAATACTGTAAGTCATTCAGTCAATGGTCTGCAGCAATTACCGGTTATACTTCCATACGTATCAAATGTGAACCAAATACAGAATGCTCTCTTAAAAAATTGGAACATACTTTTAACAGATGTTGACACTCAAAGAATTGTAGGCAACTGTCCTCGTTATGTATATAACAATTCTCGGAATTTGAAACAACTACTATGCTTTCCTAGACTTTCAAGTGATACTGTGAATCTGTCAAATGGGAATGATTATGGGACCAAGAAATGTCAATCTTGTGCTCAATGTGTACACATTGACACTTCCAGATTTTTCCGTAATTCTAATGATGGAAAGCTATGGGAATTGAGATGTAGATCTGACTGTCAAACGCGAAACATTGTCTATGTCGCCAGTTGTCAGATATGTTTTAAATTTTATGTTGGGAAATCCAATAGGTCCCTTAGGGAGCGTATAAGGGACCATATATATTGTTTTGGAAGGCAAGATAAATGTAGTGCCATAGCCAAACATATGCTCATGCATGAGCAACATTATTTTATGTTTCAGGTTCTATTTGTGCAGCCTACTAGTTTGAGAGGTGGGGATTTAACTAACTTGACAGAATCCGCTGAGACCAAATGGATACTTAGGCTTCAAGCCCACCGTGGCTATGGCTTAAATGAGAACGTACCATTAAAACCTGTGTTAAAGAGTAGACCCCTTAAATAATATTATTTATTCAAGTGCTATTTAATCAAGGGCTTTGTATATATGATGAATTTTTAATTAATTTTATAATTAATTATTTATTTATCTGTATTTGATTTATTTTACTTAGATTGATTTGCTCTACAATTGATTAACTTTCACTGGCATGAGTCATGACAGGAAGTGATGTATTTTAAATGTGTATATAACTGTCATTTGTTCTTATTTTTGTTACGTCTGAAGAAGCGGTATATACCGCGAAAGCGCTTACGTTTTTATGCAATAAAACTGTGTTTTTATACTTTTACTTCACGACCTGTTTCATTGGATTGCCAGCATTGCAAACTTTATTGGGTTTATCTGCTCGAGTTTCGCTGCCATTTCCTTCCATTGTGCTTGGTTTTTGGATTCGTTATATTATCTTTTGGGAATTGGGTTGTGCTCATTTCATATATATATATATATATATATATATATATATATATGTGTGCGTGTGTGTGTGTGTGTGTTTGTGTGTGTCTGTGTGCATGTGTGTCCAATGAAAATTATCTACCATCTGACTACAAAACATCTAAAACTCAAAATTGACAATAACTATGCATGTTCTAAGACTGCATGCAAATCCAAACCTCATTTTTTTTCTGGAAGACAAGCCCCCCTGCACCCTTCATGTGGAGTGCTGTGCACCTACACCTCCTGCTACTGATATACTCCATCTCAAAGGGTGCAAAATAACAGAGAAGGGGCATGGCAAGGAAAGGGCATATACCTTTTCCTGCTATAATGGGGAGCTTGTCGATATGTTGAATTTTAGATATTTTGTCACAATTTTGAATGTCAGTGTTGTGATAGATCAATTTCAGAGGATACACACACACACACACATTGCAATTTTCTTATGACTTTGTTAGTAAAGTCCAGTGATGGAAGTCATATAATCTTAACTGGAATGAGATTGGAGAAGTAATCTTCTCCAGTCTCACCTCCTTTCAAAGTGAGAATGTTCCTGTACCCCTACCACTCTTTAACACCATCTCCCATGCACTACATACCTCACCCTTCTATCACTGTGCTCTTACTCTTTGTCTCTACTTCCTCTCCTACCCTACACCTCATAAACTTCCCCCCAACCCACTCCCTTTCTCCACTATGTACCACATTTTACCTCTCCCACCTCATCTTCTTCTCTCTGTCCTCCCTTCATATTTCTAATTTCCAAAAAAAGCTTGATTTTTTATCTGTACATAAATGTTTTACTTGTTTTTTTCATCTGAAATGCCTGTACTTTTAATATGTTAAGATTACATGAATCTCACTTTTGTAAATCATTACCTAGGATTAAAAACGTTGTATCTTTTTTTAACAAATTGTATATTATCTCTGTATTTTTTACTGTTCTGCTATTTTATTTACTTTTGTATAACTATTGTAAAATTGTCTTTATCCTGTGGAGCTTTTCTCCCTGGACCTACACTGAAAATGGGCTCTTCCAGGCCCAGTGGACTATTCTGGTCATCAGACTGTAATAAATAAATAAATAAATAAATACTGTAATATATTATAATTTTTAGTAACTAGCAATATAACTAGTTACCTTTTCAAAATAGTAATAAAGTAATAGTAATATATTACTTTTTTAGTAACTACTAACTTAAATGTGAGTTACTTTTGAGTTACTTTTGCTTAAACCAGTGGTTCTCAATGCGGGCAATATCACCCCCTAAAGAGCTACAGAATACTTCCAGGGCCCTGGATAGTATGGATAGTAGTCAGATGTTAGGAGGTAATAGAGACTTTGAAGGAGCAATTTGGATACAAAATTACAACATAATGTTGGCACAACTCATAGCACGTAGCATTCATAGCATACCTCTCAACTGTACCAAATTCCTCAGTATTTCCCGGTTTTGGGCTCAAAATAATAGGGTGCCACAAATGTCTGATTGGCCCCATTAAATTCCAATTTTGGCATGCAGACAAGGCCGCTGGAACCATTCCACTTTTAAGAGGCTTTGACTGAAAAAAAAAAACACCCCATGATGCCGACATCTTCTCCTTTAAGGAGGACCATTTGCGACTCCTTACTGACTACAGAAACAGTTGCTGATGTCATTGACATCATGGCCAACATGTAGATAATGCTGGAGGAAGAGTAGAAGGAGTCATATTCAGGCAACTATTTTTCTAATTCACTTACAGATTTTGTGCCAGTATGCATTTTGAACAATAAGATATACTGAGTTGTTGAAAACCAAGCATTTGCCAGAGGCAGGGCAAAAAACGAAGGCAAAATCAAGAATAATTGTTAGGTATGATCACATACTATCCTGCTGTTTGTAAGGTGAATTTCATGATAGTGAGTTTGCATTTCAAATGTTTCCCTGATGTAAAGAAATGCAATTTAAGACCCAGGAGCCCACAGAACTCGTATACCACTCTGCATCTCAGCACAAAAAAATTTAAACTTAGCCATTAGCCAAACATAATCCGTGGAGGGGGGAAATGGTCTAAAATCAGGAACAGATTTTTAATAGGGCACTTATAAACTTAGAACCATTTTAGAATGACATGTTTTGTGTTAATGTGCATTTTCTGAAGGATATAAAGAATGACAACATTTCTGAGAAAGAGTAATGCACTGCAGTCAGCTAATAATGATAATAATTAGAGCTGTACTTGACTGACATAACCATATAATTCTGCACAAGCCTGGTTTGCATTAAAATAGCATAAGTGCAGCTCGTACAGGTTTTACAAACTAACAGAGCCACGCTTTCTATCCCGATTATAATAGAGCAGCTGCAAGTTAGGAAGTCCATGAGTAGAATGGGAAAATATCTTAACTGACCTCTACAAGTGTATGTGCCATAATTAAAGTTTGTAAATACTAGCAATCTCAAGTCGCAACATTAATAAAAAGTAAAAGTAGCCGCCACAAAATCCAGCAATCAATTTCTACTTTAGGACTGAAAGGCAGCAATGTCAACTCTAGTGTGACTACTAATGCATTCTACGGATGTAAACTCAGTCCATACTTACTGTGCAAATTAAACTAGCTATGCCAAGGTAAGTAAGAGTGACTGTATGAGTGTATGGGTGTATGAGTGTATGACTGTACGACTATGTGAGTTACTTAAACTGGTGGCTCGTTTTTCTGTATGAGAGAGATAGTGTGCGTGTGTGTGTGTGTGTGTGTGTGTGTGTGTGTGTGTGTGTGTGTGTGTGTGTGTGTGTGTGTGTGTGTGTGTAACATACCTGTCAACTGTCCAAATTCAGCCTCATAATTTTTGTCTCTTTCTCATAAAATTTAGTTTTCTGGTAAATCACGGAGGACTGAAGTCACTAAATAACATATATATATATATATATATATATATATATATATATATATATATATATATATATATATATACACACACACACACACACACACACACACACACACACACACACACACACACGAGTCCAGGTTGAGAGGTATGATTCATAATAGATCATTAAAATTAGTCTGGAGCATAATTTACTTCATTTTTTTAGCACTGCAAGGAGGTGAAAGCTAATGATGACCAGACTCCGGCCCTGCCCTGGTACTGTGGGACTCTCACCCACTGAAACACCCCCTAACACTGAAGCATTTCTAGCCTGCTAGAGATCATATCCTTACCTTGCCATATAAAAAACAGCATTGGTTCTCCATACTGCCATCACTCAGAATCAAACTCATCACTCATTGATTTAACAACCAGCACTCCAAATCACTGCACCAAGCAGGACTCTTCAGGTGGGTCTACGATCAACCAACTTTTGTCTTGACAATTTTTTGTTACAGTCTATTTAAAATTATTTTTTGGTTTCAATTTTTAGTTGCTGAAAATAGACAAAGTGTAATAGGTTTTGTGCTGCTGGCTGTGTATGGTTTGGCTTAAAATTATTAAAATTATTATTTATGACTCTCTAGCTATAAAGACTAGTTATCTTCTTTTCCTTTTGGCTGCTACCATTAGGGGTCACTACAGCAGATCATCAGTCTGCAGAACAAGTGGCAGTAGAGTTTTATGGTATTGAGTTGCCAGTCTGGCACCCAACCTTCCTCAGAAGGCTCACACATTCACATCTAGGGCCAATTTAGAATGTCCAATCCACCTACAGCATGTCTTGGGAATGTGGGAAGAAACAGGAGCACCTGGAGGAAACCTGTAAAGACACAGGGAGGACATGCATACTGCACACAGAAGGCACCCCAGCCAAGACTCGAAATGGAGAACCTCTTACTGTGAGGTGACAATGCTAACCACTGCACCACTGTGCTGTCCAGATCTAAAGACTAGTCTGCTGGAGTTTTTCAACTGTTAAATGCTATTTATCATCATGTAACATTGTGTATACAACTTTAATAATACAGTTATATGCATATGCTTACTTGCCTGAGTAAATCTCATTATTATAATTGATTAATTATACTTATGCAAAAGTAACATGTTACTTTAGTTAGTGACTAGTAATAGTAATATATTACTTTTTTAGAAAAGTAATAAGTAATAGTAACATATTACTTTCACTGAAAAGTAACTAGTAATAATAACATTACTTTTATAAGTAACTAGCACAACACTGGTAAAGTCAGGTCATATCAGTCTAAGAAATGAGTATAATGTGAACGTACAGATAATAAATATATGATTAAAGTGTACATAACCAGGAACACAGAAAATACTTAATGATACCTGTGCCTGATGGTGGAAGTGGTAGTATGAATGATACAGAGGATTATGATCAGGTCACTGACCATAACTGGATTATAAGCTGTTGAGACATGGATGCTAATAAGTTCACCTCGCGAGTGAATCTTGAGTGATGAATCTTGGCATCTATGTTGAGAGCACTTAATGAAGGGTTATGATTGGGGTTCCGATCATAATTCTTTGTAGTGCGTGGAGCTTTCTTTATTCTATGTACTACTAGTTACAATAATAAAAAAGTGCTACGTGTTTTGATGACTTTAAATGCCATAAAGAACTTAGTGAGCAGTGTCAGAAAGACAATGTAACACATTGTCTTATGTTAAGGAAAGTCAGGGATATATTACTGGTACAGATAGCTGGCAGGAAGAAATCTGCTTTGAATTCTGCTACTGTCATTTTCTGAATTGTACTGGCAGATTTAACTACCTATTGCAATATCCAGTCTTAGCAAATGAAGCAGGTGGTGTTTAACAATTGCTAAAATTGGCCTGATTCTATAGAGGCTCTTCACAGGTTTGTCTTTTTCATGATATTGGAGCAAAATCACCATGATCCATGTACTATAATGTTGTAGCATACATTATGGACCACTCAGTGTTTCTAAGAAATACAAGAGGAAGTTTTTGTCAACAGTGAAATTGCTGAAAACATAAAAGTCAGACCATTATGTAATATTTCAGTATTTGTCAAGTAGGCAAGGAAAGGTGAGTAGAAGAGGTTATAGATGACGGAGAATTTTAACAAATGTTTATGAAATCAAACTGCAGTTTGAGGATTTATTAGATATTTCATGTTGAGAAATGGAAGAGAACAGAGGTTTGTAAGAATACTATACGTACCATGAGGCATGATATACCATTTATCAGAGGATGAGAAAGACTGATAGACTGGCACAGAAGTTTATCCCATGGATTTTGGGAAGGTGAGAATGTAGACAACCAAATTAATAACTGAATAGGAACACTGTAATGAAGGATAATGTACCTGTAGGGTTAATAACCAAAAGGTTAATAATGTGGGAATGTAGCAATAAAGGAGAACATATTTGTGGGGGTAATAACCAAAGGATTAATAGAAGTGACACAAAAAGGAATGGGAATGTACCAAGAGATTTAATTAAAGAAGCAGTATGACATTAGGAATAATGAAATAAAATAATTTGCAGTAAAAACATAAATAGCCTTCCCAAGCAGATGTGTTATACATATCCCAAAGTCTGATCAAGCTGCTTTATTTGCACAAAATGAATGTACGTATCAAGTTATTTCCAACAGAAATGTGTTTTGTATGAAGCAACAGTGGAGGTTGGATGTAGGGCATCTCAGTTCAACCAATATAGCATCACAACTCAGATTTCTTACAAGGACATTAGAGAGTATTACCTCATAGCTACAAAAAACTTAGATTTCTTAGAAGGACATTACAGGTTATAGTACAAGCAGCAACCAAATTAATGTTCCTAACCAACATAATTGCCTTATAACTGGTGAAGTTGTTTCCTTCTTGGTACTAGAAAATGATGATTTATCATCTCTTCTGTAGACTATTTTAAGTTGATGTATGTCAATAAAACCAAACAGATGTTCTGTGTATGTAGCCAAAGTGAAGATCATCAGGGTCATATGTAAAGAATCAGTGCCTTGCATGTAATCATTAATGACTGACTTAATGTACCATTTAGTAACTGCTGTGCTAGACTGAAGTAATACAGGCACTCTAAATGTAGTCAGAGTAGGAGTATGTGTAACTGTGTAATTCAAGGATTCAGTCGGGAATACACAAATTTGTCAGCATTCGCAGTGCTTATAAAGTGTTGCATAGAGAAGTAATTATCACTGGTTTCATCTGCTATGAAGCATCACCTGTTACTCACAATGACAATATTTTAAATGGATTATGCAGAAAGTGGCAATTTCTCATTAATCATTTACGTAAATACATTATTAATCTTATGAAATGGAGCAAAGTATTGCCATATATGTTGACCAATATGTTAGGCATGCATAACATCCCCACTCTCTAAGCAAACTGAAAGTTTGACAGCTTTGGCAATTAAAAGAAATTATCATGCTTCATTTTTTCTTGTAAACAATTCTGTTATACTTCTTAAATTATATCAGATATAACCATGCAACTGCAAATGTGTTAATCTCTACTTTTGGGTGTTATAAATGTTATGAAACAGAAAAACAGAATTCTGCAGAATATTTATTCAAATGTATTCAAATTAGATGCACAACTCAAATGTGACAGCTCCAACTCTATATTTCAGAACAACATTCCACCAGGAAAGCTTCTTTCTCTTAAACAAAAGTAAATAATTATGAAATGCCAACCATGAAAGTGACATGACAACCCATAAATTGTGATTTGTGTGAGGATTTCAACAATCTGTGCCTTTGTATCTGCTGATTATACAATGTGTCTCTCACACTGTAATTGCTACATATCATTTTTTTTATTTATTGGGACTTTATTTTGCTAAAGTGCTATTATTTGGGAATAAAGCTGATGTCTGAGCTGTATTGGCATTATCAGCCACTCCTTAGGCAATACATATGCAGGTAATAGGGTCTATATTACATCAACGAACGTTTAAATGTTCGAATCGTTAAAGGTCGATCTTTAGAGATTGAACATTGAAATGTTCGAAAATATAATAAAAACAAAATAAACAAAACAAAAATAAAGAAAAGGGTTTTAGCAGGAGGGCAAGCCCCCCTGCACCCCCACTACTAAAATATACACACTCCGAGATCTCACATCAATGCACTTCAGTACGGAAATGGGAAATTTCCCCTTCACTACACACTGTAGCGCAATCTTGGAGTTGGTATATTTAAGTAGGCAGTGTTGGGGTGCAAGGGGGCTTGCCCCCTGCTTACACCCTTTGTTTTTTGTTTGTATTACTTAGTTTTTTTAATTTTTTTTAATTTTTAAAGATTTTTGAACACGTAAATGTTCGATCTATAAAGGTCGACCTTTACAGATTCGAACATTTACATTTTCGTTGATCTAATATAGACCCAGGTAATATTACCACCCACCAGCCATCAGTAATGTGTATGTACTTAATATATCAGACATCTGATATTATATCAGGCATTCATAAATGCTTTTATTTCTTCTAATAGTGCATTCCAATAATAAAAATGAGATAAAAATTGAAAATGTCATCATAAGGTCTATCTTTCTCCAGGTAGAGTAACAGCCACATAAAATAATGATATATTTTTTAAAAACAGATATTGCCTCAAATATTTTAGAAATGCAGTTATCTCACTCTTCTTTAGAGAATCCCAAATTGCCTCAGAGAAAATACAGTAAGCAGATGTCTTATGGCATTTGTACGTCTAACGCTGGACTGAGATCTCCTGAGACAGATTGAGGGAGACAGATAATGAAGCATGGCATTTGCCGTTGCCTGCAACCCCACTGAGATTACACCTTGTGTGAGATCCAATGGGTACTCAGTGGACACTGCCATCACTGCCACATTTAATTTATCTTGTGTGCTATGATGTGTAACCAGAGAACAGAATACGATGAAACTGGTTTCCTGGCATGTGAAAATACATCGTAGACTTCAGCTCACTAGGCTGAATCACAAAGGCGCAGTTAGTCCCACATCAATTAAATATAACCCAGAATGTTTCTAGAAATCACTAGATTCTTCTTCTTTTATGATTGCTGTTCCCTTTTAACTGTAATCATATCATCTTTTTGCAGGTTTGGTGCAGACCATAAAGGACCATATTACAAAGCCTACAGCAATGGCTCGTGGCCGGGTTGCCCATTTGATTGAGTGGAAAGGCTGGAGCACAAGACAATCAGGCTGGGACCCCTCATTTGTTAATGAAGAACATTACTCCTACCTCACAGATGAACTGAAGGAAGCACGGTTTGCAGCAGGTAGGAGCATTTCTGGTATTATTCTTTGACTAAAACATCTACAAATCTTTAATCAATAATATTTTTAACCATTTGAAATCTACACATCATTCAGTCCTGATAAGATGAACACATGCATTTTTGTTTCTGTGAATAATTGTTCTAGGTCCTAGTCTTATACTGTGGCATATGGTGAGGCTCTTAAGTGCTAACATTTAAATCAGTTTTTAATTATTTTGCTAACTGGGTAAGCCCAGTATGTGCACATGCCTCTTTCACAGATGTACTAGGAGCATTGTTTGCTTTAGGTGACATTCTTTGAGTCATGCAGCTAGTAAGTGGAGACTGGAAGACTCAAACCTAGCACTACAACATGAGGATCTTTGGTATCTTTTAGCCTTGGCCACTACTACTAAACTACCAGTCTGATTACTATAGCAGATTTATGCCACAGAAGCTGTAATATGATCTGATTGAAAGGAGACAGCCTCTAATACATTCCATAGAAACAAAGAATGATGTAGGATACTCAGACCAATGTTTCTTATTTCCAGCAAAATCAGTTGGCAGATTTAAATATTCCCTGGGATTTATGAATATGTACACTGTGTACACCCGTTTTAAGTGAAAAGACAACACAAGCATAACTCATACCTTCTTCCTCTTAATTTTAGTTTTCTTACTGATTTTCTTGTGATGTTAAATACCAAAGGGATTCATAAAGGTTACCGCAAAGTGAAGACTACAAGTACACTTTAATCTCTATGAGTAAATAGACAGCACAAGGAATGTGGTATGGATGTTCTTGAATACAGCGTATGTACACACTTTGTGTTGGTGTTAATAAATCTGGAAAACAATGTGATGTTATACAGTGCTGCAGAATGTATGCAATGATTTCTGGGAAGCTGAATTGTATGGAGATTCAGTCTTCTTTCAGAAATTACTTTGGGATTTTTCATGAGCTTTCAAATTGCTGCTGAGTATTGTAAAATACAAAAGGCGAGTCTTTAGTCTATAAATCCAATGGTGTAGTGACTTTAGTCTATAAATCCAATGGTGTAGTGACTTTAGTCTATAAATCCAATGGTGTAGTGACTTTAGTCTATAAATCCAATGGTGTAGTGACTTTAGTCTATAAATCCAATGGTGTAGTGACTTTAGTCTATAAATCCAATGGTGTAGTGACTTTAGTCTATAAATCCAATGGTGTAGTGACTTTAGTCTATAAATCCAGTGGTGTAGTGACTTTAGTCTATAAATCCAGTGGTGTAGTGACTTTAGTCTATAAATCCAGTGGTGTAGTGACTTTAGTCTATAAATCCAGTGGTGTAGTGACTTTAGTCTATAAATCCAGTGGTGTAGTGACTTTAGTCTATAAATCCAGTGGTGTAGTGACTTTAGTCTATAAATCCAATGGTGTAGTGACTTTAGTCTATAAATCCAATGGTGTAGTGACTTTAGTCTATAAATCCAATGGTGTAGTGACTTTAGTCTATAAATCCAATGGTGTAGTGACTTTAGTCTATAAATCCAATGGTGTAGTGACTTTAGTCTATAAATCCAATGGTGTAGTGACTTTAGTCTATAAATCCAGTGGTGTAGTGACTTTAGTCTATAAATCCAGTGGTGTAGTGACTTTAGTCTATAAATCCAGTGGTGTAGTGACTTTAGTCTATAAATCCAATGGTGTGGTGACTTTAGTCTATAAATCCAATGGTGTGGTGACTTTAGTCTATAAATCCAATGGTGTGGTGACTTTAGTCTATAAATCCAATGGTGTGGTGACTTTATTCTATAAATCCAATGGTGTAGTGACTTTAGTCTATAAATCCAATGGTGTAGTGACTTTAGTCTATAAATCCAATGGTGTAGTGACTTTAGTCTATAAATCCAATGGTGTAGTGACTTTAGTCTATAAATCCAATGGTGTAGTGACTTTAGTCTATAAATCCAATGGTGTAGTGACTTTAGTCTATAAATCCAATGGTGTAGTGACTTTAGTCTATAAATCCAATGGTGTAGTGACTTTAGTCTATAAATCCAATGGTGTAGTGACTTTAGTCTATAAATCCAATGGTGTAGTGACTTTAGTCTATAAATCCAGTGGTGTAGTGACTTTAGTCTATAAATCCAGTGGTGTAGTGACTTTAGTCTATAAATCCAGTGGTGTAGTGACTTTAGTCTATAAATCCAGTGGTGTAGTGACTTTAGTCTATAAATCCAGTGGTGTAGTGACTTTAGTCTATAAATCCAATGGTGTAGTGACTTTAGTCTATAAATCCAATGGTGTAGTGACTTTAGTCTATAAATCCAATGGTGTAGTGACTTTAGTCTATAAATCCAATGGTGTAGTGACTTTAGTCTATAAATCCAATGGTGTAGTGACTTTAGTCTATAAATCCAATGGTGTAGTGACTTTAGTCTATAAATCCAATGGGGTAGTGACTTTAGTCTATAAATCCAATGGTGTAGTGAACAAGAACAGCAATAAAGAGCATGCAAATAATATGCAGACGTTGTCCCCGCGGGAATACACATTTTGCAGCTTCCTTTCATACTAATTACTATTTTCAGAAAATAGTAATCAAATGAAATAAATTTTATTGGCAAGCTTATCATTAAGATTGTTACAATATAAATATAATCAAATCAAAATGTAAGACAGACCAATACTACTCAGTGATATTAACAATCATAACAGAAAGCGACATATCAAATAACTCTAAAAGAAATCCGAGGCTAAAAGTGTTGGTGTGATAAATGTCTGAAATTAAAATACATTTAAAAATATGTCTTGTGTTACAGGTGGGTTTTAAATTACCACCTGAAGCCTTCCTGTGTGGGTTCTAACCATATCAGACAAGACAAGGGATTGCACAGGTATTAAGGCTGAATGGGATAAGGACATATAGACATATAATTCTGTGGATGCCAAGGGGACAATTGCTGGAGGGTGGAGATCTTAGTATAGGAAAGCTCTATTTAAAGATGAGTGTCTTGTAGCAGGGATGGGGGAGCTGGAGATGGGGTCTTCAGAAAAGGATGGACGCCAGTTCCTCAGAGAGAATAAAAGCTGTGGGGACAATCTATGCTGGGTGGTGCTTCGTAGGAGGAGTAGGGTATAAGGGAAGTCAGGAGATTATTTTTTATGCAATGCTGGATTGATGATAATTGTATAAGTGAATATGGGTGACATATGGTGTTTGTGTTTATGAACATGTTTTTCTTTTGCATAAATGTATGTTTGCTTGTGTCTTGAGTGACGATTCAGTAAAGGTGCTGAAAAAAAAGGTTGGAAAAATGTACCTCAGAGTAGCTAGAAAAAAAATCAAAAAAGAAATATAGACATATAATCCAATCTTAAATTTAGGATTCTCCTACCTTGATGTGTGTCAGGGTCAAGAAAATGACTAGGTCACAAACAAGTTATTGATTTATGAAGGACCTGTGCCATGTAGACTGACACAGTGACACAGTGATTGTTAAGTAATAAAAATAACATATACTGACCTTGAGACAAGGTAGGGTCAGGTAAGTAATGAAGCAATTGTCAGCCAAGGCAGACTTGCATGACACAGTGGTATGAGAGAGACATTTTTTTCTTGTCAGCATGAAAGCTGCAGTGCACTGAATTGCCTACAGGTGCCTATCATTGCATGCAATGCATTACAGTGGTCCAACTATGATAGACCCAGTCTACGCACAATTTTAGCAAGGTTCTCTGGTGATAGTAAGTACTTTATTTAGCTGACCATTCTTTCCTTAGATGACTTAGTGTTCCAGAGCTGTCACTTGGTTTCTAAGTCACAGCTGTTCTTCAAGGAACATGCCTAAGCTATGTATCCTTCACACAAACTGCAGTGACTACATAAATCCCACTGAGGGAAAGACAAGGGACCATGTTGGTCATTAAGGTAGTTTGAACAGCCATAGCTTTAGCTTTGCTGACATATAATGTCAGATGATTACTCCTCAACTGGTCAAATATAGCATCCTGATTCCCTTCTAAAATTCCAGGATCTGGCAAATGAAAGGAAAGTTAAAATTGGGTATCACTGATATAGCAATTACACCACCATTCACTCCTTTAAATAATATTTCCAACAGAAAATGTATCAACTCTGAAAAAAAAAGAAACCAGTATTGGATCCTCATTGGACCCCACACTCAATTTAAGGAAATAGTACAAGAAGCAGCCCTCTGTGTGCATAATGAGAAGTAAAAATGAAATCATCAGTGATGACAGATCACACTAGGAATTAAGATGCCTCACCAAGCTCCCAGCATGCATTGTGTGAGATGCTCTTGAGAAATCAAGGAAGACTGACACTTAATAGTAACCTAGCCCTCTCATAATCAGGATGTCATTAAGTCTTCTAAATAGAGCAGTCTCACTTCTGTAGTGTCGCCTGAGTCCAGACTGGTAAGGATGGAAGTATCCAAGATAAGTTTATTACGATGCCTGTTTTATTTTAATGATGAATATCTAAATCTAAAGAGTACATTCTAAGTAGTGACCCATGATTACATATCATTATAAGACAGACAATTCAAGCTGTATCAAGACCAGCTTGTCAATAACCTTTGCAAAGGTCAAATTGGACCTGAACTATTGATTTTCAAGATCAATTCTTTAACACATGAGCAATTAAGACCTCTTTTAATATAAATTTAAAAAAAAATCAAAGCCTCACTCAATACTTCGCTATCTGGAAAAAAAACTAACTCAACAAGGCCATTCAAGCAGGATATTACCAACTTGGCTAGATCAGGTCAACCCATACGTTGAAGGGTGCATGCTTGAAACAGTATTCTTAGGGAGGCCATTCAACAATGTAGGATTTGTTAAATTATTATTTAATTATTTTAAAGTCTAGTTTCTAATTAACTTATCTGTTCTGAGATTACCTCTCTACTTATAGAGATAAACTACAAGAAAAAGCTCAGGGAATTCCTCATAGAGATTTATAAATGTACGTTACCATCTTCATATTGAAGTGCTACAATTTCCTCATAAGCCACAGCATTAGTTTCCAAACTTTTAAACTCTAAGAATGTCAAGCACTAAAACTGTGCATGCTTTCAGAAACACAACACAATGAAATTTACTTTGCTGTAAATTTATACTTAGAATACTATGACTTCCTCAGCTCATTATGTGACTGTTACATAAAGATCCAGATTTACGAAAGCCTGCATGGAGTGCAAGAATAGTGTAGGAGCTCAAAGCGGCAATATGTCTGCCGTGCGATCCAGGTACAGCCGGCAGGGGTGTGCACGAGAGCTGCTAAAGCTACTCTTGCACGGACAGCATCATGGTATGCAAATTACCTTATTTGCTGCTGAAAGCTACGCAAATGAGGTAAATTTGCAATCCAGGAAACACTAACCTGTCTGTGGAAGATTAGTGTTATCTGCAGAAAAGTACTCTGTTGGTAATGGAGTACCATTCTGCAAATAGCTAAATGGAGCTATGACAGCTCCAAATAAAGGATGCATACAATTGAGGAAGCATGCCAGTGGGCAAATATAAGGCCATTGGCATTTATAAATGTTTAAAATTATTAAAATCTAACTTTTTTTCCCCCAATCTCTGATGTTTAAGCATAGCGCAGCACCGCGCAAACGTGCGGCGCTTTAAAAAACAAGAAAATAATTTAAAAATAGCCAAAAATAGGCATTTTCACTAAAAGGCTTATCCTGCCATGCAGGTGAATGGCAGACTGAAGACAACATGGCCACTAAGTAGTGGTTGTTGCTAAGGGGGGAAGCTCAGTGTGAGAGATGTAACCATGCATTATTAGGCAATCCTATGCAAATGAGGATAAGGACAGTTAATCCCAATTTTCCTCAGCATATGGACATATGTGGATAGTCATTTCTACTTCTAGAAACACATTCACAAAGTGGTTAGAAAATCATGCTATGTGTTCCCACAAATTGCCATGGTCTTTGCATGTAGAGCAAAGGAGGTTCCCTCTACTCATCAGTCATCAGACCCATCAGACAGTATCACGGCACACTTGCGATGAATCTGACTAGGCACCTTCAGCAGCTGGAAAGACCACTGAAGTACCTCAACAAGAGGATTACTGGCCTCACACAGTTGCCCCATGCAACAAGACTGTATTTAACTCAGTCTGTACTCTGTTGCATACTGTCTACTCAGGTGATCTCTGCCCAACAGACAGGTCCATGTCCAATGCAGAACTGATGTACATGCGCTATCTGAAGTAAACCCAAGCTCACTGTGCCACATGCTCTAGGGATATCATCATCACAACCATAAATAGAACATGTTGGAGGGATACATTACTAACTCACAGACTTCCCTTGCTTTGGAACAGGCTCCCAACCTACATTAAGCTGAATCCCTCACTAACACTCTTCCAGAGGAGCCTCGATGAGTGTATGTGAAACTGAACTGTCACACCATGGATCACTTCATCAGCTCTACTACACAGAGGCCTAGGGAACTAACCCCATGTGTGGTGATAGCTGCACACTCTGGCCATACTAATATATGCCTTTAGGCAGATAGCCTATTACCTACCTATGTACCTATATGGGTCTACTTCTGTTGGTCGACAACCCATATCACTGACACTCATTTGGTCGACAGCTCATTTGGCTGACAAAAAGTATTCAAGGCAAAACCTGATTTGCCCTCCCACTGTTGTGCGACTGTGGAGTTGTTATATATAGTTGGGGGGGTGGGGGGGGGGAAGCCCCCCACCTAGAATGTTTGTCAATCAAATGAGCTGTCGACCAAATGAATGTCGATCAAATGGTCTGTCGACCAACAGAAGTAGACCCATATATACATTATACATATATATATATATATATATATATATATATACATAGGTGGGTCTACTTCTGTTGGTCGACAGACCATTTGATCGACATTCATTTGGTCGACAGCTCATTTGATCGACAAACATTCTAGGTGGGGGGCTTCGCCAGCCACACACCCCCAATGTGGGTGGCTGTGCCCCCCACACCCCCCAACTATATATAATAACTCCACAGTCGCACATCAGTGGGGAGGGGGCAAATCCCAGGTTTTTGCCTTGAATACTTTTTGTCAGCAAAATGAGCTGTCGACCAAATGAGTGTCAGTGATATGGGTTGTCGACCAACAGAAGTAGACCCATATATATATATATATATATATATATATATATATATATATATATATATATATATAAATGGGGAACACAGTATAATAAGCCAAAGATGGATGGGCAGAGATGTGTGTAAGAGGGTGACCATGACAGGGAGCCATCCAGGATGTCCCACCCAGCACACATCCCAGTGGCACAAAAGACATGAGGTGCACATCACACCCACTGTACATAACAGCCACCAGTATCTGTAAGCATTACAGTGTATGTGGTCCGTGTGCCTGCTGTACAGCATGACTTTACAATGAAGTACACATCTACTATCTGTAGACATGTACCTGTCACATAGGTTCATAGGTATGTAGTAGACTATCTTCACGAAGGCATATATTAGCCTAGGCAAGTTGTGCAGCTTTCACCACCCCATTGGGTAGTCTCCTAAGTCCTGGTTCTAATATCTACTACCCTTAGCCCCTTTCTAATGGGACTGCTGATGTAATTCCTGGCGTGAATTGTCTGTTTCCCATCCACTCATCAGGGTTCCTATTGAAGAGTGTCAGCGAGGGGCTCTGTCTGATGTACATTGGGACTCTGTTCCACAGTAAGGCAAGTGTCTGGGAAGGTACTCTATTCCACCAGCATGTTGTATTCATTGTTGTGATGAGGTTCATATCCCTGGAGTGTGTAGTTTGACTCAATTTTGTTATCTGTAGATGGAGCATGTTCAACAGTTATGTGTTAGACATGGCTCTGTATGTTAGGCAGAGTGTGTCTCTGAATAGGTAGTATGCAACAGAGAAAAGATTTAGTTTTACCAGTTGTGTTGCATAACACAACTGTTTCAGGCCAGTAATCCTCTTGGTGAAGTACCTCTGTGGTCTCTACAGCTGCTGGATATGCTTAGTGGAGTACATCCAAAATGGTGCATTGTACTCAATGATGGGTCTGATGACTTAAGAGTAGAGGGCCACCACTACCTCTTTTGATCCTGATGCAAACCCTTTGTTGATTAGATAGGCCACATAGCATTTCCCAATCACTTTGGCAACATGGTTGTCAAAGGAAAGATGACTATCTACTTGTGTCCCCAGATCCCTTATTACCTTGTCAGTTTTAAGGGGTAACACCTATGTGGTAGTTTGTGGGTACTTTGTTTTCACCAAAGGGGATTACTATGCATTCTTCCACATTGAGCTTGAGGCCATGATTCTGACACCACACATCTGTCTCATAGAGTCCCTTCTGGAGAATATTTGTGTCATCTGGGGAATCTATTATGGCAAACACTTTACAGTTCCCAGCAAACTTAGTCAACCACAACCCTCCTGTGTTGGTATGTACTTTTGAGAAGTCTATACCAAAAAGGAGGGACCCCAGGACTGAACCCTGGGGGACAGCAGTTGTTACAGGTGTAGAGTCTGACATGTAGCCAGCAGCTCTTAATTTGTGGGATCTATCTGTGAGCCAGTTGGCAATCCATCTTGTGATGTATGGATTCATGCCCAGGTTGGTGAGTTCATCTATGATACCTGACTGGGGAATGGTGTCAAAGGCCTTAGCGAGGTATAGGTAGGCTGTGTGGAGCTCATTTCAATCATCTGTAGCCTGGGTAACTGTCTCAAAGAAATCCACCCAGTTCAGGAGACGTGATCTGCATTTGACGAAGACAAATTGGGTGTGCTCAACTGTGTGAAGGTTCCCAATGTCTTTATTGTTGACTTCCATTATGATTGGCTCCATTGCTTTGCAGATCAGACTCATCAGGCTCATAGAGTGTGAATGCCAAGGGTCTTTTGTGGCCCCACCCCTGTGGAGTGGGAAGAACATTGCTGTGCAACATTCTATGGGTACATATCCTTTAGAGAGCATGTAGAGAGAGGTGTAGGTATCCTTGATGAATATGGATACATCCCCCCCTATGTGCTATGATCCAGGTTCTGATGCTAGAAGGTAAGGAATGAGTAGTATCTTGGTAGTGCTGGTGTGCTCTCTGGAGCCTTGAACTAGGTTACTGTTACTGCACAGATATCAATATTCTCCATACTGAGAAGTGCCTTGAGTGTGTGCATTTGGAGGCTAAGACTTCTGGCAATGAGTAGCATTTAGCTCACTTTGTGGTTATTTGTGTTGGTTACGGTGTTTGGTTTGTCCTGAGTGACCTGTGTTCCACATCTGAAGTCAATGCCTCATTGATCCGATCTGGCCATAAGCTAATTACCCTACATATCCACATTCTGCTCCCACATCCCATTAAGGAAACCATGTTAAAAAATTTCTCCAAAGCCAACTCCATGCTTCTTAAGACAGAAGTGGGGAACTTTAGGACACCCAAGCGGATGGACAATACAGTTACTACTACTGAATCCTACACAATTGCACTTTATAAGCACTTACATGAGTGCATGGGTCGTGCTATCCCAAACAGAACCAAGATGCTATCCTCCAAGAAAAGGAAGCCAATCTGGTGGTCCTCTGCCATAAACAAACTGCACAACAGAAGGAAGAAACTGTTGCAAAAGAAGGTAAAATTCCATGAGTGGAGGAGCTCCCTGGTCAGCCTCAGTAAGAAGCTGCAATCCCTGATAAAATCCTCCAAAGCTAGTTATGAAAACAAAATCACCACTGATTCTAAAGACAACCACAAAGCATTCTATAGCTATGTCAAGAATCTCAATTGCAACACTCAGATCTGCTCAGAGTTACAGCACAATGGCACTAAATATACAGACCCAACTGATATTGCCAACATCCTGGCAGATATGATCAGTTCTAACTTTACCCCCCTCTCACCCATGAAAGAGCCCATCTCTATACCGGAAGAATACAAAGTTGCTGTCAGCACGGCTGCACAGGTAAAAACCACTCTCCAAAGCCAGGAACACAGCATCCATGGGACCAGATAACATCCCAGGCTGCGTTCTACACGAACTACAGAATGAACTGGCACCACACCTAAGTACTATGTTCAATCATCGCCTCACCTCAGTCTTTGTGCCTGCTGAATGGTGCACAGTGATGGTTATCCCACTACACAAGGGGGGAGCCACCACGGACCCCGGGAACTAGCGCCCCATTAGCCTGATGAGCCTGGTCTGCAAGGCCAAGGAACGTATCATCATGGAACTTATAAACAAAGACATTGGTAATCTCCAAACTCTGGACCACAACCAGTTCGGGTTTGTAAAAGGCAGATCATGTCTCCTAAACCTGATAGACTTCTTTGAAGCAGTAACCAAAGCCGTAGACAAGGGTAAGGTGGTTCACACAGCCTATCTAGATCTTGACAAGGCTTTCAACACCATCCCCCACTCTGGAATTATAGATAAACTCAGTAAACTAGGTATAAATCCCTATGTCACAAGATGGGTTGCCAAGTGGCTTACTGACAGAACCCCCAGCTGTGAAAGTACAGATTCCAAATCCGACTTCAGACCAGTGACAAGTGGAGTACCACAGGGTTCAGTCCTGTGTCCTGTCCTGTTTGATATGTACTTCCCTGAAGTACAGGCTAACATAGAAGGTCTTTGACTAATGAAGTTCCCAGATGACTGCTAACTAGGAGCCATAATCAAAACTACTAACGATGTGGACATCCTACAAAAGGACCTCACTGAGACAGATGCCTGGTGTCAAAGCCATGACCTCAAGCTCAATGCCAAAAAGTGCATTGTCACCCCCTTTGGTAAAAACTCTCCAAAAAGAGTAAACCAGTCTGATGGTCCTTGGCCATAAATAAGCTATATAACAGAAGGAGGAAACTACTACATGATATAGCAAAATTCCAAAAAGGAAAGGCATCACTGATCATTATTAGCAAGAAACTATGATCATTCATAAATCATCCAAGGCCAGATTCTAAAGAAAAATTGCCAAGGAATCTAAAGATAACCACAAAGCCTTCTTTAGCTATATCAAACATTTAGGTGGCAACACTCAGATATGCTTTGAGCTACTGCAAAATGGCAAAAAATACACTGAACCAACTGACATTGCCAACATCCTGGCGGACAAGTTTAGTGCAAACTTCACACCCCCCCCCTCACCTCCAAAAGGGCCTGTGTCCATCCCAGAAGAATGCAGAGCCCCAGACATCATGGACATGCAGGTAAAAACAGCCCTCTCCAAAGCTAAGAACACAACCTCAATGGGACCGGTTGATGTCCCAGGCTGCGTCTTACACGAGCTCCAAAAAGAACTAAACCCTCACCTAAATTCACTGTTCAGACTCAGCCTTACCACAATCTATCTACCCAAAGAATGGCATACAGCAACAATCATCCTGCTCCACAAAGGTGGTGCCACAACAGAACCTGGGAACTATCGCCCTATAAGCCTGACCAGCCTGGTATGCAAAGCTATGGAGCGAATTATCATGGAACTCATAAACAGAGACATTGGGAACCTCCAGACACTGGACCCTACCCAATTCGGCTTTGTTAAAGGCAGATCCTGCCTCCTAAACCTAGTTGACATCTTTGAAACAGTTACCAAGGCCATAGATGAAGGGAAGGTAGTCCACACAGCCTACCTGGACCTCACTAAGGCCTTCAACACCATTCCCCACTCTGGCATCATAGACAAGCTTACCAGCTTGAACATTAACCCATATGTCATGAGATGGGTGGCCAACTGCCTCACAGATAGACCACACATGGTCAGAGTTGTGGGTGCCATGTCCGACTCTAAACCAGTCACAAGTGGCGTCCCACAGGGCTTGGTCCTGGGACCCCTCCTGTCCCAGAGACTTCCCTCACTCTGGAATAGAATCCCAGCTTATGTTAGGCAGAGTCCCTCACTGACTCTCTTCAAGAGGAATCTTGATGGGTGGATGGGAAATTGTAAATTTACCCCTGGGATCACTTCAGTGGCCCTGATAGACAGAGGCCCAGGAAACTAATTTAAAAGGGAGGCAAAAGCCAACACATTCTGGCTAGGCTTATAAATGCCCTTGGGCAGATAGCCTAGTACCTACCTATTGACCTATGAACCTACACACTCTAGGGACCTAAAACTTGTCACCACAATAAACTGAACATGCTGGAGGGATAGATTCCTGTCCCAGAGACTTCCCATACTCCAGAATAAACTATCTATCTATATCAAACAAAGCTCCTCATTAGCACTCTTCAAGAAAAATCTTGATGATTGAATGGGAAATAGGAAATTCATCCTGGGGATCACTTCTGTGTCTCTGCTCGACAGTGGCACAGGAAAATACATTTCTTGGCTGGAAAAAGCCAGGGTACCTTTTTGGCTGGGCTTGTATAGGCCCCAGGGCCAATAGCCTAGTACCTACCTATGAACCTATGAACCTATAAACGTTTGAGCCTTGCCTAAAAAGGTAATATGGGGACAGCAAGAGCCTTGACCAGTATTCAGAAGCATAGGGGTGACAGGTGCAAACCATCTGTAGTGAAGCAACAAAGCTTGTCTATCATGTCATTACAGGCAGACAGAAAATGGATCCCTTTGAATGACACCAGAAGCTCAGCCAATTGTTGAAGTTTATCATCTTTCTGTTATATTGGAGTATCATGTAGGTGAAGGTAAGATGCTACTCAAGGTCAGGGTCATACCAGCCTGGGCTACATGATCATAGAGCTAATATATATATCTCTTGTCATGTTGTCCTGGGAGGTATGTCTCAGATTATTCACACTGACATGTAGAAAGAACATGTCATATATGTACCTGCTCTGGAGTGATGTAAGTGCTTGTGTTATGTGGCGGTTCATAGCACCTGACAGACAACTGACTGTAACCTTCCCCTTGTCCAGCCAAGTGAGTAGAACATCTGTGTGCCTGACTATGAAGTCATCTATTACTAGTGTGTTGGGTATGTTGTTTTGCCTTAGGGCCTGTTGTGAGGCACACTGCTTTGGTGTATTATGTGTTTTCTGGCGTGTGCTTGGAGGTGCATGTTGCTTGCTTGTCTGCTTAGGAGGACACTCTCTCTTTTTCAGATTAATTTTGGTATTCTCAGAGTATGGTAATGTCTATGTGTGTGTTTTGCTGGTGCTTATATTGTAGGTCTATGTGAGACAGTTGGTATTGTGGTTGTATGAGACCCTACTCCTCCTGACTGTATTGTCCAGTATTGGGTTAACAAAGCTTAGCCACCTGTTTGACCCTGTGTGTGCCAGCATGTGGTGCATCAACCCATATATGATATGGTCATGACCTATGCATACAATACACTCACAATACACCTAGTATGATAAGCCTGCTGAGGTTAGAAAGTGTGAAAAAAACGTTTGGGCAAACTGTCAGCAAGTAATGTCTGTATTGCACCCTGTAACTCCATATTGCTTGCTGAAGTGTAAAGACATACTTATTTTGGATTACGAACACCGCACTTGCCAACTGTGTGTGTGTGTGTGTGTGTGTGTGTGTGTGTGTGTGTGTGTGTGTGTGTGTGTGTGTGTGTGTGTGTGTATGTGTCTGTGTGCGTGTGTGTGTGTCTGTCTTTCTGTCTCTCCCTGGGGAGAGAGCAACCTTTTTGGAGACTACTCACACCCCTTAAAAGTGGTATACTCATCTTTGTCAAGTCTGATGATGTCAACATCCTACAAATATACCTGTGGAAAGGAGAAATCCCAGTAATGTGTATAGTGTGTTCCGTAAATACATACTGCTGTAGTATCATAATGTAGGTAGGTAGGGTTTTGAATCCTGCACTTGCCAACTGTGTGTGCGAGTGTGCGTGTCTCCCTAGGGAGGAGCAACATCTTTGGAGACTACTCACACCGCTTATAAGTGGTATACTCATCTTTGTCAAGTCTGATGATGTCACCATCCTACAAATATACCTGTGGAAAGAAAAAGTTTCAGTAATGTGTATATCGCATTGTGTAAATGCATACTGCTATAGTATCATAATGTAGTAGGGTAGGGGTTTGAATCCTGCCCTTGGTGAGTGTGTGTGTCTCCCTAGGGAGGAGCAACCTTTTTGGAGACTACTCACACCCCTTAAAAGTGGTATACTCATCTTTGACAAGGCTGATGATGTCACCATCCTACAAATATACCTGTGGAAAGATGAAATTCCAGTAATGTGTATAGCATGTTGTGTAAATGCGTACTGCTGTAGTATTATAATGTAGTTAGGTAGGGGTTTGAATCCTGCACTTACCAACTGTGTGTATGTCTTTCTGGGGAGAAGCAACCTTTTGGGAGAATATTCCCACCCCTTACAAGTGGTATACTCATCTTTGACAAGTCTGATAATGTCACCATCCTACAAATATACCTGTGGAAAAGTGAAATCTCAGTAATGTGTATAACGTGCTGTGTAAATGCATACTGCTGTAGTATTACAATGTAGTTAGGTAGGGATTTGAATCCTGCACTTGCCAACTGTGTGCATGTGTCTCCCTGGGGAGGAGCAGCCTTTATGGAGAATACTCACACCCCTTAAAAATGGTATACTCATCTTTGACAAATCTGATGATGTCACCATCCTACAAATATACCTGCGGAAAGTTGAGCGCCCAGTAATGTGTATAGTGCGTCGTGTAAATGCATATTGCTGCATTATCGTAATGTAGTTAGGAAGGAGTTTGAATCTTGCACTTGCTGACTGTGTGTGTGTGTGTTTCAGGTGTGTGACACCGTTGGTCAATGTGGAGTGAGTTTTGATTTTTCTAGTGTATGACATATCACAATGACAACTGTGTGTGCATTACACATGTAAGGTAGCTGTGGGGCAAATCCATATACATACATGTGACCTCAATTATTTCATAGGTGGGTACTCTGCTTTCTCCATGAATTCATCTATCTTTGCCAGAGTGTGCTGGCGCTTTCCAGATCTTAAGTCACTTCTGTATGCTTGTGACAAGCTTAGCCACTGCAGTGATCCCTGGGCTACGTCTTCTGTTTCACATCCAGTCATCACCGTTTCTATTGAAGAGTGTGAGTGAGGGTTTATGCTTGAGGTATATTTGAAACCTGTTCCAAAGCAAGCAAAGTCTGGCAAAGATGACTAATCATTATAGGTGTGCAACAACCTCTGTGGATCTGCATGCAAACCCTTTATTGCTTATGTGCTCCACAGAGGGATTTCCAAAACCCTTTGGTAATGTGATTATCAAAGGAGAGATGACTAAACACATGGCTCTATGTATACATTAGTACATGTTCCACATCTTGGGGGCTGCTACCTATGTTGTACTCTGGGGATACTTTGTTTTTTAAAAGTGGATAACTATGCTTTCTTTGGATTATAGCTTTACAGCATGAGTTTGACACTAGGTATCTGCCTCTATGATACCCTTTTGGAGAATGCGTGTGTCATCTGGAGAATAAAGTATAGCCCACAGTATGCATTTTCATCAAACGTGGGCAGACATATCTCTACTGTGTTTGCTTGTACCTAAGAAAGCTATATGCCAAACAAGAGTGGTCCCAGGACTGAGTGCAGGTGAATACCACTTGTTACTGGCATAGAATAGTACATGGAGGCTGCAAATGTTACTGTGTGTCCTACATCTGTGTGTCAGTTGTCAAGCCATCATCTAACAATTGTTTATGGTCAGTCTGTTTAGGTTATGTATAATACCAGAATGTGGGATGGGTATGAATTGCTGGTGAGCTATAGCTTGGCTGTGTTGACCTCCCCTCCCTCACCTATAGCCTTGTTAACTGGCTTGAAGTCTACTAGGTGTAGGAGCCATGATCTGGCCTTTAGAGAACCTAAGTGGATATGGTGCAGTATTTGCAGGTTCATAATGTCTCTGTTAATGAGTTCCATAATGCTGTGCTCCATAGCCTTCCAGATAACATTTGTCTGGCTTATAGGGTGAGAGTTTCCAGGATCTGTTGTAGTTCTACCCTTAATCAATTTATGTTAACATTTGCACTGGGTGTGACGAGGGTGGACAGGTTTAAGAATAAGTATATTAGAGGGTCAGGCCAGGTTTGAAGGTTAGTAGACCAAGCCAGACAGGCAGGATTAAGCTGATTTGTACATGTGCTGAGGAGGGATGCAGAGTATATTGTGAAATAGATGCTAAGGATGAAGCCGCCAGGTAACAGGAAAAGAGGAATGCCGAAGATGAGGTTTATGGCTGTGGTGAGAGAGGACATGTAGGTGGATGGTGTGACAGAGCAAGATGCAGAGGGTAGGAAGAAATGGAAACAGATGATCTACTGTGGCAACCCCTAATGGGAGCATCCGAAAGGAGAAGAAAAAGAAGACGTAGCTCAACACTTGTGGACTGTGGACATCATTACCATGCGTCATTCCACAAGTATGTAACCTGTATAGAGGCTGCATCTGGACAGAGTGTTTAGGTGAGTGGTGACTTCATATGTCAGCTTGTGTATGACACAGCCAGGGACACTGTCCAGTACCATTGCCACTGTGCTTTGGACTTTGGTAAAGAGATGTTTTAACTAGAGTGCCTGTGAATCATCAGGTTTTACATTCTTCAGGTCTGGAAATGTGGCCCATGTGTAATGATAGGGTGGTGAAATCCACATTCAAACTGTCTGACAAGGAATTGGTAATGTCAGTCAGATAAGTGTACTTTGTGACCATTTACATTAACTGTGACCCAATCTGAGATTTCCCCTGTAGATTATAAACAACACTAAAGAAAGCTTTAGTGTTGTCTTTGGAATCCTTGCCATTTTATATTTTGAAGCTTGCCTTGTATGTTTATTGAGGGATTGTATTTTCCCAATGATACTGACCAGAGAGGTTATCCCTTCTTTGTATGTAACTCTTTTTTGGTACAACTTCACATGTTCTATTATATATTTAGTTTATGGCAGGGGTCCATGAGACTAATGCACTTTTACTGTATAAGTGAGAATTTCTTGTGTTTGTGATAGCACGGTCCATGCAACCCTGTAGGTGAACAGTGTGTATTACTAAAGGATTATGCAGTTGGGACAGTATTAACCTTAGTAATGCAAACCAATGACAGATAGCAACAACAGCATCATCCACAGCACAGTGTCAACCCATGTCATACACACACATACGTATTCAAGTTCCAAAATGTGTGTAGGACAATGCATACTGGCCACCAATAGAAACTATGGAGTGTTAACACTGGCCAGTACAGGGCATGTCACCCTGCCCATGTATCCAATATGCATGTACATGCAGACAGTGCACCTCCACCATGTTCACAAATGTACACCTACAAACCTGTGTTGCACACACCCCACACTTACTGTCCACTGTAAAATGCATGCTGACACAACTACACACATCAGCCAAGTGGCACATGGGCAAACAAAACACAATTGGAATAAACACTGGTGAAAACAATACAACATTGCTAATTACAGCTTTAATGCATCATGCCTGCTCAGCTACACCTTCAAGGATATCATTACACTTTACTGCTGACAATATGCTACATATCCAACCATTGCCATACTTTATTAAGTCACCCTGTGCATGAGCACCATGTTAGCCTGTTCCTGCATCAATATTACAGATGACAGGTGGTGGCACAGGTTTCATCATATGCACAGGGTGTGTTGTTGGTTTGCCAAAGGCCAACACTGACCATACAATCAACATGTGTGTGTGTGAGTGTGTGTGTGAGGGCCATGAGTACTGTTATGGGCCAATGTTGATGCAATGTGAGCAGGTATGTGTTTGCCCTAGGTTTCTGGTTTATGTGTGTGTGTCTGCATGCACACAGTTCCACCATGTGGCTGCCATATACGGGGATTTGTGAGACAGCTACAGACTATACCTGGCAAGCTGTACAGATCACCGAATCTGGCCACAGATATGGAACCTGTGACTGGCAGGGGTGCTACAGACAGTATCAGGTACTAATCCAGATTGGGTACTATCCGAAGAGGTTGACATATGTCCACTGGATCCAGGTCCCTGCTGGGACTGGCCAGAGCCATGTGCACGTGGTGTGCTAGGACGGTCTATGGACAGCCCCCTCAACTTTGCTGGGGCTGGTACTGGCACTACGGGAGCAGCTGTGACTTGCTGGACATCCACGGCAACCTCCAGCGGCTGATGTTGCTGGCATACATCCATGTCGATGTCTCAACCATCTCGCACTGTCCTGACACATGGACATGACATTGTGGAGGACATCCAATGTCTCAACCCAATGTCTATCAATGACCTCAGTGTAGTTACGTATGGCACCTGCCAGGTCAGGGATACTGTCATTTACAGAGGTGGTATGAGCCCTCTGTGCCCTTAGTCCCTGTCTGGTGTACCGCTCCATTCGTGTCTGTGCCTCCATGACAGCCAGGAACATGCGTGTGGTAGAAAGAGGTGTGGCACGTCTGCCAGGGGCATGATGACCAGCAGTGCTCTGACAAGAATCCCTGGGCATCTGCCTATGTGGTACCATTCCAGACATCTGGCTATGGCTGCTCTGTCCTGATACATGTGCCATAGATACCACACTGTCCTGGCCAGTGCCAACTGTACACTGTCCCTCAGCTAAGGGCAATGGCGATGATGGATGCACAGGTAGTATGACTGTGTGCATGGATGGGGTGGAGACTTGTGTACTGTCAATTGGTGGGCCAACAACAGACCCTGACAGACCTGCCTGTGCTGCAACACACCTATCCTCATGATCACTGTCTCAGTGACATCAGGTTCCCTGCTGTACTGAACCAGCCCCACCTCGGCACCTATGAGAGGAAAACAGGAAACACACTTTAAGACCTGAACATGACCTCAGACCACATGCGCACATGCACACATGCACACATGCAAACATGCACACATGCGCACATGCACACACACAAAAATGCACTCCTCCCTAATGCAGACACTCACAACACCAGCAATCTCAGAACATACACAATAGCAGGTGATGGTGGGGTACAGTATCACAAGCAAAACAATCATATCACACATGTCAGCATGCAGGACATGTGTTGCTCAACAGCATGCAGTGCAAGTGTAGACAGTCCTTGTTACTAACAGTATACATGGCTTTGATGCATGTGTTTTATTAGGTGATGGACCTCCCCCTGGAACACAATGCATACATGGACACAACATTGCTGTGCAGGTATTCATAACATTCTAATGTACTGTGCACCATAACTCACAGGTGTACTTACCATTGCTGGATGTGTATCTGTGTGTCAGATAGGTATTCAATGCTGATTACAGCCTCTGTGTCTTTAGCAAATAATTGTGGACACATTTTTAGCACATGCATGATGAGTATTCACACATCATCAGTGGTGCATGGAAAATTGATGGAATACCATTCGGCCACATACCCAATGTATGGTATTTATGGTGAGTGCAGATCATATTGTGGACATGCCAGTCTCATCCATGACATGGCATGCTAAAACACAACTGCATATTTAAACACTACACATACCCAATGTGTGTCATATGACCTAGCCACTCAATAGCATCACAAGACATATATCTGTCAGTTGTGCAAATGGTGATTGGTAGGCATATTGTTTAGAGGTGCATATGAGTGCACGCACACAACATTAAGGTGTATAGCAATGAAAGCTATGTGTAGTACTGTGGTTACAATAACTGGATGGGGTATAGTACCATAGGCCATCATCAGGAAGCATAATGTAGTCACTCAAGGCTACAAATGTTTCCCAAACCAGCACAAATCATGCTGTGCCAGAACTGTACTACCTTGGCTACATTCACCATTTCACAACCAGTTGTTACGTGAGTTTGTAAGGAGGCCAATAAGGAGCATTCCCTGACATGAATGTGTAGTGTGTTGCAGAGTGTTTAAATGCCCCATGATAGGCCTCTACCCCTCAGGTATATTATGTGCAATGTGTGGATGAGATTTTGGATACTGGAGTATGTCTTTTGGGAATCCTTTATGTGTAGCATGTTAAAATGCTCTGTGTGTGATATAGATGTGTATGTTATGTGCATGTTGAGTATCAACTGTGCCTATCCAATGGTCACTACAGTCTAGCCACACTTGTTTGAGATTGTCTGGGTATTGGATGTGTTTGAGGCATCTAATCACATTAGTGAGATGTGCGTGCTCTTACACCAAACATGCACAGCATGCATTATGGGTAGGTGTGTAACATGTGCACATGGCCTACACCTTAACTATGACATGTACTTTTTATTTACAATAATAACTGTAGAACACACTCACCAGCATCTGTCCGCTGCCTTGATGTCACCCCAAAGGAACCTACATAGAGATGAGTCAGTTTGTCAGTGGCCACAACTGTGGCATTGCTACTGTGTGTTTGCAATCTTACAGTACAACAGTTTACATTCACAGGGCTACAGATTATGTTCCAAATGATCAGTATTGCACAACAACAGGATCCACATCTTTGAACGACACACTCCACATCTCACATATGCATGATCTACCAAAACAGATAACAGTAGTCTACAGATATGCCATGTTACCTGCATGCTCCATGTGTGCTGAGTGGCTCCAACCTCAAATGGTGTATGTCTGCTGCTGTTGTTGTTGGGCAGGTGCCTCCAGGCTCAGGAGCAGCTCCTCCACTCTGGTGAGAGAGGGATGGATATTAACACCATCTCCTGTTGCAAGCTTTTGTCTACGCACATCAGCAGCATGCTGATGGACATATCTGAGAAGATCACTGCAGTGGTGGCGTACCTGCTCATATGTCCGGTTATGCAGGCCTTCCTCATTTACCCTGCGGACAACATCTTGCCATATTGCAGTACGCTCCTGCTGGTCCTGGCTGGTTCGTGAGAACATGACACAGTAGTTCTGAATCATACTGCTAGTAATTATATCATCTTCAGCACCACTGTAACTGGGGTTCCTGCGATGGGCCATGATCCCTGGAAGGCATAAATATGAAAATATGTCTGAGCAAGTCATATGGCACATTTAACATTATGCAGTACAGATATCACTGAACTGCCATATATAACAACCTATTAGCTAACTGAGAGTGAAACACTGTAACTGCCACTTATCACTGCTCACCCCACAACTGCTTGAAAGTGCCTTGCTCACTCTCTATCTAATGAACCATGTTCTGCACAGCAACAAAATAAAATCACTATATAAGTCTATACAAGAGTACAAGGCACACTGTATGCAACACAATGCATCACCTAGCCACAACAGATATACATCAAGCTGATGTGTAAAGAAATATATCATCCATCACACTTAGTGTAAGGTCCAGTAAATGTATTGCTATTATACCACACAACTTGCTAATGGCAAACCTGTGGCCAAAATATGTGCACAATTGGGAATATAGGTCGCATACTGAAGTAGTACACTATGAATGTAGCTAAATATGCAGTTATATGTTTTACTACACATATATTAAAGGACATGTTACAGATTTACCCACACACACATCAGACATAATTACAGGACACAAAGGTATGACAACCCAGATAAGCTTTCAGTGTGTATTATACAGTACTATGTGTCAGTACTTACACAACCTTAATCTTGAGAAATATAATCTGTGATGAATGCAGGGACCACACAAAACAGCGGCTGCAAGCAATGTGGACATACACCATACTTTGCTGTACAGGCCTAGAGCTTCAAGTAATACTACAGTACACACATGATTTGGATTCAACATCAGTACCAATCAATAATCATAGATGTAGTGCTTTAGCCTCCAATGACACACCCAAGTTAAAACCAAGGGACTTAATCACACTGTATGCAATAGCACTTGTTCAGCATAGCAACAGAATACAGAGCTTTTGCTAGGATCAAAGCAAGGACTCATAATACCATGACATAAACAGTTTCCCACTAAGCTATTCCACAGATACATATCTTTGACATATTCACAAACATATTGACCATCACAGTCAGTCAACAGTACAGAGAATCTATTGCAACAAGTAGATGTAGGTGTGTATGAGTATATATAACTATGTATATATACACACACACATATATATATATATATATATATATATATACACAGTCATTGGTCTACATATACATATATATGTAGGCACATATACATTTCACCTTTCATAGTGAGAATATCAACTATACAAAGGATGTAAGGTGTACAGTAATGTAATAAAATTGCACAGTCTTGGGATAAATGCATTGAAGGTGTTCACAGCCCAGGTAGCATATATATCTCCACCTTTCACAAACAGTTTCAATATGTCCCCTGCTCTATGCACATATACAGATGTGAATATATATATATAGGTTCATAGGTTCATACTAGGCTATCTGCCCTAGGGCATTTATAAGCCTAGCCAGTGTGTGTTTGGCTTTCGCCACCCATTTTAAATTAATTTTGCTATGCCCTTTTTCGAGGTTAATATACTGTGCCTCTGTCTAACAGTGACACAGAAGTGATACCCGGGGTAAACCTATGATCTCCCATTCACTCATCAAGATTCCTCTTGAAGAGAGTCAATGAGGGACTCTGCCTAACCTGGACTGGGATTTTATTCCAGAGTGAAGGGAGCCTCTGGGTTATGAATCTGTCCCTCCAGCATGTCCTATTTATTTCAGTGCTGAGGTTCAAGTCTCTCAAGCATGTAGCTCGATGGGATTTGAATTTTCTGAGGTGCAGCATGTCCATTAATTCCAGGTTGGACATGGCTTTATACGTCAGGCACAAATCGCCTATGAGCAGGCGGTATGCCACTGAGTAGAGCTGGAGTTTCTTTAACCGGGCAGCATATGACATCTGTTTGAGCCCTTTGATCCTCCTGGTGAGGTACTTTTGGGGTCTTTCCAGTTACTGCAGGTGTCTGGTAAGGTACATCCCAAAAGGGGCATTGTACTCAATTATGGGCCTGATGAGGGATGAGTAAAGAGGCACGATGACCTCCCCTGATCTAGATGTGAATCCCTTCATGATTATGTGGGCTATATAAAATGTTTTTCTAACCACTTTGTACGTGGTTGTCAAATGAGATTGCTATCAACTTGGGTCCCCAGGTCCTAATTACTTCTTCTGTACTTAATGGATTACCACCTATGTGGTAATTTGTGGGCACTTTGTTTTTGCCAAAGGGATGACTATACACTTTTTGGCATTTAGCTTGAGGCCATGGCTCTGGCACCAGTTGTCTGTTTCTATGAGGCCCTTTTGGAGGGTGCTTGTGTCGGCTGGAGAGTTGATTATGGCATCCAGTTTGCAGTCATCTGCGAACTTGGTCAGCCACAGTCCTTCCGTGTTGGCCTGTACCTCCGAGAAATATATACCGAACAAGAGAGGTCCCAGGACTGAGCCTTGTGGGACGCCACTTGTAACTGGTTTGGAGTCTGACATGGCTCCAGCAATTCTAACCATGTGGGTTCTGTCCTTGAGCCAGTTTGCAACCCATCTAGTGACATAGGGGTTTATATTTAAGCTGGTGAGCTTATCTATAATGCCCGAGTGGGGTATTGTATCGAAAGCTTTTGCGAGGTCCAGGTAGGCTGTGTGGACCACCTTCCCCTCGTCAATGGCCTTGGTGACTGTTTCAAAGAAATCAACCAGGTTTAAGAGGCAGGATCTACCCTTAGCAAAGCCGAACTGGGTAGGATTCAGTATCTGTAGGTCCCCAATATCTTTATTTATGAGGTCCATGATGATCCTTTCCATAGCTTTGCAGACCAAGCTAGTCAGGCATATGGGGTGATAGTTTCCAGGATCCGTTGAGGCACCACCTTTGTGGAGAGGGACTACTGTTGCTGTACACCACTCTTTGGGTACATATCCTGTAGTAAGGCTGAGATTGAACAGTAGTTTTATGTTTGGGTTTAGCTCTTCTTGGAGTTCATGTAGGACGCAGCCCAGGACACTGTCTGGTCCCATTGATGCTGTGTTTTTTGCTTTGGAGAGGGCAGCTCTTACCTGAGCATCTGAGATGTCAGGGGGGCAGCACTCTGCTGGGATAGATATTTGCCCTTTTGGTGGGGAGGGAGGAGAGGTTTGCTGAACCTGTCAGCTAGGATGTTGGCAATGTCTGTGGGTTCTGTGTATTTTTTGTCATTTTGGACTAATTCTGAGCATATCTGGGAATTCCCACCCTGGTTCCTAACATAACTAAAGAAAGCCTTGTGATTATCCTTAGTGTCCTGTGCAATTTTTCTCTCTACGCTGGCCTTAGACTATTTTATGAGTGCCCGTAGTTTTTTGCTAATACTGATCAGAGATCCCTTCCCTTTTTGGGATTTTGCTCTATCATGTAGTAGCTTCCTCCTTCTGTTGTATAGTTTGTTTATGGTTGGGGTCCACCAGACAGTCTGCCTTTGGAGGAGTGGGTCTTGGTTTTATTTGGGATTGCATGGTCCATGCATTCCTGAAGGTGTTCATAGAATGCATTTATAAAGGATTCTGCTGTCTGGGCCATATTTTCCACAGGAACAGGGGCTTTGAAGGATTCCACCTCAGTTTTAGGAGTGTGAAATTTGCATTAGAGAAGTTTTTCACTGTGGTTTTCAGGGCAGGGGGTGGAGTCGGGATGTGAATACCCAGTGAGATTAGTTTATGGTCTGATCTTACCAGTGAGGGATACACTTCTGGTCTGGCGCATAGAGTCCCCATGTTGGTGATGATCAGGTCCAGTATGTTTTCCACTCTTGTGGGAGAGGTGACAAGTTGATCCATAGCATTTGAGTTTTAAATTTCTAGGATCCTTTGGGCTAGGGTGTTGGAGCTAGAGTAATGCTCCCAGTCTATGTTTGGGTAGTTGAAGTCACCCAATATAATGGTGTTTGGAGAGACCTTCATATTTTCCAGTGTTCTCAGGAAGGCTGAGTGGGGTTCCTGGGTTTGGGAGGGTGGTCTGTAGCAGGCTATAAACTGGAAGGCAGTTTTACCCACTGTTAGTTGCACATGGATAGTCTCTGATGCTTCGTGCTGTGCCACCAACCTGGAGGTGTGGGTATCTTTGACAAATATTGATAGTCCCCCTCCTTTTGTGGTTCAGTCCAAAGTTTTGGGGCCGAAAAGCATGGTATGAGGTATAACCAGGTAGTGCTGGGGTGATCTCGGGAGCCTTGAACCAGGTTTCTGTTACTGCACAGATATCAATGTTCTCCATGCTAAGGAGAGTTTTGAGTGCATACATCTTGAGGTTTAGACTTCTGGTGTTGAGTAGCATTACTCTTAGTTTCTTATCCCTTGTGATACCTATGGAGGTGGGTTTGTCTTTTGAGCCTTGCCTAAAAAAGGCACTATGGGGATAGCAAGAGCCTTTGCCAATATCCGAAAGCCCAGGGGTGACAGGTGCAATATGGTATTCCTATTTTTCCTTTACATTCACTCATTCTGATGCATGAAATATTTATTTAAGCACCAACTTGATGTATATCTACCGTGGCTTAGTGGTACTTCATGTTGTGTAGTGTGTGCAAGGTCCAGGGTTCAAGACTGACAGAGGTGTTTTATTTTGCTCCTGAGCAGAACAAGGACCCTCACATACAGAGCGACTAAGGCACTTTTAAGCAGTTGCAAGCAGGTTTGCATGGGTTTGCACATTGTTGCGCATTGCTTAGCCAAGCGCAAACAAGTGCAAACTCGCGCAAACCCGCTAACTACTGCTTAATAGTGCTTACTCCCGCTAACCCCCGTGCTCATTTCTTTGAAAGAAAAGAAAAATGGGGAGATAGGAAAGTGGTGAAAAAGGGGCACAAAGAGGGAAAGACAGTATGGAAAATAGCTAGGGATGTGCAGGATGGGTGTAGGGAAGGTCCATGGCTGCCCATTTCTTTAACAGCAACATCCGTACATATGCAATAAATTTGGAGGTAGATATGACACGTTCAACCTCTGAGAGAGGGGTGAGGACAACAAAGTATGTTGTAATGCCAATTAAATAACATTTCATGTGTCCAGTGGACATGTGTGCAAAATGGGCAGCTATGTATGGGGCATCATTTTTTTTTGGGGAGCAGATTGCCCTTTTTTTTTTTTCAGGTGGGAGTGGAATGTGGTGTAGGGGAAGTAGGTATATTTGGGGAGGTAGTTTCAGGAGGTAAACAGACAAGACAAACAAGAAGCATACAGGGGAGGTATATGACACATGTGGTAGGTGAACACCTTTGACGGGGAGGGATGTTTGGAAATCGCAAGCTCATGAGCCCCCAGATGGAAACAGTGGGACTGAGGTCCCCACCCATGGGCAGTCACCACTGCACATTCACAGCCCAGAGGGTGGCTGTGCTGGGGGCTGTGTAGGAGGGGCAGGCTGACCTGGGAGTTGCGCCACTTAAGCCCAAAGCTGGCGTAGAGGTTCTGCAACAGAACGTTCAATCTCTCTACGCACCACAGCCCAGACTGTTCGAAGGGTGACAGGTAGCCCTCCTCCGCCCACGCTTGCACGGAGGGCCGAGCCCCATCCCCTGCAGCACTTCCACCTGAAGGTGGCACAGGGCCTATGGAGGAGGAGGTCCCAGGCTGGGCACCGGATCTGCTGGTGCCAGGTGCTATGGCCAGCTGATGTGGGACAGGTGGGTCCGCTGGGACCGGCCTTCCCATACGAACTATGTTTTAGAGAGTTTAATAAAGATATGGGTTAGTAACAGTCAACAGCATTCCCAATTAGTTATAACAGCATGCAGAAGTATTCCCATTAACCCAACACACCAGATTTTCAACAGTTGAAAAGCAAGCATAACACATGCATATATAAAACAATAGTGGACATTACAACAGTATGCAGGTTGAATTGATGGCAACAGGCCACCAATATTGTGGTATTTTAACAGGGCACATGCATAGAAATAAATGCAAATATTTATAAACCAATAAGACATATGTCCCAACAAATGTTTTGAGATTAGACATACCAATTGAGGTGTGGAATTGCATTTTTTATGCACATACAGTAGGGTGGAAAAAGATAGCTCAATTAACAACTTATATATCATTCTAGTTTTCACTACATTCCTATTAACTGCAGTCATATGTCCCTTACATGTATTATTACACTACCCAATGTCCTTATATTGTGCAATTGGATTTTGCTAGATCATTATATACATGAGCTGTATCTTACATACAAACTGTTCAAGATGCAGATATTACTGCTACGTATTTTGAGAGTTGCTCACACACACTACTGCTAAGATGGTACACTGACAGCTCTACTTTCATATAATTATCTAGATATGTTCAGGTGAAAGTATCAGTTATATGTTAACAGCTCCCTACATTTCTGGCAGCACACTGACATTTCTGGGGAACACAATACCAAGCTACTCATGTGCCAGATTAACCTGTACATGCTGGGCGTGAACCAACAGTTGAGGGCTGTAAATATGCATAAAAGCTACTGGAATTCCCTTCATCCACGTAATATGGGCCTACCCAAGTGTGGGTTGACACTGATTAATACAACACTACTATTTGCAGAATGCAACAGTACAATAACATATCAAAGAAAATGACACAGATGCATTCCAGGAATTATATATTTATTAAAGGATTATTACACCTTTATTTATTGGGTTAAAACACTTTTTGAAGGCTCTCTCATTTATTTTATATAACAGTACATGCAGAATAATTACTAACCCTGCCTGATGACACAGCCTTTGCAGCCTATTTTCATGGGCTTGCTGATTCATACCCGGATACCTGCAGCTGTGAAGTAAATGCAGTGATATTGAGACATACCTATCCATAGTATAGACAAGCATAGCAATTCTTAACTACTTAATACAATGACTACTTACTCAGTACTGGGGCATTAGGCATCGCACGGGATTCCTGGATCCACTGGTCCAGTTGATCCTCCCTATGTCGCTTCAGGTCAGAATAATGGTGCCTGACCTGTTCACCAGTCCGAGGAACACCAGTGGCACTGGTGAGATCATGAGCAAGACTGTTCCATGGCCTCCATTTTATACTGGGTACCCTGGTACTGGCCCCACAGGAGTCTTTCCTCATGATTGTGGACAAGGAGCCAAACCATTACTTTGGACTCCTCAATGCCCCAGCATTGCGCTCTAAATTGAATGCCTTCTCCAACACCAGCCATGCTAACTGCAGAAGGAAGCTACAACCAGTTATAGCAAGTATTCCTCACTGTGGAGCTTAAATATGCCTCATTTCCCACACTTATTTGTGATTGGCCAGTTTTGAAAAAACTCAGCTGTAGGCACATCTGCTTAGCTGATGTTGGCAAAATTGAAAATTCCTTTGATAGATATGTGTCTGTTGAAAGTGCATGCTTATGAAATGCTTTATTTGGCTTAGTGGTTAAGTACTGTGATTATAGTGCTCAGTATCCTGATTTCGAGCCCTGTCACTGCTTTTTATTTTCCTACTGGCCAGACCTGACTGGTTAAGGTGCAGTAAAGGAGGTGTGGCCGTGTTTAACCGACTTTGCTCAATTTTGCCCGACTTTGCCCAACGTTGCCCGACATTGCGCTGGTTAGTACGGTGCGCAGCTACACTCAAATACATTGTGATTGCACTTGTTAGCGTGGTGTGCAGCTACACGCAAAGACATTGTGCTGGTTAACGTGGTGCGCAGCTACGAGCAATTGCATTTAAATATGCTCAATACTGGTAAAATGTGCTTAGCAGTACATTTCACCTTCATATATATATATATATAATTAGTTCACTACTACATTTAACTTTTCAATGCTTTTTACAAAACTTATACATAAAAAATGTCAGGAAATATTTTTGCATACAGATTTCCAACAGAAAATGGAATGTGCAGTAGTGGGACTCGAACCAGGAATGCCTCCTTTTTGTGCAAAGGCTCTAACCACTATGTTTTTGCTATTTTGCTTAATTTGCATATATTTTTCTTATTATCCTCTTCTGGTGTCTAAGCTGCTAACTGTAGCTAAGCAATGGGCAAACCCACGCAAACACGCGCAAATACGGGCAGCTATATCGGATGAAATAAAAAAAATTAAAAAATCTTTCTATTTTTAATTTTGTCAGTTTAACATATGGAGGAGTGTAGTGTTACATTGTGCACATGTGAGCAGACTCGCTCATCTAACTTGACATTGTGGCGTTTCTTCATTGCAGGGGCGTGGATTTTTGAACTGCTCGGCAGTCCGACACACCCCCTACAATCGTCCACACTCCGCGTAAGCTTTAGAGTTGAGGCAGAGCATCCTCATTAATATGCATGGCACACTACCGTCATACTGTTAGACTGGCGCTTCCATGTAAGACTAATCTAGTCTTACACGGAAGATTAGTAAATCCTGGGGAAAATCTTTTGAAAAAGTTATTCTGTTGTACGTGTTAAAATGTACCATGCTCCACTGGCTTTGTTACCTAAAAATACTTGAATTATCTTCTTTCTGAATACAGCAAACTGTGTTATTATTGCTGTAAGCCTACAAGCCTTGTGTAGTGACTGAAACTACCCTTCAGACCATGTCACTTACCGGGTGAGCAACTTCAGGTAAACATAACATTAAAGCCATTTCTGTAGCAGAACAAATCACAATTGCAAAGTAAACCAATGAAATCTGAAAACATTATTGCAAGCATAGTGTTATTAATTTCAGATATTGTGTACAGATATAGTTTGTTATAGATTTATAATGAAATTAAAAGTGTTTTAATTATTATTGCTATTAGTATTATTATTATTATTATTATTATTATTATTAATAATGAAACACACCTCCTGAGCATGTGCCCTTTTCATGAGATAGGAGTCTGAATGTTCCTCTGATACAAAGATTTATGTTATCTCAACCTGTATGATATCCTGATAAGGTCACACTTGGAAAATTGATCAAAGAAAAGAGTCCAGATAACAGGAATCCAAAAGATTTACCAGCAAGGTGAGTTACTTAGAAGAAATAAAAGAAACTTACCAACATCAAGGATAGCAGGGCTGAGCTCTATACATTGGCTTTTAGAGTCGTGTTTCCAATTAAACCCTAGTGGGTGAGTGACCCACATAGCCCACGTGGGCTCAGCAGAAAAAAACTTCTTGAAGTTGTCATGTGGATTCATCCCCTGTGAAGCAAAGGTTGAAGGTCAGGCGTGATGCATGAGTAACAAGCAAGACTGAGACAGATTAGGTTGGAGTATACTGTAGTGATGGAAACTGTTTCTTGGAACTCTTGCAACATGTAGAGTTACCCCATTTTTGGAGATGGGACCAGAACTTATGTATCAGTTGAACAATCCCACCTTTTTTACATTTATTCCAGAACTAGAGCACCCAGTCAGGAATGGTCTGTCTCTTACACTCAAAATGCTCATCAGTAGATACCCCAGATAGGTGTGAGGTACTCCCAGCCCTCTATCTGAGCAGTTGGATGACAGATCTGGGGGATCCTTCAGTTGCTGAATACAGCATTGCTCATTTTACAGATGTTAAAGCTTCATTGCTTGTGCTTCTTGTTCTTTCTTGTTTAGTGATCTATGCTAGACTAATTTATGTGCACTTGAAGTTAATTCATTTTAATAGACTTTTACATCTCAACACATTGGAGAAAAAGAGACCTTTTTAAAGAATATGTTTTCTCTTCAGCCATATTAACAAAAGAGCGTAAATAAAAAAGTAAGGAGAGGTGTGAGATGGAGAAGGAGAGCTTGGGCCTTGCAGAAAATGTTAGGTTTGTTTGTTTTTTCTGACTGCAGTTGTATGAATGCAGTTCAACTAAGAATACATGTGTTCACATGCTTTGCCCACTGCCATTTCTATGTTCATGCATTTGTAAGAGAACAATGTTATTAGTTTTGATCATCAGGCCTTCTTTTTTGGAGAAGGTTCCCCTACATCCCAGTGGCAGGAGTGTACAGTTAGAACTTGTCTGATTGAAGACTACAGGAACAGGGCTCAGTTTTGAGATTTTTTTACTGATTAATTGGGTAATTTGTTTAAAAGCCTTTTTTGATTTCTTGTAGTCATCTAAAGCTGTTTTATGTGTATTTTTTACTGTTTGTAGTCATTTAAAGCTATTTTAAGTGTATTTTTTACTGTTTTTGCCTTATCTTTTTTAAAAAAAATGTTTTCCTTGTTTCCCACCTTTCTAAGCTAGTATAGTCCAGTTTTCAAGCTAGTGCTGAATTCAGGGCTGTGCTACAATTTTCTGAGCTGCCCATACCTTACTTGGATAGAGGGAGGTTTCTCTGTTCACCTGTGAGAGAGGGAGCTTTGAACAGCCATCTGTCCCTGGAGGAGTGGTTCCAGCCCAGAAGTTAGTAGTTTATAGACCATTTTGGGCTAATTTCTATCTCTTTCATTTCCCTGCTGTAAAAACCATGTTTGCACGGTTTTGCACGTCCAGGCAGCTCCTGTTAGCTAGGGCTAAATTTATCCCGGATCCACCAAGTCTCCTCTTCAGTTTTTCACTTGAAAGTAGTCTAACTGTCAACTTAAGCACTTAAAAAGCATCCTACAGACCAGCACTTGCTCAGACCTAATAGCAAGCACTAATATACCCCGACACTTGATTGCCCAGCAGGGCAAGGCTCATTATTCACCCCTCACCAACTAAGCGACTAAGCAGCTCACCCTACTATTCAGGCATGACCAAAGGGCAATTTCAGGTATACTCTCCAGTCCAGCTGGTGAACCTGGGTATCCTGAGGCAATGTTACAACTGCCTCATGTACACAGACAACCCTCTCTTCCTACCACAAAACATTAACATATGCGAGATATGCAATTATATAGCTAAATTGGAGGCTAAGCTCTCTCCACCCAAGACTGCAACAGGCAGTCATGAGAAGGTTAATACTTGCACCACACCTCCAGCCTCACATAGGCATACTAAACCAGCACTGGCAAAAAATACACATAAATACATGAAATCATACTCAGAGGCTCTAAATAAAAATGCGCAAAAGCATCACAGACCTCCAAAGCAGACACCCAAAAAATCTGCACATCCCGTCACAAACCAGACAACAAATAAAACACAAAATCAGTGTGCTGCACAGTCACAGCCCTTAAGGCGAAATAACATACCTAACACACTAGTAATAGGCAACTCTATAGTCAGGCACACTGACGTCCCACTCACTAGGCTGGACAAGGAGAAGGTTACTGTTAGCTGCCTGTCGGGATCCAGAATCTGCCACATAACACAAGCACTCAGGTCACTCCAGAACAAGTACAAATATGACTCTGTCATTGTTCATGTTGGTCTGAATGACCTGAGACGTACCTCCCTGGACTACATGAAAAGAGACATAGAAGAGCTCTCTGATCATGTAGCCCAGGTGGGTATGATCTAGACCCTGAGTAGCATCCTGCCCTCACCAAGAATGATACTGCAGTATAAAGAAAAAAATATCAATTTCAACAATTGGCTAAGCTTCTGGTGTCATTCAAAGGGGATCCAGTGTCTGTCAGCCTGGGACAACATGCTCGACATGCCTCATTGCTTCGCAAGAGATGGCTAGCACCTGTCACTCCTAGGCTTTCAAATACTGGCCAAGGCTCTTGCTGCTCCATTAGTGCCTTTTTTAGGCAAGGCTCAAAAGTCGAACCCACCTCCGTAAACAGCACAAATCAAAAAATGAGAGTTATGCTACTCAACGCTAGAAGTTTAAATCTCAACATGTACGTGCTCAAAGCACTCCTCAATATGGAGAACGTTGACATCTGTGCAGTAACTGAAACCTGTTTCAAGGCTCAACAGAGCACCCCAGCACTACCAGGCTACAACTCATACCACACATTTCAGCCACAGAACATGGACCGAAACACAAAAGGAGGGGGTGTATCCATATTCATCAAGGATACCTACACCTCCAGGTTAGTGGCGCAACATGATACCTCCGAGATCATTCATGTGCAACTAACATCAGGCAAATCTGCAATGCAAATTGTGGCCTACTACAGATCACCCTCCATGATCCAGGACCACCACTCCACCTTTCTGGAGACACTGGAAACCATGAAGGTCCTACCAAACACCCTGATATTGGGTGATTTCAATTACCCTTCTGTTAACTGGAAAAACTACTCAAGTACAAACTCCCAGGTCCAGTACTTCCTGGAATTTATCAACTCAAATGCCCTGGATCAGTCGGTAAACTCCCCTACCAGAGGTAAAAACATATTGGACCTGGTCATCACCAACATGGGCGACAGGTATTCCATACCAGAGGTCAACCCGTCACTGGTTAGATCAGACCATAAACTAATCACTCTGGATGTCCACACCACACCACCACCTCCAATCAAGGAAACCACAGTGAAAAACTTTTCTATAGCAAACTTCACCTTACTTAAGACAGAGGTGGTAAGTTTCACAGCCCCCACGCTAAAAGATAACAGTGTCCAAGATGCAGGAACCTTTACAAATGCACTCTATGAGCACATACAGGGAGGCATGGATCTTGCCATCCCTAGCAAAACCAAGACTCATTCCCCTAACAGAAGGAATCCAGTTTGGTGGACCCCTGCCATAAACAGGCTATACAATAGAAGGAGGAAACTATTTCAGAAAAAAATCAAATCCCAAGAAGGAAAGACATCCCTGATCAGTATCAGTAAGAAACTAAGGTCCCTTATAAAATCCAACTTCGAAAGAAAAATAGCCAAGGATTCGAAAGATAACCACGAAGCCTTCTTTAGCTATGTCAAGAATCTAATTGGCAACTCACAGATATGCTCTGAGTTAGTGCAAAATAGCACAAAATATACTGAACCCACTGATATTGCCAACATCCTGGCAGATAGATTCAGTGCAAACTTCACGCCCCTCTCACCCCCAAAAGGGCCCACAACAATACCGGAAAAGTGTAGTGTCCCAGAAATCACAGATGCACAGGTGAAAACAGCCCTTTCAAAAGCCAAATGCACAGCGTCAGTTGGGGCCAGATGGTGTCCCAGGCTGTGTCTTGCACAAACTACAGAACGAACTAACCCCCCACCTAGACACACTGTTCAACCTCAGCCTCTCCACAGGCTACGTGCCCATAGAATGGCACACAGCAATGGTTATTCCGCTCCTCAAAGGAAGGGCCACAACTGACCCTGGTAACTATCACCCCATTAGCCTGACTAGCCTGGTCTGTAAGGCTATGGAGTGCATTATCATGGAACTCATTAACAAAGACATTGAGAACCTCCAAACACTTGACCCGACCCAGTTCGGCTTTGTTAAGGGCAGCCCATGCCTACTAAACCTGGTTGACTTCTTCGAAACAGTCACCAAGGCCATAGATGAGGGGAAGATAGTTCACACAGCCTAACTTGACCTCGCCAAGGCTTTTGACACCATTCCCCACTTGGAAATTAATAGAAAAACTTACCAGCCTGAACATAAACCCCTATGTCAAGAGATGGGTTGCCAACTGGCTTACAGACAGAATTCACACGGTAAGAATAGCGGGCTCCAGGTCTGACTCTAAACCAGTCACAAGTGGTGTCTCACAAGGCTCAGTCCTGGGACCCCTACTGTTTAGCATATACTTCACAAAAGTACAGGCAAACACAGGAGGACTATGGCTAACCAAGTTCACCGATGACTGCAAACTGGGAGCCATAATTGACTCTCCGGCTGACACAGACATTCTCCAAAAGGGCCTTACTGAGACGGACACCTGGTGTCAAAGTCATGGTCTCAAGCTAAATGCCAAAAAATGCATAGTCATCCCATTTGGGAAAAACAAAACACCCATGAATTACCACATAAGTGGCAGCCCCTTAATACTGAAGAGGTAATAAGAGATCTGGGGACCCAGGTAGATAGTAATCTCTCCTTTGACAATCATATTGCCAAAGTAGTTAGGAAATCCTTCTATGTAGCCCATCTAATTACTAAAGGGTTCGCATCTAGAAATAAAGAGGTTATAGTGCCCCTCTACTCATCACCCATCAGACCCATCATTGAGTACAATGCCCCATTTGGGATGTACCTCACAAGACACTTCCAACAGCTGGAAAGACCACAAAAGAACCTCACCAAGAGGATTACTGGTCTTAAACATATGTCCTATGCAGCCCGACTGGAAAAACTCCAGCTGTACTCAGTGGCATATCACTTACTCAGAGGTGATCTCTGCCTGACTTACAAAGCCATATCCAACTCAGAATTGATGGACATGCTCCACCTAAAGAAATCCAAGTTACTGTGAGCCAGTCGCTCTGGTGAGCTAAACGTCACCACAACAATAAATAGAACATGCTGGAGGGATTGATTCCTGTCACATAGACTCCCTGTGCTTTGGAACAAAATTCCTAACTACATTAGATAGATCCCCTCACTAACACTCTTCAAGAGAAACCTTGACAATTGGATGGGTAACAGAAAATACACCCCTGGGATCACTTCATTGGCTCTTCTTGACAGAGGCTCAGTTAATTAATCAATGGGGTGGTGAAAGCTGACACACTCTGGCTAGGCTTATAAATGCCCTCGGGCAGATAGCCTAGTACCTTCCTATGAACCTACCTATGAACCTATGAACCTATATAGACCCATACACTACGAGTCTATGCCTCTAGATGAAAAATTCACCTCAATACAACTGAGAGAAATAGAAAGAGGAACTGTGGTGTACTTAAAATTAGCTGGCTTTCTTGGAGTCTGTGAATGCAATGTTTGGTGGAGAAACACTTAATGATGCTATACTTATACTGGATGTTTTCAACACCAACATGGAAAATGGCGGAGATGCCTGGTGGGGCATGATTGGGAGGCACTGCTTGCCTGATCTAAAACACACTAGTGGCTTGTTAATGGACTTCTTTATTAGCCCTTGATTTTCCATAAAAAAGGCATGCTTGGCAGGAAGGCTGCTCATAAGTGTAGTTGGGTCCAGTGCAGGCATTGGTAAAGGTCAGTTATCTAATTTTATCATCAGATGATAGGCCATGTCTACTCGACACACAGGTCAAGAAAAACACTAAGCTGACGTCTGACCATCTGATGGTGGTGGGACTGGATGGCTATGAAATTGGATGGACAGATGTAGGAAAACAAAAAGTTTAGTGACAGTATCCTGTGAATGCCAGGTTGATGCATCCATGCAGTATGAGTTAAACTCCCACTTCCAGAAAAGCTTTAACCATTTCACAGGGGTCATCAGTAGTGTGGAATCTAAATAATCCCTCTTCAAGATTTCTATAGCTGCAAAGGTGGCAATGAGCTGTATCCAAACGTCGTTTGCTGCTTGTCATGTTGCTCATGTTAGGAACACTGGTGGGCACCAATGGTGAGGGAAGCTAGCCCATCTCAAAAGAAAACAATGCTAGCAAAGTGGTCTCCAACTCTAATAGGTACCAACAGGCCTGGAAGTCAGACACAGTGGCAGTTAACAAAGGGAAAGCCTGGGTGTATGGGGAGTTTAGTGAGAAGGTGAAGAATGATTTTGGATAGACTCAAAGTAATTTTTACAATCTGTATAGTGTTTTAGGGGATTGGAGGCATTGTACATGCTTTTTTCAGCAAGGGTGAAGAATGCTGAAAACATTGACAGGAGGAAAATGAATGTCTTGAAAGCTGCAAGGAAAGTCTGCTTTGTACCCTCATGTGCTGGGCTAGGGTTAGATGTAGGGGTTGGAATAGACTTAAGGTTAGCACACATGAGTAAGATGGTGCATGAAAGACATTACTTGTGTGCTAACTGTAGCCCTGCTCCTAACCCAGCCCCTAAACCCAACCCTGCGTATTAGGGGACTAAGCACCCTTTCCCTAACAGTACCACTAAACAGGACAAAAGTACACACACACATGCACACACACACACACACACACACACACACACACACACACACACACACACACACACACACACACACACACACACACACACCAAACACATATATTACTTTATTTAACCCATACTGTAAACCTGATCCACAAACACGCACATATTGCCATTTCAATGAAAGGTTATGCTTCCACAAACGTGTGTGTGTGTGTGTGTGTGTGTGTGTGTGTGTGTGTGTGTGTGTGTGTGTGTGTGTGTGTGTACAGCTCTAAATTTCTAAAAAACTTAAATATCAGCAGCCTAAATATCAACACAAAAATATCTAAACTTCTTAATATCGACAGCGAAAAATATCTAAATGGTGTTATTTACAAGGCTGCAAGGAGTGCATAAGATAAAACTACATATATGTGGTGACAGTAGTGATATCTTAGAAGAGGTGGGGTTACAGTTTATAAATCTCACTAGCAAAGCTTGTTGGTAGGCTTGGGTATGACACAGGTCTAATGCTTTCGCCTTCCACTTAGAAGATGCAGAGTTCAGTTATCAGGATTGCTGTTTGGTAGCACTGTGGATAACATGAAATATTGATATGGATGTATATACAAATTAATAAAAATAGAATCTATGTATATAATAAAGTGAAGGTAAAGAATTAGGTCTTACTTAATAAAAAAAGCGTTACAAACAGATAGATGCTTGTTATTGCAATAAGTCAGGCATGACTAGGGTTTATTAGCCCACAGGGCTATGTTTAAGAAGTGAACCACAATCATCTGATACCACAGAAGAAGGTAGGTTGAATGTTCTAACCCCACATCATGAGCTGTGTATTAATTGAAAAGGGCAGGATATAGGATGGCATTCATAGTTTATACCTGCATGATCATTTTGTTTTATATATACATATTTCTATCTGTATCTGTCTGGCTATATATCTGTGTCTCTCTCTCTCTTTATATATATATATATATATATATATATATATATATATATATATATATATATATATGTATGTGTGTGTGTGTGTGTGTGTGTGTGTGTGTGTGTGTGTGTGTGTGTGTGTGTGTGTGTGTGTGTGTGTGTGTGCGTTTGATGAATGGTTTTAATAAATGGATATAAAAGTTTAATAATAAATATAACAGATAGAATAATAAGAGAAAAAGACATACAAGCACATAGAGGTATTCATGTAGATAGCACTGTAGATATATATGCTCAGATAGGCTGCATAATTAGTATAAGACTTAAGGTATAGCTATGTGTGAAAGACTGAGAAATAAATGTACATTTTATACAGCTATATATATATATATATATATATATATATGAATATGAATATACAATGGGATAAAGTGGATATAACATTTATGCAGTTTTGGGGAAAGAAATATAAATGGTGGATTCAGAGGAGAATCAAGATGGAAGTGAACTAGGAAGAGCCATTTGTAATCTAGTGTACTCAGGCATTGTTGCAAGGCAGCAGCTAAGGGTACACTGGATGTTTTCTTGTATTTTAGGCACCATGGAGCAAGAATTGTAAGTACAGTTGGACATAATGCTGTCCTTTCCTTTTTCTGGACAGTGCCCCTTAATTCTGGACAGTCCAGAAAAATTCTGGACAGTTGGCAACCCACTCTCAGACTTGAATTTCAGAGTGTAGCTAAACAAGATTTTCTTCGGGATGGGGGATTATCTTTTATCTAAATCATCAAGCGCTTCTTCTGGTGTCTTCAATATTTCTTAGGAACTTAATGAACCTGTTTTCAATTTGCCATCAATTCCTTATTACAATATTACCAGCTTACTATTTTTAATGTAACATAGGCAATTTATTCTTCAAGGGAAGTAGGCCCTGAATTTGTAGATGAAACACTGAAATATAAAGTTGCTTGCAAGCAGAAACCTTTTCATTAGTTACAGATCTCTTTAATGTGGAATTATTCAGATGACTTTTACTTCTGCAGAGATTGTGCATGTTGACTGATTTGGTGGATTGTAATGACAGAAATATGAGTTTCCTTTTATGGTTGAAATGTTCTCATTTGGGCAGTTTTGACATTATTGGTTCATATATTTTGTTTCATTGGTTACTGGAAAAAATTTCAAAACTATACATTTAAAACACGCTCTAACAAGTGGTGCTGTATTATACAAGGGATATAATTTGATTATTATATATTGTAATTTATTACAATCAGGAAGGTGAATCAACGAACTTTTGCATAGTCTTAAAATATGTGCAAGGGGCCTATGATTTGAAAACAGCCCAAAGGTAAACTTAATCTGTCACTGGCCAGATGCATTTTCTTTGAATTTGGGTTTCAATGCTGATTCAGTGAATGTGAGTTTCAAAGACAGAAAAGTTTTAATGCTAAGTCTGTTTTCATTGTGAGACTGCATTACTTTCTTTAGCAAATGTCTGTCAGTGTTTGTGCTATAAAATTTGGAATAAAAGTTTGAAATTACATCCAAATATCTGTAATCATTGTAGAAGTAAAACAGAAAAAAGTATGCACAATGAGAGTTTTGAACAGTGTTTATGGCAACTGGGAAGAAATAGAGAAATAGCCAGGTAACGGGGCACTGAATGGTTGCATGGGAGGGGACAGGGGTACCAAAATTACACGCATTTTGTTATGATGTACATGTCCAGAATTTTTTACATGAAAAGTTGACAACCCTATCTGAGACGCACAGTACTTGCATGATTTAGTTTATTTCAAACAAAACAACGCAAACACAAGAACTGAGTACAACAACCAAGCAGGATTCAACACAATATATATAATGCAATTCTTCTTTCATTTGATTTCTGTTTGTTTCTATAAACTGCCCCAAATACCAAATGTCTTTGCCAGCTGTTGTCACAAAGTGATTCAAAAAAGCCTCTGCTAGAGAGGAACATTTTTCAGTGCTGAGTATTTACGATATACAACACAGTTTCTGGTTCAGTAGCAGTGATGAAAGACAGCTTATTTTGGTGTACTCTGCTTCCCTCCTAATGCAGGAAGGTATGTATTTCTAGATTTCTTAATAAGCATCCAGAAAGGGAGATATCTAATGTAAACAATGTGCCAAATGAGATAACACAATATTCCCTTCACCTTATACAACAAATAACAGAATGAAGGCAAACGTATGTATTAGCCATTTGTACAGCTCCCTAAATGCTAAAAATCTGTCTAATGATAAAGCTGTCTGTCAGGCAATTAGGTTTTAGCAGTTCACATAGGAATGAACAGAAGTTACAGAAATTTGATCAGGTACAGAAATATGCTGAACTCTAGTTTAATGCAGCCTAGGCAATGACAGCATCATTGAAAAAATGTAATACAGTAATACTATGCCCAGGCACGGCTTCATATTTATGGCACAATGCTACCGTGCCAAGTACTGAGCAATTCTGTACTTTTCAGCTTAACCTACACCTGAAAAAAAAACAATAGTCATCTGTATAATGGATGTTAGCACAGGTATGAAGGGGTTAAGAGGTGAACCTCTGCCTTCAAGAGCTAAACCCAAGTTAAAAGTATATATATATATATATATATATAGAGAGAGAGAGAGAGAAAGAGAATCAGAGCACTTAAAGTGAACTAATAAGTCTGTTATTTAACGATAACTTGCTGGTGTTTCTACCAACATATAAATTCTATTAGACCACAGAAAGTCCAGAGCTGCAAAAATGGCTTCTTAGTATAGTGACACCATATTTCTCACCCCATTGTGTCAGATCTGGAACATCAGTTCTACTCAATATGAATATCAAGAAAGTGACATGAAGGGGAACAACCCGGGTGGCCACATAGAAAAGCACACAAATACAGACATGGTAACCACAGCATATTATGTGTGCATGCGAATTAGTCTGTTGAATTAACAAGTTACACAGGTCAGTAAACTGGTCTGAGAATCCTTGTCAGCCATGCCCCAGGCTAAATACGCAGATACAAAAAAATGTTGACAGCTGTATTACATATAGTGCATTTACAACTGGTTTAACATGCACAGAAATAAACCTTCTATCTAAAGTATAGAGCTATATAAGCAGCAATATACAATAACTAAAGTATGTACATTTATGGAAAAAACTATTTATAATGTCATATGATAGCATGGGAATCATAAGTGAGCTATGTAGTCAGCTTTGCCACCTTGTACCACTTTAGTAGTGGGTGATAACCCCATAATGCTGCTCTTTTCCTCAACCTTAACCCTACACCTTACCTTCATTAAATCTGTCCCACAACACTGCCACTACACAAAACACACATGGACACACAAACAATACTATATCTTACCTCCTAACCTAACCCTGACGCTAACCCTAAAATACACAGACTCACACACAAATGTATACCACCTATCCTTTACTCATTCCGATCCTAACCCTACCTCACATCCACATGCAGAAACACTCTCACGCCTCCAACCTCACTTGCCTATCTAGAAATTACACAATATCAACATTTCCACTGGGTGGCTATCCGCACCATTGACATTAAACCATACCCCCTATGTTTGCTGAAGAAATGGCATTCAACAAAAATATGCAGCGTCATGTGCGTGTGGTACTCTAGGGTTCATAAGGCAGTCATAAAGTCAGACACATGAATGTGAACAGTGATCATATGCTTCTGACGTGATCCCTCTGAATACTGGTTTGCAACCATCATCTTTATAGAGAGAGGGCTGTGCTTAAATTGTCTGTCAGTATTCGATGCAACTAGATTTGATTAGTACAACAGCATCCTCTTTTGGATACATTACATTTGTATGGCACCAATTACTAATGTTTGTCAGATGTCTGTGACTATAACTGTCACCAGAAATAAATTCACCCACAAAAAGAAACATTTAAAAGACTTCATTGATCACATTAAATGATAAAGTCCCCACCAATAATACTGAAATGCATAATCAAGTGCAACAAAAATATTCTACTTATTCACTTAATTAAAACATGATTAAAACAGCATCATAACTAAAAACAGTATCATAACTTAGTAGCCTTCTGTTTCAAAATACATTTAATATTCATGGAGTTCTTCAGACCTAGTATCTTTATTGCTTGCACCTTTAGCCGCCAACATAGCTACTTAATATCCAATAACAGTACTTTCAAATATTACTGTATAGCTAGGAATTCCACATTCTACTCTATTCCTCTATATATGCTAACAGACTGTAGAACAAGTGGGTAAAATTGCAACATTTCATAAGTACCTGAACCATATTTGAAACATGTCCGTCCGTGGTCTGCTGCACAGTTCAAATGTCTTCAAAAATCAAGAAAATTTCACCCGTGTGGAAGACAAAGACATAAACAATCAGTCGCACAGACGCAGACTGTTTTTGTCTTCTGCGTCTATGTGCAAAGGGTTTTCTTAAAGAAGAACGCCCTTAAAAAAAGTAATTTTTTTTTAATTAAAAGAAAATGTATCTCCTGGCATTTTTTCTGGACAATATGCTATCCTTTCCTTTTTCTGGACAGTGCCCCTTAATTCTGGACAGTCCAGAAAAATTCTGGACAGTTGGCAACCCTAAAAAAAAGCATGCATAACTGCTGCGCACAACTATAGTGCATACCATAGTTACATAATGGCTACATGATTTTGTAGGCCATATATACTGCCAAACAGAGCACCAGCATATATGCTGTAGTATGTGATATGACTCAAAGATGAAAGCCCATTTGCATGCTTCGTTCAATATTCCAACAGATAATGCACACTTCTCATTATCTGTTTTCATCTCTTGCTGACATCAGTGCTCTGCTGCATTCTGTAAAGTCATTGGAGCAGCAGAATGATGCCACTAAGATGACTGTAATATCCTCATCAAAGTGAATACCGCATCTGATCCATGCCACATTGCAGGACTGTGTTCACAGTTGCTGAACAAGTGTGTGGATATGCACAATATAAAGGTGTATGGAGCACATACCATTGCTATCCTTCTTATTGTCTGTGCTGTTCATGTGTTCAGTAATATTCTGCATGATGCAGTTACTTATGTGCATTGTCCACTGTCTTAGTCCCTGCATTGCAGTTTTATGTACAAAGAATGCTTCAAATGTTGGACACTTCATGCTTGACTGTACAATGAAGATACCTAATGGAGGAACAGTAACCCATGATGTTAAAGCTATGACTTGGGTTTTCCATCTACTAGATCTTCAGATCTAGTGGAAACTGTGGTGTTGTCTCAATATTAGGTAGGGACCACACTCCATCTAGACTTATACCAAAAGACCCACAAATTTAACTCTTAGCACTTTAGTTTACTATGGACAAGACAACCTTCCAACTTATAGCATGCTACAGAACCCCTTCCATGTACTCAGATAATCATGTCAGATTCTGGAAGCTTTAGAAGAAATTCTTATAGGTAATAACACCATAATCCAAGGTGACCTCAATCTGCTCACCATAGATTGGAGCACTATCCATCTAATATAGGGTATGACCAGAGATTTTTGCATTTGATAAGCAGGAATTATATGTATCAGACAGTTATGAGTACACTCAGCACCAAAATATTCCTGATCTGGCCCTCACAAATATTATCTCAACAAGTTCCACTCCCTTAATGTCTCCATTGCTGTTAAATCAGACCTTAATCTCATGAAATTTACTCTCAGAAGCACTATACCCTCTGTAACCAAAGTGTCTGCATTTACTGAATTTAAATGAGGGTACCTTATACAATTATGTGATAAAATCCCTAAATTTACCTATAATATCACCACCATTGACCCTGATGCAACAACCAGTTTCACTAAGGAGTTTTATGCCCACTGAGACAAATGCATAGATGTAGCAGTCACAGCTAGAGCCAAATACAACAGGAATGTAAACACATACAGCACCCCCCCCCCCCCCCCCATGGTGCTCAAGTTATATAAACTTTATAACAAGAGAAAAACTCCTTAAACTGAACAGTAAAGCTACAATTATTCAGAATGAGGGAGTTATAATGAATATCTTCAAGAAACTGAAAGACACCATAAAAGGCGATTAGCTTCTGAAGTTAAGGTTAACTACAAGTACTTATTTCACTATGTTTGAAATCAAAGAAGTAACACTCAATACTGTTTTGAATTTTTTTGTAAATAGGCCCCTCCACTCTGAACTGAATGACACTAGCAAAGAAGTTCACTGCAAACTTCACCCCTAAAACCTGTGCTTAAAGACCAGTCATCCTAGAATCCTTTACACCCCTTATCACTAAAAACATGTTCTTAAGGTGTTACCAAAGCCCAAAAGCCCTTCCTCCTTGACTCCTGATAACACAACCTGATGTTTAATACACAGCATAAGACATGCACTCACTGAACATCTCCATAAATTGTTTAACCATAGGCTATGTCCCAAATCCTGATGCATTGCTGTGGTGATGTCCCTCTACAAGGGTAACCCTACCATGAACCCTAGAAATGACAGACAAATCAGCCTTATGAAACTGGTCTGTAAAGGTATAGAGCATATCATAGCCGATCTCATTAATTATGATATCAAGAATCACATTAGGTGTGACTTACAACAATATGGCTTCATCAAGGGAAATCATACTGTAAAATCATGTTAACATCAACAAGGCCATCAAGCAGTCAACAGTGGCCACGTGTTCAGGCAGTTTATCTTGATCTGGACAAAGCATTTGATACCACACCTCATGGTGGAATTATAGAAAACTGCTTACTTTAAAATGGTAATTATGTGCTAAGATGGAGAGCCAACTGGCTGAAAGACAGAACCCTCATAGTTAGTGTGGCATGTGCCTCTTCATATAGTGATAAGGTAACCAGTGGAGTTATGTCGTGGTCTGTACTGGGTCCTCTCTTGTTCAGTGCCTTCTTCTCTGACCTCAAAACGTATAAACCTCTGGTTAGCCAAATTTGTAGACAACTGCAAACTGGGTGCAACTGGGTAACCCCTCATGCAGCTTTTAGCTTTACCCATCAGAAATAGCTTTTTCCAGTTAATACCTGGTATACAGATAATGGACTTAAATAGGTTCATAGGTTCATAGGTTCATAGGTTCATACTAGGCTATCTGCCCGAGGGCATTTATAAGCCTAGCCCATCGTTTTGTGGCTTACGCCACCCCTTTAGTATGGGGAACTATACCCATTATTTTGCTGTGCCTCTGTCGAGCAGTGACACTGACGTAATCCCTGGGGTATATCTGCGATCTCCCATCCATTGGTCAAGATTTCTCTTGAACAAGGCCAGCGAGGTGCTCTGCCTCACATGTACCGGGATTTTGTTCCACAGCATAGGGAGTCTTTGGGTGATGAATCTATCCTTCCAGCACGTCCTATTAATAGCCGTGTCGAGGTTTAAGTCTCCGCCCTTGTGGCTCTGATGGATCTAGATTTTTGAGGTGAAGCATATTCATCAAATCTGGGTTTGACATGGCCTTGTATGTTAGGCAAAGGTCACCTCTGAGCAAGCGTGGCGACTGAATAGAGCTGGAGTTCTTTCAGTCGGGCAGCATAGGACAGATTTTGAGACCCTTTATCCTTTTGGTGAGGAACTTTTGTGGCCTCTCCAGCTGCTGCAAGTGTCGGGTCAGATACATTCGAATGGGGCATTGTACTCAATCATTGGTCTGATGAGTGATGAGTAAAGGGAGACTATGACCTCCCTTGATCTAGATGAGAATCCCTTCATGATAAGGTGGGCAATGTAGAAGGTCTTCCTGACTACTTTAGCTACATGGGTGTCGAATGACAGACTACTATCAACCTGGGTCCCCAGGTCCCTGATAACTTCTTCTGTGCTCAGTGGATTGCCATCTATTTGGTAGCTAGGGGTAACCTTGTTTTTCCCGAAGGGTATGACTATGCATTTTTTGGCATTTAACTTTAGGCCGTGGCTCTGGCACCAGTTATCCGTTTCTGTGAGACCCTTCTGAAGGATATCTGTGTCAGATGTGTTTTCTACTATGGCCCAGTTTGCAGTCATCTGCAAACTTTGTCAGCCATAACCCTCCTGTGTTTGCTTGTACTTGGAAAAGTAGATGCCAAACAAGAGTGGGCCCAGGACTGAGCCCTGTGGGACACCACTTGTGACAGGCTTTGAGTCTGACATGGCGCCAGCAACTCTGACCCTGTGGGTTCTGTCACTCAGCCAGTTTGCAACCCATCTTGTGATGTATGGGTTAACATTTAAGCTGATGAGTTTTCAATGATACCGAGTGGGGTATTGTATCGAAGGCCTTAGCCAGATCGAGGTAGGCTGTATGGACTGCCTTTCCCTCATCAATGGCTTTGGTGACTGTTTGAAAAAGTCAACCAAGTTTAAAAGGCATGATCTGCCTTTGACAAAGCCAAACTGGGTTGGATCCAAAGTCTGCAAATTCCCTATGTCTTTATTTATGAGGTCCATTATGATCCTCTCCATGGCTTTGCAGATAAGGCTTGTCAAGCTAATGGGCGGTAATTTCCAGGGTCGGTGGAGGCACCGCCTTTGTGAAGTGGGACCACAGTTGCAGTCGCCACTCCTGGGTGCGTATCCAGAGGTAAGACTTTGATTAAACAGCTGTCCTAGCTGTGGGTTTAATTCCTCATTGAGTTCGTGGAGCACACAGCCGGGGACACCATCAGGTCCCATGGATGCTGTGTTTTTGCTTTGGAGAGAGCAGTTCTCACTTGGGCGCTGGAGATGTTTGGGGGCTGCAATCGTTTGGTATAGATATCTCTCCTTTTGGGGAGGGGAGAAGTTTGCACTGAACCTGTCAGCCAGTATGTTGGCAATGTCTGTAGGATCAGTAATCTTCACATCATTTTGAACTAGTTCTGAGCATATCTGGGAGTTTCCTCCTAGGTTTCTAACATAGCTAAAGAAGGCCTTATGATTGTCTTTTGAGTCTTTAGCTATTTTTCTCTCGAAATTTGCTTTGGATGATTTTATGAGAGCTCTTAGTTTTTACTTATAGTGATCAAGGGTGTCTTACCTTTTAAGGATTTTGCTCTATCTTGTAGTAGCTTCCTCCTTTTGTTGTAGAGTTTGTTTATGGCTGGGGTCCACCAGACTGGACGCTTGCCTTTGGTACAAAGAGTCTTTGTTTGCTTGGGATTGCCTTATCCATGCCGTCCTGCAGGTGCTGGTAGAAGGCATTTGTAAGTGATTCAGCGGCTTGAGTACTGTTTTCCGCCGTTCGGGGCCTTAAAGGAGACCACACTAGTCTTTAGAAGTGTGAAGTCGGCTTTTGAGAAGTTCTTTACTGTGGTCTTTTTATTTCAGGTGGGGTGGGATGAGGACCTCCAGCGAGATTAGTTTGTGATCTGATCTCACCAGTGAGGGGTATACTTCGGTGTTGAACATTGTGCTCCCATGTTCGTGATGATGAGATCAAGTATGTTATCTCCTCTTGTGGGGATGGTGACTAGTTGTTCCATGGCATTTGAGTTTATGAATTCCAGGAACTTTTGGGCTAGGGTGTTTGGCTATGTTTCAATCAAAAAAATTAGGGCTCAATATTCTTGAATTATTGTAAATAGGCGCTACTCTGAACTAGTGACACTAGCAGAAAGGGTTCACTGAAGTTCCCTTAAAACCTGTGTTTAAATCCCAAAGTTTAGAATCCTTTCTTCCCTTTATGGTTAAACCTGGATGTTCCGATGTTAACGAAGCCCAAAGCCCTTCCTCCTTGACTCCTGATAACACAACCTGATGTTTAATACACAGCATATGACATACACTCACTGAACATCTCCATAAATTGTTTAACCGGCTATGTCCAAATCCTACTGATGCATTGCTGTGGTGATGTCCCTCTACAAAGGGTAACCCCTACCATGAACCCTAGAAATGACAGACAAAATCCAGCCTTGCCAAACTGGTCTGCCAAAGGTATAGGAAAAGCATATCATGGCGATCTCATTAATTATATTTATCAAGAGTCACATTAGGTATGATTTACAGCGATATGGCTTCATCAAGGGAAATCATACTGTAAATCATATTAACATCAACAAGGCCATCAAGCTTGATCAACAATTGTACGTGTTCAGGCAGTTTATCTTGATCTGGGCAAAACGCATTTGATACCACACCTCATGGTGGAATTATAGAAAACGTTTTAAAATGGTAATTATGTGCTAAGATGGATAGCCAACTGGCTGAAGACAGAACCCTCTCCCTCATAATTAGTGTGGCATGTGCCTCTTCATATAGTGATAAGGTAACCAGTGGAGTTATGTCGTGGTCTGTACTGGGTCCTCTCTTGTTCAGTGCCTTCTTCTCTGACCTCAAAACGTGTAAACCTCTGGTTAGCCAAATTTGTAGACAACTGCAAACTGGGTGCAGCTGTGTAACCCCTCATGCAGCTTTTAGCTTTACCCATCAGAAATAGCTTTTTCCAGTTAATACCTGGTATACAGATAATGGACTTAAATTGAGCATTAAAGCATGTAATTTTGTTTCTTTTAGAAAACAGCAATTACCCACAACACACATTATAAATAATTCCCTCTTACTAAATAAAAAGATAGTCAGGGACCTGGGCACTTGGTTTTATAGTTCGTTCTTCTTTGATCATCACAAGGCAACTGTAGTGAGGAAATCATTCTGCTCAGGACAACTAATAGCCAAATGTATTTCATCTAGAGCCAAAAATGTTACAATTCCCCTGTATTTAACACTGAACAGACCTACTATAGAGTACAGTGCTCCCTTTGCAATGCACTTTACTGGATATACCAACTCACATGAAAAGCCCTAGAAGCTCCTAACCAAAAATATGTCATTTAAAATTATAGCTGCCAAGAAAGGTTGGAAGCCCTGACCCTGTACTCTATGTCTTATAGACTTCTGAGGAGTGATCTGTATGTTGCTTGTCGCACAATTAGAGATCCACTTGTCCTTGATCCCTTATAATTCAGTATGTCAGACAGCACAGCCAACACTAGAATTGTGACCAGAGCCTCATCAGCAGATACACAGAACATGCTAGAGAAAGACTGGTCATCCAGTACCTCTGTTTCTTTGCAATAAACTTTCACTGCAGCTTAAGCAATGTGACTCAGTATCTCCCTTCAGAATAAACCCAGACAACTGGATAGGTACTGTCATATTTACTGCCAGGACTAACTGACCTCTCCCTCCTTGAAAAATGAATTAAAGCCTGAGGTTGGGTATCGGCAAAGCATACAAGGTCATTAGACAAAAATAGCATTGAAACCCCAATGAATCCTATGAATCCTCTGTCTGGCATAGCTGTTGTGCATCTATGCTGGCAATGAAGAACTCTGGTATTATGTGGCAAAGCAGATGCATTAAGATACATATTACAAGCATAGCCCAGACATATTCAGACATGTTTCTGTTTTTATTTTCATTTTTTAAATAATTTATCTTTATTGCAATATTTTACAAAGTAAGTCAAGCCAACCAGCAAGTCTAGTTGTATCACAAAACAGATAAGTCTGTAAATTTCACATCATTCAACACAAAATAACTTATTAAAATTCCTTGAAAACTACTAAAAATGTGGATAGAAAGACATATTCATATATTAAATATTCTAAGAAAGAAAAAGAAAAGCCTTGCAAGCAGGGACATCCTTAATAGCTACAGGGCCCAAACTGGAACATTCTGGGGACCACATATTACACCCCCTCTCATCACCAAGCCCCACTCTTTACCTTATGCAACACCACTCTCCTTCAACAAACCTCATCCACTCCACCATAGACTACCAGATTTGTTTTAGATTTAGATTACAGCTACTTGTATGAGTGTGTGTACTTCAGATGTCTGCTATGATCAAATAAATGAATAAATAAATAATATCCCAGTTGCAACAATACTGTCTGCCCTCTCAAATTCTTAGCTCAAGCGTCAGACACAAAGACTCAAAAATCAGGTTTTAAACATTGCTCTTATATACCTAAAAAGTTGCTTGAATAACAAGCTATACATTTGCAAGCATTTTTCTGAAGGATTTGAAGTCTTAAACCTCACATTTATCATTGTTTAGTGAATACAATACACAGCAGTCTGACAGAAAATCACAGAACTTATGAGAAACTGACCAGAAAGTATGAGGTAAAATTTGGGACTATATCCACTGTGCAACCACACACATACATAAACATAGAAGTGGCCATCAATGTCAGTCACCTGTATGAGTGTGCAAATTTCAGATGTCTGCTTGAGATCAAATAAGTTAATAAACGCATAAACAGTTGCCTTAAAATCTATATCAGCTAGTTACTGTCAAAATCAACCAGAGCAATTAATTGCACCCCCTACCCCCCAGACATCTGAGTTTAAGACTTGATATGCTTCAGAAAACACTTGTTCTACTGGGGCTGTTACATTACACAGTACCAGACATCTAAGTCATAATGCTTTACTTAGCTGTTATTCACATAGGTGCCAACATGCAAAAGAATGACTAAAACAAAAGCCAGCATCTGTTCATTTTTTTACATGAAAATTAAGTAGCACCACTAAGAAGAAACAGTGGGGGGTGTTCCTCTAGTGGAGAAGGAAGTCATCTGCAGCATAGAGTTTCCTTTGCATCCTTGGAAGCTTTTAGTTCTTCAGATTTGGACAGTGAGGAACTAGTATATCCACCTTTGCCACTGCTCAGCATCCTTCTTATTTAGAAGAAAATTTTCATGGAGAGCAAACAGGTGAGAGTTAATCGCGAAAGACAGAACGGTCAGACACGACAAGAGAGAGGCAATTCCATGGATGTGACAAAAGAAAAAAATGATATTAAGTTAAAGACTTTGCTTTCTGTTGTTTCTAATTTTGTACCTGACAATGATACTGAAGGATTGGTGCTGAATTTGTCAAGTGTGGAACTGACTGATAGAGAATGTTCTGTTTTAAACTTTGGACTACAATTTCTGCCCACTGTTATACCTAGATTGCATGATATTAAAATAGAGATTTTTCAGTTTTTTAGAAAGTTGTATTTATTAAATTATTTTTCTTTGCAGAATGAAAATAATGTGCAATTAAATGAAAATTCAAGGGGGATTTGAATAATACCTCTGAGTCTTATGAAGAAGAAAATTAAATATTTTCTTGTGATTCTTCCTTTGAGGAAACGTAAATGTAAATTTATATTGTCTATTAGATACTGCAGATATTGCTTGTAAAAGTAACTTTATTTCTCCTTTCACACGAGGGTATTAAGAACTTTTCAGCTATGTTACATCTTGTGTTAGAGATGGCTTTTAGAGAATTTGAAAAAAGAATAAAAGTAAGGTGAAATATAATTTGACTAAGGCAAAATGGTTAGCCTTAAAAACTGGAGTCAGCAAAATGATTTAGTATTTAAGCCATCCAATAAAGGTCATAAGATAGTAATAATGCATTACAAGGTTGTGACATGGTAAAAAAATATGATTTTTAGATAAAATTAAGTCAATGGAATTGTTGGAAGGAAGATTTTGGTTGACAGTAGATGTAAAAAGCCTCTACACCAATATTTAACATAAGTGGGGTATTGAGGCTTTGAATTACTTTTTGGGTGAGAGCACTTTATCTAGTTTTGTTATAGAAATGGTGTATTTTTGTTTAACAAATATTTTTTTTAAGTTTAATGGAAGGATATAACATCAGTTGAAGGGGATGACCATGGGGTCTCTTCTGTGGCCCATGTATGCCGACCTGTTTATGGGTTTATTTGAGATTAAATTTCTTTATGATTTGGATTTTTTTTTAAACGTGATTAAATATTTTAGGTTTATTGATGATTTAATTTGTTTATGTGATGGTGGAGAGTCATTGCTTAATGTCCTTTGTTACAAGACTTACATCAGAATATGTTTGGTTTATAGTCTGATGGTATACAGTGTGGGGAAAAAGGTGGTATTTTTGGATTTGGAGTTGGATGGTGTGGTGAATGTTGGTATTAGATCAAGGGAGCATAGGAAATTTGAAAATGGCAATCATTTTTTGTATGGAACAGGTTGCCATCCACAACATCTCATTAAGTCATTACCTTATGTGAAGTTACTGTGTATTTAGAGGCTTTGTAATGATGAAAGAGTACTTGAGAGGGAACTTTTAAGAACTTGGATTAAATTTAAACAGGGGGGTTATAAGGTTCAGGATATTAAGAAAGCATTTGGTAGCTTGTTAGAGGGTCAATTATTTCAAAATAATATATTTTATTCATCTTGAAAGATTATAGAGTTGCATGAGGAAAATAAGTATACTTTCTTACAGTATATGCTCTTTTTTGGAGATAGTTTTTGATGTTATTAAATATTATTGTGATTTTTTTTTTGTTGAAAGAAAGAGATTTAATTAAGTTCCTACCCAAGAGTCCATCTTTTTCCTACAAGAGGAGACGTAGTATAAAAGACATGATGGTCCACAGTCATTATTCCACACCTTAGGTGAGAATTGAGGTAGTGGTCAGAAGTGTTGGCTCAATCCCTTGTGGAAATTGTTCAGTGTGTAAATATATTGTGAGTTTTTACTAGAATTAATAATGCTGCTTACATTCCTAGCGAGGTTTATAGCTGTAGTATGAAGATTGACAACTATGTGCTGAGATGTTCATGCAGCCTTTTTACATAGGGGAAAACAAAGGCTTTCAGGGTTAGGCTGCTAGAACATTTTAAGGATATTAGGAATAAAAAGGTGGAGACTCCTTTAGTAATGCATTTGCTTCATCGTCATGGGGGTGATGGTAGCTTCCTTCAGGGTACAATTTTAGAAAACGTTAAAGTTTTTAACACTATAGATTTGAAGTCCAAGTTTCTTTTTAAAGAAAGTTTATTTATTTTAAAATAAGGAACACTGCCACCTGCTGGACTTACTGTAAAATGCAATTGGAAAATGTTATTGTAATATGGATTGGGATTGCTTAAAGGATTGATTTAATTGTTTAAATTATTGTAATGTTTTGATTTGTTATTCCTTTATTGAAATATGTATTTAATTAAAAAGTGATTGAACAGTTTTAACTCTTAAAAGGATTTATGGCTGAGGTGCTGGAGAGTGTTTAATAAAATTCTTTCAGTTAGGGCCTCGGGTTTTATGTTTTTTTCTTGTTTGTAGTTTGTTTGTTTATCTAAGTTATTATGCTTTACTCAGTTGTTATTTCCATAGGTGCCAATGTGCAAACAAATGACTAAAACAAAGGCCTGCATCTGTTCATTTTGTTATATGAGAATTAAATAATGTTCACCGACTCCTTCAATCTCTTCACAATACTCTAATCGGGACAGTCATATATATATAGCATTTGTTAAAAAGTATTTGTTAATATTAGTAATAATTTCAGATGAGGAACAGGTTCATAGAGATTCATAACTAAGAAGACCAATGGTTTAAAAACCCTAAGCTGCCCGAAAAGACTAGAAACACTTTGCCTCGCTTTAGCACCGTATAGACTCCTCACAGGAGATGTGTGCCTTGGCTTCCATGCAATTAGAAACACAGGGGTCCTGGATCTCATACCTTTCAGTCAAACTTTCCCACAAATCAGAACCAGTTATCTTAGTCTTCATAACGGTAAAGATAACAAGGTGGAGAGACATGTTACTATCAACACCTTCCTCAACTCTGGAAGAAATTCCCACTACAGCTCAAGCAATGTGATATACTATCTTCCTTCATCAGTACATGAACAGTTTGATGGGTATTCATAAATTATCCTGGGCTTGTCTTGCTTGTCCTCCAAGAGAGGTGAGGTACAGTCTAGTGTGGGTAATGGCCAAATGGTTGGAGACTCAGTTGCCTTGAATTTTATGATTTCTATTATAAAGGTTTGTTTCTCTTCTTTTCCGTTATCCTCCTATGTTTGCCTGTACCTCGGAAAAATAAATGCCGAACAAGAGGGGTCCCAGGACTGAGCCCTGTGGGACACCGCTTGTGACTGGCTTAGAGTCTGACATAGCTCCAGCAACTCTGACCCTGTGGGTTCTGTCCTGAGACCAGTTTGCAACCCATCTTGTGACATATGGGTTTACATTTAAGCTGGTGAGTTTGTCTATGATGCCCGAGTGGGGTATTGTGTCAAAGGCTTTGCAAGGTCAAGGTAGGCTGTGTGAACTGCCTTACCCTCATCAATGGCCTTAGTGACTGTTTCAAAAAAGTCGACCAAGTTCAGAAGGCAGGATCTGCCCTTGACAAAGCCAAATTGGGTAAGATCCAATGTCTGTAGGTCCCCAATGTCTTTGTTTATGAGTTCCATAATGATCCTCTCCATAGCTTTGCAGACCAGGCTCATCAGGCTTATGGGGCGGTAATTTCCAGGGTCCGTAGAAGCACCGCCTTTGTGAAGTGGGACCACTGTTGCCGTACGCCACTCTTTGGGTACGAATCCTGTGGTAAGGCTAAGATTAAACAGCAGCATTATGTGTGGGTTTAGTTCCTCTTGGAGTTCATGTAGCACACAGCCCGGGACACCATCCGGTCCCATTGATGCTGTGTTTTTAGCTTTAGAGAGGGCGGCTCTCACCTGGGCATCTGAGATGTTAGAGAGGCTACACTCTGCTGGGATAGTTATTTCTCCTTTTGGGGGAGGGAGGAGAAATTTGCACTGAACCTGTCTGCCAGAATGTTGGCAATGTCAGTGGGTTCAGTGTATTTTGTGTCATTTTGGACTAACTCTGAGCATATCTGGGAATTTCCACCCAGGTTTCTAACATAGCTAAAGAAGGCCTTGTGATTGTCTTTTGTGTCATTTGCGATTTTTCTCTCAAAGTTGGCCTTGGATGATTTTATGAGTGATCGTAGTTTTTTGCTAGTACTGATCAGAGATGCCTTACCTTTTAGGGATTTTGCTCTGTCATGTAGTAGCTTCTTCCTTCTGTTGTAAAGTTTGTTTATGGCTGGGGTCCACCAGACCGGTCGCCTGCCTTTAGGGGAATGGGTCTTGGTTTTATTTGGGATTGCATGATCCATGCATTCTTGAAGGTGCCCATAGAAGGCATTTGCAAAGGATTCAGCAGTGTGGGTTGTGGTTTCCACTGGCCCAGGGGCCTTGAAAGATACCACTTCAGTCTTAAGAAGTGTGAAGTTTGCTTTTGAGAGTTCTTCACTGTGGTCTTTGTATTACTGCAGGGGGTGGGGACTGGATGTGGATTTCCAGTGAGATTAATTTATGGTCTGATCTTACCAAAGAGGGATGTACTTCCGGTGTGGAGCATTTTGTCCCCATGTTTGTGATGATCAGGTCTAGTATATTGTCTCCTCTTGTGGGAATGGTGACTAGTTGTTCCATTGCATTTGAGTTTATGAATTCTAAGAACCTTTGGGCTAGAGTGTTGGGGCTTGAGTAATGTTCCCAGTCTATGTTTGGGTAGTTGAAGTCTCCCAAAATGATGGTATTTGGAGAGACATTCATACTCTCCAGTGTCTTCAGGAAGGCTGTGTGGGGTTCCTGAGTTTGAGAGGGTGGTCTGTAGCATGCTACAAACTGTAAGGCAGTTTTGCCTATGGTTAGTTGCACCTGGATAGTCTCCGATGCTTCGTGCGTTGCCACTAACCTGGAGGTGTGGGTATCTTTGATGAAAATGGATACTCCCCCTCCTTTTGTGGTTCTGTCCAAGTTTTGGGGCCGGAAAGCATGATATGAGATAAAACCTGATAGTGCTGGGGTGCTCTCAGGAGCCTTGAACCAGGTTTCATTCACTGCACAGACATCGATGTTCTCCATACTGAGAAGAGCTTTGAGGGTGTGCATCTTGAGGTTTAGACTTCTGGCATTGAGCAGCATTACCCTTAGTTTTTTTCCACTTGTGTTTCTAGGAGGTAGGTTTGTCATTTGAGCCTTGCCTAAAAAAGGCACTATGGGGGTGGCAAGAGCCTTGGCCAATATCCGAAGCCCAGGGTGACAGGTGCAAACCATCCCTCATGGCAGCGTGGCTTGTCAAGCATGTCATCCCAAGCAGACAGACACTGGATCCCCTTAGAATGACACCAGTAATTAAGCCAATTGTTAAAACTGATCATTTTGTCTTTGTACTGTGGCATCATTCTTGGTGAGGGTAAGATGCTGCTCAGGGTCAGGGTCATACCGGCCTGGGCTACATAATCAGAGAGCTCCTCTATGTCTCTTTTCATGTAGTCCAGCGAGGTACGTCTCAGGTCGTTCACACCTGCATGTACAATGACTGAGTCATATTTGTACTTGCTGTGTAGTGACCTGAGTGCTTGTGTTATGTGGCGGATTCTAGCTCCCGACAGGCAGCTTACTGTGACCCTCTCCTTGTTTAGTCTGGTGAGCGGGATGTCAGTGTGCCTGACTATGGAGTCACCTATTACAAGTGTGTCTGGCATGTTGTTTGGCCTTAAGGGCTGTGACTGTTTAGCACACTGACTTTGTGAACTATGTGTTGCATTTGCTATGTCTTGAGGTGGTGGTTTCTTGGGTGTCTGCTTTGGAGGCCTCTGTTGTTTTGGTAGATTTTTAATCAGCGCCTCCGAGTATGTTTTTGTGTGTTTATGTGTTTGGTTTGCAGTTGTGATAGTTCTATGTGAGACTGGGTTTGTGGTGTGCGTGGTTACCTTCTCCTCCTGACTGGTCTTGCCAGTACTGAATTGAGAGAGCTCAGCCTCCAGTTTGGCTCTATAGTTGCATCTCTCGCATATGTTTGTATTTGTTGGGAGGAGGAGAGGGTTGTCTGTGTACATGAGGCAATTGTAACATTGCCTCAAGATTCCCAGATTCACCAGCTGAACAGGAGAGGACGCTAGCAACTGACCCTTCGACATGCTAGAAATAGTGAAAAAGATTGCTGTGTAACTGATGTCAGAAAGGACCTATAGGGAAATGGGTACTCAACAGAATTTAGGTGAATGAAGCACTTTTCGTTTGTTCAAATTATTGTAATGTTTTGATTTGTTATTCCTTTATTGAAATATGTATTTAATTAAAAAGTGCTTGAACAATTTTAACTCTTAAAAGGATTTATGGCTGAGGTGCCGGAGAGTGTTTAATAAAATTCTTTTTACTGGCCTCGGTAGTTTTTATGTTTTTTTCTTGTTTGTAGTTTGTTTGTTTATCTAAGTTATTATGCTTTACTCAGTTGTTATTTCCATAGGTGCCAATGTGCAAACAAATGACTAAAACAAAGGCCTGCATCTGTTCATTTTTTTATATGAGAATTAAATAATGTTCACCAACTCCTTCAATCTCTTCACAATACTCTAATCGGGACAGTCATATATATATATAGCATTTGTTAAAAAGTATTTGTTAATATTAGTAATAATTTCAGATCAGGAACAGGTTCATAGAGATTCATAACTAAGAAGACCAATGGTTTAAAAACCCTAAGCTGCCAGAAAAGACTAGAAACACTTTCCCTCGCTTTAGCACCATATAGACTCCTCACAGGAGATGTGTGCCTTGGCTTCCATGCAATTAGAAACACAGGGGTCCTGGATCTCATACCTTCACAAGTCAAACTTTCCCACAAATACCAGAACCAGTTATCTTAGTCTTCATAAGCAGGTAAAGATAACAAGGTGGAGAGACATGTTCGTTACTCAACACCTTCCTCAACTCTGGAAGAAATTCCCACTACAGCTCAAGCAATGTGATATACTATCTTCCTTCATCAGTACATGAACAGTTTGATGGGTATTCATAAATTCATCCTGGGCTTGTCTTGCTTGTCCTCCAAGAGAGGTGAGGTACAGTCTAGTGTGGGTAATGGCAAGGCGTAATGGTTGGAAGACTCAGTTGCCTTGAATTTTTCTATGATTTCTATTATAAAGGTTTGTTTGTCTTTTTTGCTTTTCCCGGTTAGGGGTCGCCACAGTGGAACTCCGGTCCGCTAATGATTGGCCGTAGACTTTTTATGGTGCTGAGTTGCCAGCCCAACGCCCAACCTTCAGCAAAGGCACGCCCATTCACACATGTCTTTCGGAGGCCACTCAACCGCGGGGAGGACATGCAGACTCCACACAGAAGGCACTCCAGCCATGAACTGAACAGGAGAACTTCTTGCTGTGAGGCAACAACGCTACCACTGTACCACCGCGGCTTCGATTTCTATTATAGAGGTGTTCTTAAAAATACCATAATCATGCTGGTACCAGTTCTTTTGCACTTATTTCAAGAACTTTTGCTAAAAGACTTTTCACATTCTTGGATTATGGCCTTAGTGCTGCTCATCCATAACTGAGGTTTGATGCCATTACCTAATGATTACAACCCTGTCAGTATCACCTCACTTATCAGTGAAGACTCATTGAGAAATTCTTAGCGACTGTTACACTGGTGTCGTGTTTTACAAACTTAGCTAAATTTTATGTAAACCTGACTTGAACTTTGCACATAGTTATATCTTACCAACAGGTTTAAGATTACTGCCTGGAATGTACTCTTAATATGGAATGGTCTTATTGATAACATAGGAGCTAATGTGTTTAATTCAGACCTATAGGAATGGAAGTAGTACTGGGTATGATTTTCTTGAATGTGGGTAGAATAAAACCCTAATTTTTACCAGAAAACTGAAATGAAATTGTTTTTATTGTCTTTTTGCATTCTAATTTTTAAGATATAGGTTGGTGCTTATGGATAACTATTATTTTTTATTGTTCTGTTTCTGATATGTAATGTTTCTAAAAAATACCATTTTATGTAAATGTTATCTGTGTACTTGAGCACTGATTAGAAGTGGATGATATATATGTGGACCTGACAAAGGTCCACCATTGCCTTACAGCAATAAGTTCTCTGTCTTGATTCTCCATTGGGGTGCCTTCTGTGTGAAATCTGCATGTCTTCTCTCAAGTTTGCATTTTTTTTGTGGGTGCTTCATTTTTTTCCCACTTCTCAAAGACAGGCACTAGGTAAACATGTATTCTCTAGTTTACCAGTGCTTGTGAGTGTAGTTATGAGTAAGTGGGGATGTATATTCTACTATAGACCAGCACCCAGTCTGAAATAAGTTTGAATGTTTTGTGCCAACTGTCTGAGGTCTTTTCATCCTATGACACTGTAAATGTAAAATGGTCATCAGAAATAAATGAATAGATGAAAGACTAGGTCTGATATCAGCAAGATGTCCTGGCTATCCCAGGAAGGACTTTGCACTGCTGCCCCCAGTCTCCTCCAAGGAAATCAATGTGCCAGTATGCCTCATGTGTGCATGCCTCCCCCAGCCCATCCCAGGACAGGTACATCCATACCCCAAGTCCTACAATGTCAAGTAACAAAGCTGATAACCAAACATGGGTCACCTGGGCCATAGTCAAAGTTTTATCCCTGTAAGTCACTGGCACAAGCTAGTCTGATGACACTTGAATTGTGTTTCATTTATTAATGGTTCTTTACGGAATGATATACTCAATATATTTAAGACTGATAACATTAAAGAACAGCTTGCAAAAATGACTCACTTTAAATATTTGTGGATATCTTACAAGGAAACACTGGTATATCATAACTCTGAAAACAGTTAATAAGGGTGTTAAGATAGAATTCTTTGACACCTATGGAAATGATGACACTGTTAATGTTAAGTTCCTGAATGTCCAAAAAAGATTGAAAATACAGGAAAAGAGCAAATATTGAACATCTTTTTTCCTCCTTTAAACAAGTCGCCTGCAACCCCGATGTAAGAGATAAGTCACCAAACCCCTGAGTTTATTTATGTATGCATACATATATATCTATGTG